>NC_134530.1:88799720-89153886 GCF_050624435.1 Tenrec ecaudatus
ATCAAGGAGCCCGTGTAGAAAAAAAATGTCTGCAAACTGATTGTGGTAACACTTGTACAATTCAACTTGACCCAATTGAACTATGGAATGATATGATATGTGTATTAAATCTCAATAGTAAATTAAAAGTAAAGTCAATATTAAACGTACGTTTTTCAGTTGAGTAGGGTTTCTCTGAACTTGAGTGCATGGGGCGCTGGGGTTATATACTAGGGAAATACCCAGATGCAGAGGAGGATTGTCCTCAGGAGGCTACTCTGGAAACATAGTTATTGACCATGAGTAGTTGACTAGGAAAGCGTTGGCTTTCCTCCATGGTATGTCTATGCCTGGGGATATTACAGAATCTTGCCAATCTTGCCCAGTGTTCCCTAAACCTCTTGTGGATAAACACCAAAAATTTGCAAGAGGTACTTTTATATATTGAGCATTCAGACATGCAGTCGAAATTCTTGAGATTTTATCTTGACCTTGGTACAAGCAGTTATTTGTGTGCTCTCATAAGGAACCTCTGAAGACTGTCACCAGAGTGCTGCACAAATTAAACCAGCGGCCACAGCAGATGCACGAGCAAACATGTCCTAAGACAGCCTGTTGGTTTCCCGGATGCGTCATCCTTCTTTTCTGTCTTCTTAGGACCCCTTAGATTCTACAAGGTCAGTGATTGTGATTCGCTCTCTGGTGGCTGATGGCGTGGCAGAAAGAAGTGGAGAACTTTTACCCGGAGACCGCTTGGTGTCGGTCAATGAACACTCCTTGGACAACTTGTCACTTGCTGCCTCTGTGGAAATACTGAAAGCAGTTCCTTCAGGGATTGTACACCTTGGCATCTGCAAGCCTTTGGTGGTAAGCATTGCATTTTATTGATGCAGTAAGTTATCACAGGTAACTGGGAGGAAGGTGAAGTTGTAGATTTAACGTCAGAAACCCCAAGTGGGCTAAGTGGTATTGTTCTCCTGGGTTCCGTAGGGTCGTGCCGAGTTGGAATGGACTCAGTGGCTCTGAGTGTAGTTTTGACAGTGTCGCAGTTAAGGATATACAGATGTTATGACAGATACACCTGGCTGTGAATCCTTGTGCAGCTGCTCCCTTTTTGTGTGGCCTTCGATGAGTTTCTTAAAGTCCCTGACTTCCAAAATCAGAAAACAATCACAAAATAAAACAGAAAAACCTCAGTTAAAAGATAGTCCAAAACAATAAAATTAGAATAAAATCAAAATGGGTCACAGGGAGATCAAATGATAAGGTGTTCAATTTTAACCCAACAACATCATTTGCTCATATGTTAAGTTGAAGATAAACTTGAAGAACATGGAAACGAATCCATGAGAGCCAAAATGCAACCTTGAGTCTATCCCACCTGAATTTCGAGACCATCTCAAGATCAGATTTTACACATTGGACAGTAATGACAGAAGACCCGATAAGCTGTGGGAGGGCATCAAGAACATCATTCATGAAGAAAGCAAACGGCATTAAGAAGACAGGAAAGAGGGGAAAGCTCAGAGCGGATGTCAGAAGAGAGTCTGAAACTTGCTCTTCACTGTCGAGTAGCTGCAGCAAATGGAAGAGAGGATGAAGTCAAAGAGCTAACAGAAACCTTCAAAGGGCAGCTGGAGCCATGTCAAATATCATAATGAACTGTGCAAAGACCTAGAATTAAAAGCACAAAGAGGAAGAACATAGCATAGCTTACCCTAACGGACTCGGAGAAAAAATTCAAACCTTGAGTTGCAATATCGACAGATTCCATGAGCAAAATTTTGAATCATGTAGGAACCATCCAAAGAAGTCCTTGTACTAACAAGCACTAGTCAACATCCCACCATTTCAGGAGGTAGCATCTGAGCAAAAACCATGGTGCTGAAGGAAAAAGTTCAAGGTGTACCAAAACCATTAGCCAAAAACAAGGCTCCAGGACTTGATGGACTACCCATTGAAATGTTTCAATAAACCACTTAATCCCTGGAAACCCTTTCTCATCTATGCCGGGAAATTTGGAAACCAGCTACTTGGCCAATTGAGTGGAAGCGATCCATATTTGTACCCATCTCAAAGAAAAGTAACCCAACAGAAGGCTCAACCTATAGAACAACATCACTGGTATCAAATGCCAGTAAAATGTTGCTAACGGTCACCCAACAGCAGTTGCAGCGGTGCATTTATAGGAAGTTGCCAGATGTCTAGGCCTAATTCAAAAGAGGATGTGAAACAAGGTATGATATCCTCGCTGATGTCAGATGAATCTTGGCTCAAAGCAGAGAATACTAGAGAGGTGTTTATTTGTGTTTTATTGGCTCTGCCAAGGCATTTAACTATGGGGATCATAACGAACTATGTGCAGCCTTGAGAAGAGTGGGAATTCCAGAACACTTCATGGTGCTCATGTGGGACTTGTGCATGGATCAGGAGTTAGTTTGTGAACAGAACAAGGGAATAAGGCATAGCTTAAAATCAGGAAAGGTGTGCATCTGAGCTGTATCCTCTCACCATACTTATTCAATCTGTATGCTGAACAAATCATCTGAGAAATGGGGTTTGATGCAGAAGAATGAGGTCTTCGAGCTGGTGGAAGGCTTGTTAACAAACTGTGATATGCAGATGACACACCTGCTTGATGAAAGCTCATAGTACTTGAAGCATTTGCTGGGGAAGATCAAGGTTTGCAAACTTCAGTATGGATTTTGACTCGATGTTAAGAAGGCCCAAATTCTCACAACTGGACCAATAAGTAACATTTTGATAAATGGATAAAAGGTTGAAGTCAAGGATTTTGTCCTGCTTGGATCCACAATGTTTGTGGCAGCAACGGTCAAGAAATCTAAAGATGTGTTGCATTAGGCAAATCTGCAGCACGAGACCTCTTCAGGGTGTTGAAAAGTAAGCATGTTACTTTGAGAACTAAGGTGAGACTGGCCCCAGCCATGATATTTTCACTTCCCTCATATGCATGTAAAACTGGAAATTGAAGACAGAAGAATAAAAATTATTGCATTTGAATTGTGGTGCTGGAGAAAAATATTGATAGCACCCTGGACTGCAAAAGCACCAACCAATCTCCTTAGAGTGCTCCTTAGAGGCAAAAATGCTAAGACTTCGCCTACATACTTGGGATATGTTGTCAGGAGAGACCAGTCCCTGGAGAAGGTAAAGTAGAGGTGCAGCGAAGGAGAGGAGGACCCTCCAGGAGCAGGATTGCTGTCGTGGCTGTTACAGTGGACTTAAGCATAGGAAGAGCAACTGCAAGGATGGAGCAGGATTCGGCAGTGTTTCATTTTGGTGTGCGTAAGGTCGCTATGTGTAGGAACTGCCTCAATGGCACCTAACAACACATCTGCAATAGTCCACTTTTCAATGTCCTCTGTCTGACAGGAAGTCTATTTACACCCTGTCAGGAGTCAGAGGACTTCCCTAGAGTCTTACTCTATGTGGGGACCCTGCAAATGGGTTCTGGGCTTTCACTGCATGTCAAAATTTAAGCTCTGATATGGTTTCCTCCTCCAGATTTGGATTCTATCTATAATCCTTGGATCACACAAGCTGGCATGTTCTTTGTGGATTTGCTGACAGTTTACTCAGATGACTAATTGTTTTAAGACGAGTCTGTAGGATTCTAGACACTATCTATCTATGTATCTGTCTATTTATTTGTGATAGCTGGGCACCATCTGATTTCTTCAACACTTTACTACAGCACACATATCTTCAGTGATCTCTTCATGAGGCCACATAGAGAAACATTGCCGTGTTTCCCTTTGAGGCAGAAACTTTGATTAAACCCTGCATTCGTGACTGAATGTGTCAGGAACTTGGGGCAATGTTGAGTGAAAAAGACATCTCTTATTGCAACCAGGCATCCTCCGTTAGGTCAGAATTTAAGTGGGATTAGGTTTTGATAGTTTGAGGACATCTTCACACTAAAGTTGTCGTGCCCTCCGTTGGTATGGTAATACAGCTAGCAAGCAGAGACGCTTGGGAGGTCTTCTCTCACCTGAGCACCCCTCTCTTTCCCTCACGACCCAAACTGTGTCTTGAGTAGTTATTCTGTGCATCTCAGGTAGCTCCCAGCTGGCTGGAGCACTACAGGGTCTCATCATAAAAACTGTTCTTAGATTAGGGTTACAATTAAGTGCAAGCTCAAAATCCATTCATGCATCTATTGTTTCTATATGCCTTCAGTCCCCTTTAGAGATATCATTATTCTTTTATTGGGGAAGTGTATAAACCATCCTCATGGGAACATATGGTAACTTTCCATGTGAGACTCTGAATCTTTTCAGGAGCAGACAGACAGCTTCATCTCTGTCCTGGGGAATGGCTGGTGGGTTTCAACCACTCACAGTGTTACCAGGGATTTGGTAAAAAAAAATTTTTATACTATGTGTACCCTATCAAAAAACATAATTGAGTCAATTTTTATAGTGTTTCTAAGACTGTAAGTCTTTTCAGAAGCAAATGGCTTCAACTTAAGCCTGCAAAGCAGCTGGTTGGTTTGAACCACTGATCTTGTGGTTCCTAATCCACAGTGCCACCAGGATTCCTTGTGTATTCTCTCAGGTATTTGACAATATATATTTACGTATTATTGAGTATATAAACAGTAAAATGTAGTCTAGCTCACCAATTCTACATGTGCTAAGGCACGTTCTTGATTGAAGAGTTGTTATTGCATTTGTGGCGTTTCAGTTTTATCGTAGCTGAAACAGAGAGCATAAAATACAGAGTTTGAGTTGTGCACAGACTAAGGCGTAGCACACGATCATCTATGAGCAGCTCATCTTCTCAAGAGTTGGGTGATGCAGGAACTTCGTAGACTTTTCTTGATGATCTGTGTGGCGCTGGGAGAATCCAAACTAGTTCTGTTCTGTGGGGCGTTTCCCACATGACCTTACCGTGCAGCAGCTTTAAGATGTTTCCTGCAGTTTAGAAAATAGGATTTAGTACCAGCAGGGTGTGGATTCCTGTTCTATTTAGGCAGAGGCAGAGCTGCAGAAACCTCAAACCCTGGGGCGCTCCTCAGAGAGTGTTTTGGAAGATTGTAACTGGGGGGTGGAACTGTGCCCAGGTTTCCCTCCGGGCACCCGAGGTTACCAGTGTACTTGGGAATTAGAGGCCAGTAAAGGGACCGAGAGGGAGGTCCCTGCCAAGGCTTTTTACCACTAAGTAATTATTTCTTCAACATCTGGCTTCTTTTAGCAAGGCTGTTGAGTAGCTGTAAATAGTAATGTAGGCAGGCAGACATGGGTCTTTGTTATATCTCCTTTTGTCCCATGTTCCTCCTTTCTCTCTGGGTACGCTTGGTAGCAACTTACAGCATCAACACGTGTTTACAGGACATTTTCTCAAGAGTCCATCACGGAAATGAGGGTAGAGAGTGTAGGAAGAAGAACCAAAGTCAGGTTGCAGAGGAAAGTCTATGACTATGACAGGAGGGAAAAATACTTCGTATCAAGAACAATATTACATAGATGGCAACATTTTCATAAGGAGCTCAGGTGGCTCAATAGTTAGGTGCTTGGCGGGTTACTAGATGGTTGGTGGTTCAAATCTACCCAGCTGCTCCATTTTCTTTCCATGGGGGAAAATCCCGACTCTGCTCCTCTAAGGATTGTTGTTGTTAGGAGCCATCAAGTCTGTTCCCACCCACAGTGACCTTGTGCACAGCAGGGAGAACACTGCCAGTCATGCGTCATCCTCACCATTGTTCCTAAGTGAGAGCCCGTTGTTGCAGCCCCAGTGAGTCTTTCTCCCAGAGGGCCCCTCTCTCCTTCACTGCCCCTCCGCATTACCAAACACGATGCCCTTCTCCAGGGACTGGTCCCTCTGGACAACATGTCCAAAGTGTGTAAGGCAAAGTCTTGCCATCCATGCCGCTAAGGAGCATGGGATCACTGTGAGGTGGAATTGACTTAATGACATATTGATGTTTTCTGCAAACTCAGGTGTGAAAAATGGGTGAACTCACTGTGAACTCTGCTTTGAATGTTGAGGACCAGCTTTGCAGAGCTGGTCACGGAGCTCTTAAATCAGTTGGTTGGGAGGTTTTGCTTGGTTCGACTGCTCATTAGCTCTATGCCCTCGCTCTTGTGATTTAACCTCGCCAACTGCCATCTTCATCATATTCTGTAAGATGAAGGTGGCCAAGAAGTCCAGTGCAGAGTCAGATGCCCGAGTGCACGTAGATAGCTAGTTATGCAACATTAGACAAATTGCTGTGTCCCCATTTACAAAATTGGTTCAATAAGAGCAGCTATTTCAAGGACTGTATGAATTAATAGACAAAGTGCTTGAACCTGCATTTGACACATAGATTGCACACTCTCGGTTTGCTGTTTTTATATAGATGTGAGCTTGTGACCTCTTAGGAGTGTTGTGAAAATTAAGCTGAAATAGAGTACTTCACTTGATTGTGACATTTAAAACCGAAAAGCCTCTGTAACACACTGCTGTCAAGTTGATTCAATATTCAGAGACTCAAAGGAGCATCCGACGGATGCAGACCCGCGGTCTTCTGGTTAGCAGCAGAGTGATCTAACTATGGCCCTGCCACGTCGTCCTCGTAGCCTACACGCACTGCCACTGAATCAGCTCTGATGCATGGTGACCCTGTAGGACAGGGCAGGTCTGAGACCTGTATCTCTCTTGCGCAGCATGTGGTGGCGTCGACCTGCTGACAGTTTGTGGGGAGCAGCCCATTGGTACCGACCCATCGCCAGGGCTCCCTTTTTGTAGCACATAGCAATACTAAGTACTGTGCAGTGTCCGAGGGATGGCTTTGGTGGATAGATCTGTTCTGATTCAGTGTGGCTGTGTTCTCCCCTGGATGAGAGATTTCAGACATTTCATGGGAAAAAATTCCATTATCTTTCCATTCCATTTTCCCACAAACTTTTCGAAGTCCGCTCATATACACTTATGCAAGGATCCCAGGTGGCACATGGACTACATTGCTCGATGTAAACGTGAAGGTCAGCAGTTTGACCCAAGGGATGGCCCGGTGGGAGAGAGAGGCGTGGCAGTCTGTTTCCATAGAGATTTGCAACCGTGGGAACCCCATTAGGCTGAAAGTTCTCTCCCACAAGGTCACCATGAGTTGGACTGTGACTAGGTGACAGTGGGATTTGGGTTGTTTGCATATACATATCTTAATATTACGGATTTTCCCCCTAGTAGAGTGATTTGTTTTTCTTTTAAGAAAATATGAGAGAAGTTTGAGAAGGTGTGCGTTGAATACAACTTTCTTTTTAATTATTAAATACAAGTGTGTCTCAATGAAACAATGTGCATACATTGCTCTATCTATTTTCACTTAATGTACAGGTGAGAATTAATCTGAAGAGAGTTAAAAACTAAAGTATTCTCTTGATTTTAAAGGTCCTATTTCCCTTTTTTTCCTTTTTATTCAGGAAGACCGCAAAGAAGAACAAAGTTGTTATATTTCCCATCCAGGCAATAATGACTTTGAGAGTGGGTTTTCAGAAGCGGTTAAGGATGCAGAGCCATGCTTTATTCTTGAAGCGCCCAAGGTATCTGGCACCTTCTCCGTTTGGGTGATTTTCTTTGAGCTAAGGTTTCTAGGAAAATGACAAACACTTGTTTCCATTGCCTTGACTACGTGTGAGACACTAACAAAATAATCCTCCCCCCTTATTTTATCACATTGATAAAAATCATGGCACATACTAAGTGTAAGGCATTTTCAAAGTATATTTTTAAAATTTTAAGGTACAAGAGGATTTTGAAACCAGGCCTATATTTAAAATCTCTAGAATATGGATCTAAGATGAAGAATTTAACATTAAATGCCCTCTAAAGAAAGGGATTACTTAACCCAACCACCCTTTGTGCGTTAATTGTAGAAAGCCTGGTTGGAAACATTTAGCTTCATTCTTTCATGTGAACTGTGGCTATGTTGCTCTTTGTGGCTAGTGGATCATCCTGGTACTTTTTGTGTAACATTGTGACAGTGCTCTAAGTTGGGAGGTATTCCTGTAAAACTTTCTACTGTCGATTCTTTTGTCAAAATGTTATCACTATATGACATTTCCATGTGTACCCTTCAACCACCATGTGGTTGAGATGATCAAGTCATACAGTTTGGTATCTGATAGTAATTTGAAAAGGCTGTCCCCAGTGATGGTGTGCTGCTGTCAAGGAAGGAATGGGAGGAGGAGATCCCCTCAGAGAATTTACTGGGTAGCACAAGTAGTTACGCACTTGATTAATCGGTAAAAGTTTGGCAGTTCAAACCCACCCAGAGATGCCTCGGAAGACAAGACTCGTAAGCTGACTCCCAAAGTCCAACCATGAAAACTACGCAGCAGTTCTGCACCTTGCAGATGGGGTTACATGAACCAGAATCAACAAGGTGGTAACTAACAAGAGCAGTAACAGCACTCTTACTTGCCCAGGACCCAGAGGTTCTCTAGGGTTAGATCAAGGGCCCTCTAGATATACATATTCATTGTGCATTTTTCCAGAACCCCAAAGAGCTCCTACACATGTATGACTTTAATTTACGTTACAAGTATTTACTCTTCTGATTAGTAAAAATAGAAATCCACTGGAAAATGCTCCATTCATTTCCAGATATATTTTCAATCTGGAGTGAAAAAATGTGGTATGTTATATTAAAAAGTTGCGATGCTTAAAGAGGTTGGCTGCATAGCTTTAGTTTATAGAGAATGTCTTTAGAACATTGAAAGAGTTATATAATGTCTACAGAGTTACTTAGGATTAAAAAATTCTGACCTAAATCTTCCTTAAGTAATCATATGAGGCACGCCTATTTTTATGTACTTTGTATATTAGATGGCTGAGTTCAATATTCACTGTAGCAGTTAAACAAAAGTGCTATTTCGGATAGAGAGTCTTCACATGGTTAATAAATAATGAGTCTTCTAGAACAATCATTTATTTACCTTGCTGGGAAATTTTCTGCCTTATTTTACTGTGTCCATTTCCCGAGTTAAAGGTTGTGTGAACATAAGCTGATATTTTTTTCTCATCTGTAATAAAAGCCGTTTATGTTAAATATCACTGGCATGTCAGAGTAGGGCATTTCAGCCTGTTAGTGGCTTACTTTTCCAGTTAATGTATATATTGTATGTGTGTGACATGTGTTGCTTACATTTTTTGCAATGATTTTTACAGGAATTTAGAGATGAACCCTATCTTAAAGAAGAACTGGTGGATGAACCCTTTCTAGATCTGGGAAAGTCTTTCCAGTCCCAACAAAAGGAGATTGACACCAGCAAGGAGGCCTGGGAGATGCATCCCTTTTTGCCTCTTAGAATGATGGGTGAAGAAAGAGAAATGCTTGTTGATGAAGAATATGAGATGTATCAAGACTGTCTGCAGTCCATGGAGTTGTATGCCATGCCACATGTTCATGAGGCCACTCCTGTTCCGTCCGTGGAAGAATTTCACTTTGGCACACAGTGGTTACATGATAACACATTAGCCGAGCCTCCAGAAGCAAGACCCGTGATGAGTGTATACGCCCAGGAGACACCTCAGTACGGCTACAGCCCTGAGGACATGGTAAGGAACCACAGCATGGTCACCACTACTTTCCATCCTTTCCTTCTTAGTCCCATCTTTGAAAAACAAACAATTAGACTCGTTTAATCCAGGCTGTCCGAGGTGACCTGGTGTTGTAGGGGGCTACCCTGGATGCTGCACACCACAGGGCAGCAGTTGAACCCCACCAGCCACTCCCCAGGAGAAAAAGGAGACTGTGTGCTCTTGTGGAGATTCACAGCCTCAGAAACCCAAAAGTGCAGTCCTACTCTGTCCCACAGGTTTTCAATAGGATACTTTTTATGCCATGATTTTACTCAGACTCTTAAAAAGCATATTTAGTGTCAGTGTCTGCGTTATCATTGGAATCACTTTTGAATCATTCAGTACAAGTCTCCGACACTTCGTCTTCATTTCCATCCAGATGGTTTGAGGCTCGCAATTTTATCCTGATCGCCAGTCTCCTTTGTGTGTCACGTTCATCTCTGAAAGGTGATACGGTGATTTCCACAGCGCGACCACTTACTGTTGGTTAAACTGTTCTTTAAGAGACTTGGTTAGCGCAACAGTCAATACCTGCAATCTGAAGGATGTCCGTCCCAATGACTAAATCTGTGTTACTGAGTTACTAAATTCCCTAGCTGCTTCCATTTCGTTTTCCGTTACCGATTCTGTGCGAAAGCTTCTATGGACTCTCCCTGCCGCCACAGAGCTTGATTGTGTCAAACCTAATGTGGCTTGCTCAACAGAACTTGACTTTGTAAGAGTGCTTGTATGCCCTTCTTTATCTACCTTCCCCACTATGCCTCCATTGGGACAGCTACACACACTTGGTGGCACAGGAGCAGGATGAGTTTGCAGCCTTCTTTGTCCTCCACTCATTAGGCGGTTCACATGGGTAAGTGCTTGGCTTATAGCTGCAAGGTTGAAGGTTCAAACCCGACCAGAGGCAGCTCAGCCCTGGTTCTCCCCTTCTGAAAGGTCAGCCAATGGAGTAGTTCTTTGCACAGATGGGAGTCTCCATGCATTGGAATCAACTGCTGGCAAGTAGCAATAACACATTACTGAGGACCCTCAAAAGACTAATTTATTATCTAATGTTACAGTGAATTTTAAAAATGTCTTCAAGTGCCTTGCAAAGATAGAGCTCCCGATACTTCCTTCCTTTGAGGGTGCCCTGCTGTGGGCTTGTTGGAGTTGTTGTTAGGTGTCGCCAACTCAGTTCTGCCTCAGGGTGACCGTACGTACAAAAGAGGGACATATGTGTACACAGTGACCCTACATACAGAAGCGGGACATATGTGTACACAGTGACCCTACGTACAGAAGCGGGACATATGTGTACACAGTGACCCTACGTACAGAAGCGGGACATATGTGTACACAGTGACCCTGTGTACAACAGTATGAAAGTAGCCGACTCCTCATCGCGATGTTTGAGCCCATTGTTGTAGCTTCTGTGTCGATCCATAACGATGTGCAAGGAATAAAGTCGTCGGACCTTTATTTGCTGATGGGGTATGGCTGCTCAAAATGAGAGTAAAAATCTTAAAACATCTATTAATAATTGGACCTTGGAATGTATGAAGTATGAATCTAGGAAAACTGGAAGTTGTCAAAAATGAAATGGAATGCATAAAGACCTATAACCTAGCCATCACTGAGCTGAAATGTACTGGTGTTGGCCATTTTGAATGAGAAAATCATGGTTACTATGCAGAATTGTTAGATTCTAGAGGAAGGCTTCAAGTTCATTGTCAAACATGACATTTTAAGATCTATTTTGAAGTCTGATGCTATCTGTGAGAGGATACTATCTAGCCGCATACAAGGAAATCCAGTGATATTGTCTAGCCACATACAAGGAAATCCAGTGAATGTAATTCAAATTTATGTATCAACCACTAAAGCTAATGAAGAAACTGAAGGAATCTGCCAACATCCAGAAGACGAGAGGAACATTATCACTTCTTTCTTTGGTGGGAGATATTTCAATTACAGATATATCTATGTACAAATGCCAATAGTACTCAATTCCTCAGACATTTTCTACTTTCCTACTATCCCGTTTTAGTTAAAGACTGAAGCCAGGACTGTTTACAAAACTGGTCCTTTTTGCCTGAGGATTTTTTCCCCTCTGGGGATATAATATTTCCTTTTTGTATTTGGAGAAACAAAGAGGAACTCATTTTTCTAAAGCTCTAAGCCAGCGGTTCTCAACCTGTGGGGGTCAAACAACCCTTTCACAGGAGTCACCTGATTCATAACAGTAGCAAAATGACAGTTATGAAGTAGCAGCGAAAATAATTTTATGTTTGGGGGGTCACTACATGTGTTAGTCTAGGTTCTTTAGAGAAACAAATCCACAGAAACTCATGTATAAGAGAGTTTTATATAAAGATTAAGTGCACATCCCAACCCAGTGCTGCCCAAACCCACAAGTCCAACATCAATCCATATGTCCAACACCAATCCCCAAAGTCTTCCTCCATCTCACAAAACCCACTGACATGGACTGCAGGAGGAAAGCTAAGTTAGTGAACATGTAAGCATCTCTGCGCTGGCAGGGGTCTCCACACGGCTGTTCCATCACCCAGGGCTGCATCGCTGTAGGTCCATGCAACTTCTCCTTGAGGATGTCTTGCAGGAAGTGAGCCTTGCAAGCTGAAGCAGGGAACTGGCTAAGGCAGCTGCACCCTGGTCCGACCATCAGAAAGCAAGAGACCCGAGAACTAGAAAGGCGAGGCTCACCGAGCCATTAATCTCTCCACCCTTCAGTTAACTCCACATGTGTTTATCGGCAAGGTTGGCACAATAACTGACTTACCACACCATGAGGAACTGTATTACAGGGTCACAGCATGAGAAAAGTTGAGAACAACTGCTAAGTAGTCATATCTACTCTATTGAAATCCCCGGTCCAGGTGTTATTTCCTTTATTCTTCAACTTCTTGACTACCATTACCTTTTTCTTAAAATACAGATGCCCCAACATTACATTAAATCTCTTTTTAAGTGCTTTCTGTTACTGTGCGCCATGAGGTGATTTGGACTCATAGCAAACCCTACAAGAGAGGGAAGAGCTGCCTGCACAGAGTTTCCACAAAGGCTCAAATCTTTACTGGGACAGATTGCGAGGTCTGCCTTCTGTGGAGCTTCTGGTGGATTCAAACCACTGACCTTTGAGTTAGCAGCTGAGTTCTTAGCCACTGGGCCAATAGGTCTTCTTTCCGTTAAAGTAGTTACTTACACAATCTAAGCCATAGGGACCTTTATTGGCTAGTGGGGCATACTTACAAAGTCCAAACTCACTGCCATCATAGTCCTGATGCACAGCAACCTCGCAGGACAGAGTAGAACGAACCCTGTAGTTTTACAGGAGTCGAAAGCCCAGTGTCTCTCCCATGGACTAGCTGGTGGGTTGGAACTGTTGACCTTGCCGTTACCAACCCAACAGGCAACCACTGTGCCACCAGAGTTCGTAAAACAGTTAGTTGGTACCTGTTATTTCCTCCATGTTTCCCTCTCCTCTTATTTTATTCTAGACAGTCGAGTAGTTTTATCTTCTTTTTTACCCCTATTGAAGATTTGAATTAACCTGTACATTCTCTAAATTTCATTAAGTATCTAGGACTCTAATAAACTTCGCTATATTCATAATCTGTTTAGGAAGTTTGGTTCTGAGAGCTTACCACAAAAGACTGAACAGTAAAACTTGGGGAAAATGTATAACATGGAAGAGTTATCATTCATTTTTCCCCCTTGTGAACGATGCTAATTTCCAACAATGGAGAAGAATAAAAGTTAAGTGAAGTTTGGTATATCCATACTATAAATAGAACATTATTTAAATGTTTGCTAATAAAGACTAAAAATCTCCGAGTAAAATACTGAGGTGAGAATTGTGTCTTCTGGGAAATTGGAACGTGTAAAAATCGATGTTGATTTCATCTGCCGGGTTTAGGCTCGCACGATTGGGCAGATAGTGCTAACGAAGGCAGGGCTTAGAAACAACGTTCACTCAGTACTTTGGGTTCAGCAGTTAACGTGCTTTGAAGTGTAAGCATCAAAGTCACATGACCCCAGAGGCGGTGCATATCGATAATTAACCTTGATTGACCTGGTAAATCATATATTCCTTTAACTTGATAAAACATTTAGCTTTTGGCAAATGTTTATTTAAATCCACTTATTAATATTCATACAACTGTTTCTTTTTAAAAACAAACCAAAAACCCAGTGTTTGACAAAAGCAGCTTTTACTAGCTTCCACTCTTTTAGGTACTAAATTTCCACCATTTGTCGCTACTTCCCGCAGTGTAAACTGTCCCCTGAGAAGGCCTGTTTGCAGAGCCAATTTTCCACTGTCCTTCTTCTCTGTTTTGAGCAACCTTGCATGTTCAGCACTAATGCATTTCTATTTTTCTTCCCCTCCAGATGGAAGAACATTTTAGCATTGATCTTCTAACCTCTGTAGCCTCAACCGAAGCCAACAGCCAACAAGGCAGCTTTGCCGATCTGGAAAATCTCAACTCGTTAACGAAAAGCAGTCTAGATTTAGGTTTGTGGGGATTTTGCTTGTTTGTTTGTTTGTTTCTCATAAGCACAAATTACATTTCTGTAATCCTCTAGTTTTATTTTTGCATACGGTGATTTTCATGGAGACATTTTCATTTGTTGTGATGTTTTGAATTTAGATCTCCTTATTAACTCATCTACTCTAGCCACTGGGAGAATAAATGCGGCTCATATTTCACCATAGAACTTTCAGTCTCCTTTCAGCATTTTCTCTGTCTCCTCTGGTTTGTTATTGACATGGGTAGAAACAAAAACTAGTTTCTTAAACTAAATCTGAAATAAGTTACTGCTAATTTTAATATTAAATTAACTCATGCTTACGTGATATTGTTAGCCCATTGAATAGGGATGCTCAATATTAATATAGTGAGGCATATATTAAACATTTATGAAACCTTTGTTAGCCATATATTGCAGTCAATTTTAGTACATTAATAACATTCTTTCCAACAGAAAACTGTAACGACTCTCTCTGCCTCCCTCTACTGCTTATAGTTCCTCTCATATCTGCAAAAGCTTGGCTGTAAAAACCAAACAAAACTTTCCTGCATGCAGCAGTGAAGTCTCAAATGTTGTTTCGGTAGTAATCTCCCTGGGCCAGAAAGTTCTCTTGGAGCCCTGGGACTGAGAGAGCCATTGTTCAGAATTTATACTGCTCTGACTGTGAGTATTTCTCATATTGTAATAAATTGATAAGGGCCAGAGAAAGCTATAGAAAGTAGTATAGCAGTTTTATGTGAGTTCAGAATTCTGATTAGAAAAATCTGAAGGATGGAATCCTAACTGGTAAAGATAATAATCCTTGTCCATTCCCTGGGAGTCATATGTAAGTTACGGTTGAAGGTCAAGAAAATGAAAACATGTCCACAAGAACCAAAATACGACCAGGAGTCTAGCCCACTTGAACTTTGTCAAAATCTCAAGAACACATTTGTGTCCTTGAACACTAATGCCGAAGACCTGATGAGTTGTAGGGGTGACATAAGAACACCATATATGAAAAAAGCAAAGAAATTTAGAAATTTTCAAAGTGGATTTCAGAAGAGACTTTCACACTTTCTTTTTGTTTATTAAGAGATCATTTTATTGGGGGCTCTTACAGCTCTTATCACAATCCGTACAGGAATTTTATCAAGCATATTTGTATATATGTTGCCATCATTAATTTCAAACTTTCTCAATGGTAGAGTAGCTAAAGCAAATGAAAGAAATGATGAAGTAACGAGTTGAACAGAAAGCTTCAAAGACCAGCTCAAGAGAACAAGTTAAAATATTATAATAAAGTGTGAAAAGACTTACAGTTAGAAAAACAAAAAGGGAGGTCCAGTTGTCTACAGGTGGGCATTGGGTCCCCATCATGCGCTCCCTTCATTCACGATGACATGATTTTCCCCCCCGCCTTTGGTGCTTGAAACCTGGTCCCCTCGGCCCTTCATGATCACACATGTTAGTGTGCTTCCGTATGGACTTTGTTGCTTCTGGGCTAGATGGCCACTTGTTTACTTTCAAGCCTTTAAGTCCCCAGATGCTATATCTCTCGATAGCCGGGCACCATCAGCCTTCTTCACCATACTTACTTATGCACACATTCGTCTTCAGCGTTTATGTGGGGAAGGTGATCACACAATGGTGGTTTTTATTCTTTGGTGTCTGCTACCTGGTCCCTTGGGGAGGAGAAGAATCACTCAGGGTTCACTGTAGCAATAATAAAAATTCACAACCTTCCTCTAGTTCTTAAACGCTTCCTCCCCCCAACTATTATGATCCCAATTCTACCTTGAAAATCTGGTTAGACCAAAGGATGCACAGCAGTACAGTTGTGATCTGGAAACACAGGGAATCTAGGACAGTTGAACCCCTCAGGACCAAGGGTGAGAGTGGTGACACCGGGAGGGAAGTCGGGGTAGAAAGGGGGAACCGATCTCGGGGATCTACATATAACCTTCTCTCTGGGGGATGGGGAACAGGAAAGTGGGTAAAGGGAGATGCTGGGCAGTGTAAGATAAGATAAAATAATAATTTATAAATTTTTAAGGGTTCATGAGGGATGGGGCAGCGGGTAAGGGGGTTAGGAAAATGAGGAGCTGATTCCAAGAACCCAAGCGGAAGGCGAATTTTGAGAATGATGATGGCAACGAATGTATAAGTGTGCTTTACACAATTGATGTATGTGTGGATTGTGATTGTATGAGCTCCAATAAAATGATTTTTTTAAAAAAAGAAAAACAAAAAGGAAGAACATGTTCAGCCTATCTTAAACTGAAAGAACTCCAGAAAGCTTTCAAGCCTCCAGCTGCAGTATTGAAAGATTCCATGAACAAAATATTTAATGATGCAGGAAGTATAAAAATATATGGAAAGAATACACAGAGTCACTGTACCCAAAAGAACTAGATGACATCCAACCATTTCATGAGGTAGCATATGAACTCGAACCAATGGTGTTAAAGGAAGAAGTTCAAGCTTCACTGAAAGCATTGGGCAAAAACAGACTCTAGGAATTGATGGAGTACCAATTGAAATGTTTCAGCAAGTGATGAAGCCCTGGAAGCAATTACTCCTCTATGCTAGGAAATTTGAAAGACAGCTCTTCGCCAGTTGACTGGAGGAGATCCATATTTGTACCCATTCCAATGAAAGGTGACCCAACAACAGAATTCTCAAATTATAGACCAATGCCATTGATGTCACATGCAAGTAACCTTTTCCTGAATATCATCCAACAACGGTTATAGTAGTACATTGACAGGGAACTGCCAGATGTCCAGGCATGATTCAGAAGAGAATGTGGGACAAGGGAAATCCTTGCTGATGTCAGATGAATCCTGGCTCAAAGTAGAGTATACCAGGAAGGATATTTACTTGTGTTTTATTGATTATGCCAAGGCCTTCAGCCATGTGGATCCTAACAAACTATCAATGGCCTTGAGAAGAATGGGTATTCGAGAGCACTTCATTGTGCTCACGTGGAGCTTGCCCATGACCAGGGGTAATTGTGTGAACATAACAAGGGAATACTGCTTAATTTAAAGTCAGGAAAGGTGTGTGTCAAAGTTGCACCCTTTCAACTATACACATTCAATCTGTATGCTGAATTAATAATCAGAGAAGCTGGAATCGAAGAAGAATGAAGTCTCAGAGTTGATGGATGGCTTTTTAACCACCTGTGATATGCAAATGACCCAACCTTCGAGGAGGACTTGAAGCAGCTGCTGATGAGTCTCAAGGATTGCAGCCTTCAGTATGATTACAAGTCAGTGTTAAGAAGATCAGCAACCTCCCAACTAGACCAGCGGATGACAGCATGATAAATGAAGAAAGAGTTGAAGTTGTCAAGACTATTGTCTTGCTGCTTGGATCCACAACTAATGCTCATGGAAGCAGCAGTCGATAGATCAAAGGAAGTATCACATTCGGTAAATCTGCACAGATTCTCTTTAAAGTGTTGAAAAGAGACTTTAAAATCTCTTTTGAGGAGATAAGCTATAGGATTTTCACTTGGCTCATGTGCATCTGAAAGTTGGACATTGAACAAGGTAGATGGAGGAAGAATCAATGCATTTGAACTGTGGTGTTGGTAAAGACTATGGAAAGTCCCATTGACTGCCAACAGAACAGTCACCTCTGTGTTGGAAGAAGTACAGCCAGAGGGCCCCTCAGAGGTAAGGCTGGTGAGACGTCATCCTGCATACTGTGGGTGTGTTGTCAGGAGAGACCATTCCTTGAGGAAAGACATCGTGCTCATTAAGGTGGAGGGGCAGAGGAAGACCCGCAATGAAGTGGATCGACACAGTGGCTGCAACAATAGGCACAACCAGAAGAACAATAGTTAGGTTCCGTTGTAAATAAGGTCGCCATGAGTTGGAATGGCGTCAGTGGCGCCCAACAAGAACAGCACTATGATGAGATGAGACTACTCCCTTTCCCACAGTGCGTAGAGGATGTCGACTTCCCGAGACTCCTGGTCCACTGCATGTATGAATGCACACATTCGTTTGGGTGTGCTTTTATTTTTAGTTCATAAAGTTTCTATGGTCTTCTGACATACTAAACACTTGAGTAGGTTTCATGCATATATGAGCTAATGGACAAATGAATGATGGGTAGGCCATATCTATTTGATTACCACTGATATTTTATAGCAGGGTCTTCTCAGTCACAGCACATTTAAAAAAAATCATTTTTATTGGGGGCTCTTCCCGCTCTTATAACATTCCAATTTTAGTATAGGTGCTGAAGCAAGCACCTTATGACATTTCATACATCAATTCTGTCAAGCATATTTGCACATATGTTCCCATCATCATTTCTAGAACATATTCTACTTGAGCCCTTGGTATAAGTGCCTTTGTTACCCCTCGCAACGCCCCCCCTTGTGAATCCTTGATCAATTATATAGTTATTCATGTCTTACACTGTCCTTTTTACCTCGTCACCCACTTTTCTGTTATTCGTCCCCCTCTGTGTGTGTGTGTTTTATCCAACCGTGTGATGGGTTCCCCCTTTGTTCCTCTTCCCGCTCCATGACCCTCATGGTATCGCCACTCCTACTACTGCTTCTGAGGGTTTATCTCTCCTGAATGTCATGTGTCGAGAGCTCTTATCTGGACCAATGTGTGTTCTCCGGGCTAGCTAGATTTATAAGGTAGAACTAGATTATGGTAGTTGGGGAGGAGGCATTCAGGAACGAGGGGAGTGCTGTGTGATTCTGTCAGTGCCATATTACACCTTGATTGAGTCATCCCTTCCTTATAACCCTTCTGTGTGTGGGGGGTGTGTGTCCAATTGTCTAAGATGGGCTTGGGGTCCCCACTGCAACCCCCTCATTCGCATCGATAGAGTTGTTTGTTTTGGATCTTTTGATGCCTGATCCCGTCGACACCTCATGATCACACAGGCTAGTGCGCGTCTTCCATGGGGGCACAGCACAATTTTGGACATATTGTTTTGTTGGTAGGGTATAGGCTGATATATACATTGTCGGATGCTTAACAGTATCCTTGATCTCAAGCCCATGATGTCAGTAGAATGCCTTCTCCCAGGGATAAAAATTTAAAAAAATTCTGAGATTGCTGAATGTCCACTGGGGGCAAAATCACTACTTGTTGAGAGACGCTGTTTTGTGCCACCAGGTGAAAAAGTGCAGCTAAATCTATGTAGTACGTTTTGACAGCGAGGGCTGTGGAGCTGGACAGGAAATGAAAGAGAGGATATTCTCGTGGAACGATCCGGTCTTCCTTTGAGTTCTGTGTATTGTCTAAGTGACCCTACCGTGACTTCTGGCTTCTTGATGCCATCGTCTACTATGACTTTGTGAGCTCCTGGACTTTTAGAGATTATGGTTTGGGGATTTAAGTTCAGCTTCTATATCTTATTCTTATCTTCCTTTAAAAAACAAAAACACAACCCTTTGCTTTTAGAAAAGTTTCCTAAGAACCTTCAAAGTGCTAACTATCTGTGACAGACCATCTCAGAATTTAATTTTTCTCCTTATATGCATGTCCGGAAAGAGTCCGGCTTTAATGTCACTTCCACATTCCTTTCTTTACTAAGCAGTTCACCTGCTGTATCATCAGGCATGTCTCAGACTGCTGCAAGGCCCTTCAGTCCCCAACTGTAAGGTGAAGGACTTGAGCCAAGTGCTCTCTAAGGCCCCTCTCAAGTCTGTATGTCTCTAACCACTTTGTTAGTAATAGAAATACTTAATCAGGTTTATGTATAGAAAACTAATTTTAAAATTATTTTTGAGGACTTAGGTGCAATGAGCTATTCTTGATCCTATATTTCATTCAAAAGTATGCCTCACCCTCAAAGAGCCTATCCTCTACACGGGCCACTAAACTAAGCTTATAAACTAGCATCATAAATAATGTAAGGCATGCATAATAAATTCTAAATGAGTGCATTAACTGTGAACGGGTTTTAGAAGAGACCCAATATTCCCAGCCTCCCATGAATTGTGCCGTCAGTGAACCCAGCACCAATTGCTGTTATGTCACTGCAAGTCCCGTGTACACACTCATTTGTACGCCTGCTTCTCCCCAGAAATGGAGCTTCTGGACCACCTGGATAGCATCTCAGGATGCAGTCATAGCAACCGAGGCTGCCCCTCTTTACAGCTACCTCACCTTTCTCTCAGGGAGCAGCCGTGGAGTCTGCACCACTGATTTGGTGCTTAGGAGACTTCACACTTCACTGCCGCAGAGCTCCTGTGTACAGAGTAGGTTTCAAGACATGTTTGCTGAATGATAAAGGATTATACTGCCCATGCTTGATTGTTCAGTAGCATGTAATATGAAGATTTTTTTATCTCTAGTATTTTCGCTGCTTTGATTAGTTTTGACTTCACTTATTTGCTGTCCTGTTATTGTATAAACCTTTTTGAAAAAGTCTGCCATTTACCCAGCCACGTGTGTGTGTGCGCGTGTGTGTATGTTTGTATTTTCCTCTGCTTTAACCTCTCTGTCAGAACTCCAGGGCTGTAGTGGATTGCTCTTTAAGCTACTAACTGCAAAGTCGGCAGTTCCAACTCACCATCCATTCCGAGGAAGAGGGCTGAGACTTTCTGCTCCTGTAGAGATTTACAGCTTAGGGGCAGCTGTATCTGGTCCTGCAGGGGTGCCATGAGTTGGAATCAACTTGATGGCCTTGAACTTCCTTGTGTCTTCTGGCAGTCACCTCACCATTGCCACAGCTCTCCGTCACTTGTTTCCTGGCTCCTGGGCCCTATGGTGTACTTGCCGAACAACTCCGTACAACACAGTGGTGTTTAAGCAGTGTGGGCAGTAAAGCAGGTCTATCTGAACATGGACAGGGTCAGTGTAGAAAGCAATAGGGGGTTCTTCATTAGGGTTTGGCGAGTCTCTGTGGATTGAACTCCTGCTTTGGGGTCAAAGGGCAGAGCCTTTGACCATCCCACCTTTTCCTTGAAAGGTAGTAAAAGTCTGTTGAGTATTTTTACCAAACTGGTTTCTTGTATGTAGTTTTGTGTCAGTCGGACGGTCTTCCTTCATTTCGTTCTCTTCCTGTCCCCTTCAGTCCAAGCTGACAATGTTTCTGCTGATGAGAGATCTAACGAAAGCCCGTGGGTCACTCGTGTGTACCACGAGATAAGAGGGTCCTGACCAGATTTCTGTATAGGTCCACCTTTATCTCTGGCTTCTGTGGAGCTCTTTGAGGGAGTTTATGAGCCACATGTTTTATTTCTCCAAAGAATCCTTTGTGTGGTTGAAAACCCTAAACTTTAGATCCTTTCAAAGCTTAATAAAGGTTATATACCTTTGTTTTTTCATAAGAGCATAAAGTTCAACAAATGTGGGGGCATTTTTGGCTTCTGTGTATGTGTGTGTAACTGACTTGTTTTCCAGTAGTCCCTGATTTACTATGTGTTTGTATTATAATAAACCACACTCAAACTAGCTTTTAGTTTGCGTGTCCGTGTTTTGTGTACCTTATTATTACATGTACGAGTTTACAGTGTGTAATTTGTGAGTGTTACCATTCCCAGATGGTCTCTCGAAGATCTTTGTATGTTTCTAACCCCCGAAGACAAGAGATGGGGTTTCTAAAGCTGCTGATAATGTAAACTATTAATAATGAAAACTGGAATGAGGGGGCTTATTTGACTTCTGTCGGAATCAACTTAGAATGGAGTCATGTAAAAAAACCTGGTCATAAGTCAGAGACCACCTATATTCCCCAAATAACCAGTTTTAGCCTCTCTTTTGCTTCCTCCACTTAAAAAAATGATTTCCTCTTGTATTATATGAAAAACTGTCTGAATCTACCAAGCTGTGCTTTCAATACTGTACTTGTACATCACCTTAGCTAGATATCCAAGTTCACCACTTCCTAGCTCTGCTTTGCAGACCCTGTGGGAGACCATTGGACTCAGCCTCTAGCCCTGTATGGCAGGTGTTCAATACTGTACCCCTCCTTTCTGAGCCCTCACCGATACTGTCTTCTCCTTTGGACACCTTGTTTCCCAGAGCGGCTGAGACCAGAGGCAGCGGGCCAGGAGCTGCAAAATTAGAGACTTCATCCAGGCTTATGGGCTATCATACGCAACTTTTAAATTGCCAGAGGGGTACTGAATTTTGTTTTTCTCCCCAAAATGGGGTGGTAGGCTAAATCAGTTTAGGAACCCATGACCTAAACCAGCGTTTCTCAGCCTGTGGGTCAAAACCCCTTTAGGGGCCAAACGACCCTATCATAGGGGTCGCCCAATTCATAACAGTAGCAAAATGACAGTGATGAAGTAGCAACGAAAATAATTTTATGGCCCTTATTACAAAGATGGCGCCAAAAGTGAAGAAGGACGCTCCAGCCCCTCCCAAAACGGAAGCCAAATCAAAGGCTTTAAAAGCCCAGAAGGCTGTGCTGAAAGGCATCCACAGCCACAAAAAAGGAGCCGCACATCACCCACCTTCCCGCGGCCCAAGACCCTGAGACTTTAATACAGCAGCCCCCAAACCCTCGGAAGAGCGCCCCCAGGAGAACTGCGCTGGACCATTATGCCATCATCAAGTTCCCCTTGACCACAGTCTGCCGTGAAGAAGATCGACAATAACAACACACTGTGGATGTCATTGTGGACGTCAAAGCCAACAAACACCAGATCCAACAGGCTGTGAAGAAGCTCTGTGACATTGACGTAGCCAAGGTCAACACCTTGATCAGGCCTGACGGGGAGAAGAAGGCATGTGTTCGACTGGCTCCTGACTAAGACGCTTTCGATGTGCCAACAAAATTGGCTTATGCTAAATATAAACATGTTCAATATAAAAAAAAAGAGAAAAGAAAATAATTTTAAGTTTAGGGGTCACCATAACATGAAGAACTGTATTAAAGGGTCATGGCACTAGGACGGTTGAGAACCATTGCTCTAGACAATCTTGACTTTTTCTCCCAGGCTCCTCAAGCCTTACCCATTACCCAATTTCAGTGCCACTGTTACATTTTTATATATTTATCATAGCAGCTGTCCATCATGCCAACTTTCTATGGCTTTTGCAACAAAGTACTACAAACTTGGTGACTTAAATGGTACAGATTTACTCTTAGATAGTTCAGGAGATTGAGGACCTAACTCGGTTTTACTGGCCTAAAATTGAGGGTCATGTTCCCTTGGGAAACTAAAAGAAATTTATTTCCTTGCCTTTTCCTCTTTCTACCGCTGTATTCCTTGCATTTCTTGGCTCATGGTTCCTTTATCCACCTTGTAAGTTGGCAGTGTAGCATCTTCAGTTCTCTCTGCTTGGCCCTTACATCCCCTTGTCCTCTTTCCATTGCTTCTCTGTTCTAAGTATGTGTAAGTCCAACCACACTCACTGCCAGCGAGTTGATGCTAACTCATAGCAACCCTACAGGATAAGGTAGAACGGCCTCTGATTTCTGAGACTGTAACTGTGTGCATTATTAGAAAGCCCCATCGTTCTCCTGGGAAGCGGCTGGTGGTTTTTGAACTGTTGACCTTGTGGATCAAAGCCCAGTACATAACTATCACACATACCGCCAGGGCTCCTATAATATGTATAAGCCACTCAGATGATCTCATTATTTTACTCAGTCACATCTACAAAGTCTCTGTCACCAGATAAGGTAGCATTTTTAGGTCCAAAGTAATTAAATCATAGACATTTTAAAGAGCTATTGTTCTCATGATCACAATTATAAGAGACCTAATATTATAGTTGTAACAGACCCAATATTATAACTGATGCAGGGTTCCTCAAACTATGGCCCGCTGGGCACATGTGGCCCGCCAGAGGACATTTATCTGGCCCACTGGGTGTTTTTGCCCCGTTTGTGTTTTTACTTTAAAATAAGATGTGTGCAGTGTGCATAGGAATTTGTTCATAGTTGTGTGTTTTTTTAAAACTGTAGTCCAGCCCTCCAACAGGTCTGAGGGACAGTGAACTGGCCCCCTGTTTAAAAAGTTTGAGGACCCCTGGGCTAGAACAAAGTCAATACATTACAAAGTAGTGAATAATAAATTATAAAGTAGGCTTCACCTCTGAGAGGCAGCTATAAAAATCTTGTCCAGTTCTGTGTTTTACACTTGAGGATCTAGAAGTCTGTGTTCACGCTGCCTCCATCAGTATGTGCAACTTCTTACCTACATTATCATAAAAAATGTCTGCCTCATGATAGCTGTCACTGTGCGTCTTGGAGTTGACTTTAGGACGGTGAGGGTGCAGGGTTTTGGGAGCTTTGTGCCATTTGTTTAAAAGCTTTGTGCCATTTGTTTAACATGCCATTTGCATGTTAGATTTTATTATATGAGCAGTAAATGCTCATTAGAACATTTTAAAAATACACGAAGTATATGAGAACCCTGATCCCCTTCTCCCTTCTGCACCCCTCCACTGCTCCCTAGACCACAGCACAGAGTTGCGGCAGACATAATGCTCATTCTGAATGAGCTCATTCCTCTAATACCAAAACAAATACAGCTCACTGTCATCAAGTTGCTTCCAACTCATAGTGACCCTCGAAGACAGTAGAACTGTCCCTGTGGATTACTGACAGTCTCATTCTTTACAGGAGTAGAAAGCCTCATCTTTCTCCCATGGAGCAATTGGTGGTTTTGAACGGCTGACCTTGCATTTAGTAGCGCAAAGCGTAACCTACTATGTCGCCCGTTACTACTATGTCATAGTGACAATAATAAATGCATTTTAAAAATAAATAAGGTAGTATGGAAAAGTCTAAGTCTTTGAGAGAACATTGTAAGGTGTAAGATAGGGTGACAGGTAAGTTGAATGTAGAAGGGATGGGAGTGGACTTTGCTAGGTTAGAATAAAAGGACTTTTTGATGAAGCATTTTTGGGTGACAAAGCAACCAAAAAGAAAGCAGGGAAATGTGAAGTTTTCTAATTTTTTTTAAGTATCAGAAAATGATCTATCATTGTGAAAATAGAAGAGTCATCTAGTTTTCAAAACATATAAGGAGAAAATAATAGCATCCATATTTTCTCCAATTAAAGTGACCATTCTCTTAGATATAGCAACTGGACAAGAATATAACCAATAGATTTTAAAAGTGATTGATAATCTTGGCATTGTTTTATTACCCGTGCTGTGAACCTTCCAGAGTAGGAATCAAAATTAATAAAACTACAGCACAAGTTTTGCTGTAAATATACATGGATATTTAAATAAATAATGACAATCTGTACTTCTTATTTGCTAGGTAATTGACAAGTTACTTAACCTGAGTTTCTTTATCAATAAAATATGGCTGGTAGTATCATTTCATTCTAACTGAGTGGTTTCTATCAAGATTAAATGGAGTATCTGAAAAATAATTCTGTAATTTAAAAGTAAAAACTTTTTTTTAATGTTGGTGTTTTTAATTATTTGTGGTTATTTGCCTGGGATTATTCTTATTTTTAACCTCAATTGATAAAAGTAGATGAGAATTTATCAAAAGATTAGGAGTCCTCTGTTAAGTTTGTCTTTTCCCCATGAAAACATTGATACTGCCCACAATGCCATCTTTTCAGTGGGGGCCTATTTCAAATTGGCCCCTCTTCTACTAGCGTTCCTGTCAGTCCACCCTGCTGTATTTCTCACCATTTCACTTATCATCTAACAGTAAATGTTTGCCTGTTTAATATCATCCACAACCCACCTGGCACTGCCTGCCCATAGGTGGGGCGCTTGACTATCTGTTGAATGAATGACGCTTAAATTATTGCTTCCTGTAGTCACTGTCATCTGGGTTTGTTCTCCAGACGGGATGATCCCAGATGCTATTCAAGGGCCCGGCTTGCTGCTTGACCTTCCTGCTGTTGCTCAGAGAAGGGATCCGGAAGAATTGCCTTTGTGCCAACTCCCCAGGCCCCGAGTGCTTTCAAAGGCCCCAGCACACCCAGGAATGCTGCCTGCGAGATACACCGCAAGTGCATGGTATGGCATGGCCCCTTTGTTTTCCTGCGGTTCAGTGTTTCCTTTTCCTTCCAGGGCAAAGAGAAAGGCTGCATGACTGTTCTGGGACACTTTGGCGGTGGGGGATACAGGAGAACGTTTTTAAACCTCTGTACTAGACCATTACTGTGCTTCTTTCACATGCCCCGGATTATAGTAGTTGAACAATTTTATATGCGCAAAATGGATTATAAAAAGTATTTTCTTAGAAAATAGGGTTATGAAGTGCTTATTTTAACAAACAAGGTTAGCAGCATTTGGAGGTAAAAACACTGGCAGAGATTGGAGAGTTAGACTCTATTAAATGATTCAATGGAGAGAGATGATTAGATGTGAAGAGAATCTCCGATGAGAAGCTGGGTGACGGAGGGAGTAGTTGAACATTATTTGTGTCTCTGGCTTGGCAAACTAGATGCATCACTGAGCCTATCAGGTGTTCAACATCACATAGTACATTTCATGAATAGAAGATCATGATTGCTGTGTGGGCATATTAAGGGCTGCAATGGCTGTAGGAGAGCAGAATGAAGTAGAGTCCAGCGCTCTGTGGGTTGAAGGCAACCTGGAGGGGTATTTTGACATGGACAAATGTATTTATAATATACACAGTAGACATATATATATAAATAGATAAACACATACATCTGTACATACACACACACACACACACACGAAATGAGATGATGAAAAATAGTCCCTGGAGGTGATAGAGTGGTAGAGGGAGTATACTTAGCCACTGAGCAGTTCCGAGGAGGAAGCTCATCTGAGGGTTCAAGGCAGAAAGAAAGGGTACAGATGGCACTCCCCCTGCCCCCTTTTCTTTTCTTAGTAGCTTAGGGTCTGGAATTCTTGTTCAGTGACCTTCATATCCACCTACCACTTCGTTTGCTTGAAAGGTCATTTGCTAGTTAAGGGGAGGTTAGATGAAGAGGTGAGGTGTGGGGATAGAGATTGGCTTTAAAATACCAGTAGATTAATGGTCTATTGGCAGGAGAGCATTTAGGAAAACATTGTTGTAGTTAGGTGCTGTGGAGTCAGCCCAGACCCATAGTGATCCTGTGTACAACAGAACCAAACGTGGCCCAATCCTTCACCATCCTCATAATTATTATGTTTGGAACCCTTGTCGTGGTCACTGTCTGTCCATCTTGTCAAAGGTATTACTCGTGTGTCTGCGTGTGGGGGGGCAAGGTGGGGAGGTGGGCAGAGGGGGCAGACTTTCTACCAAGTATAATGCCCTTTTCCAGAGACTGGTCCCTTCTGGTAACATGACCAAAGATCATGAGCCAAGTTCTCTCCCTCCTCACTTCCAAGGAGCATTCTGGCAAGAAGTAGAAAAATCCTGACCCCCTTTTCTCCAATTATCCCTCCAGGAGATGAAAGAATGAGCAACACCTACTTGAATGTGATGTTCTTGGTAGAAAACCAAAAGCTCTTGAAAAGGAAGTTGAGAGCCCTTTTGAGAAGAGATTAAGATAGGGAGTAGTTTGTTACAATGTAAGGCGATCCCGTGGAGTGTGATGGGTGGTTTGGTGGAGCGGGCCTTTAAGCACTTCAGCAGGATAAACCAGTGTGTGGTAGCTTCGTGCTCTAGGAGACAGGGGGTAGAGAAAGAGCTTGATAGCATTGCAGGGCATCACAGGGATGAGAGATAGAAGGTGGAATTCATTGGCCCTAAAGTTTTCGTAAGACTGTCAGCCCGAGATTGACTTTGTCTTGATATATGAAGTGTCTAAAAGGTAGTACAATTTAGTTCAAGAAACTGTCATCATTGCCCGTAGTTTTAAGTAGAAACTTCATAAAACATTGTACTTTGTGTTTCCGGCTAGCTCATCTTGGAGTGGCAAAGAAAGACTGATAGGTCCTGCTCCGTGGAGGAATCTGGTGTCTAATTCACTGAGTGGACCTGGGCCACTTTGCAGGAGGGCAGTGCCCACAGCCCTGGTGTCCTGGTGTGAGGAACACGTGCTTGCAGATAATCCCCGGACTGCCCCAGGCAGCCCCCCAGGACTGCACAGTGTTAAGCAAGCAGTGGACTTGTTTCCTTAGGAGACATGCCTGGAAACAGGAGCACTGGGTACAATAAACCCTTTCTCTAGTCAAATGACTGTCCTAATGAGCCGCCTCCCTTAAAACTAAACCAAACCAAAACCCAAGAAACTCTTGTGTGTGGTATTGACAGTCGAAGCTGGACATAGAGGTGCGTCTCTAAAGCTAGGGAACTAGACTGCAGAATGGGGGAGTCTAGACAACTTTCCTGCCCACTTCTGCGACTCTGTGCAGAAGTGGACGTAGATTATCAGTTGTATTTTACTCAGTCCTCCAGCTTCAGGGAGGAGAGGTGGGCTTACTCCCACCCCCTGCTTATTGTCCCACAGCGAGTGCTTTGTCAAGTCGCTTTCTTGTAAAGACATCGACATTTAGAAGCTTCAACCCTTCCTTGGTCTTAGCAGCCCACCCTTGTATCCGAATGTTGTTCTCTTGGGATGCTGTGTGAGACTCGGTGCATTTATAGCTCAGTGAGTTGAAGAGATTTCCTAGACATAAGGACACCAGCCCCTTTCAGCCTTTCTGGACAAGCCCCATGGGAAATAGGTTAATAGGTGAGTAGTCAGCAGTCTTCTTGAGTAAAGGACTGGAAATATAGTTTGTTTAGCT
The DNA here is from genome assembly GCF_050624435.1 of Tenrec ecaudatus. Taxonomy (NCBI): domain Eukaryota; kingdom Metazoa; phylum Chordata; class Mammalia; order Afrosoricida; family Tenrecidae; genus Tenrec; species Tenrec ecaudatus. The sequence goes on from NC_134530.1 coordinate 88,828,410, forward strand.
CATCAAATAGGGCATCCTACAGTGTTCAGTTATAGTTCGCTTCTCCTTTTAGTTACTCTCTGGACAGCACTCAGCAGAGGATGTATGCATGTACGTGTGGGCCAGGGTAGTATTGATTGGCTGTGAGGTTTGATGTCCAAACAATTACCCCTTATCTTTGGAGACAGGAGCAGTGGTACAAGGTGAGTGCACTGTGAAGGTGAGTGCAGTTTGTGATACCCTTGGGAGAATCCAGGTGCTCTTGTGCCCCGTGCACTTCTGGTACCCTTCATAAAGCCACATGGGTTATTTTCTTTAAAGCTCACCTGTCTGCAGGCCCGCTCTTCCCTCATCTCTAGTCGTCATCCCCCGATGCCCACGGGATCTGGATGCATGCGCATAGTCTTTAACTTACAGGAGATTTACCTTGTAGAGAAAGTGAATACTCTTCAAATCTTCGTTACTTATCGTTAGATGGTCGTAAACAAAGGGGTCCTGCAGGTTAAATATGAGTGCATGTGAACTACTTAGCACAAGGCCAAGCACGTAGATATTCAATTAAAGGTTGATAGTGGAGGGGTGGCAATGGTGACAACAGGTGTATCAATTGTCGAGTTTATCAAAACATTCAAGGAGGTTGCAGGTTGTGGTTGGTTTTGTTTTTAATACAATAAAGTTGGGTTAAATCACACAAATGAAACGAAGTACCAGGACTCTAAAGCCCAAGAGGTGGGTAATTGGAGAAAGAAAAACAAAATTTATATTGACGCTATAATAGATATAAATGAAGAGAAAGGTGTTCAGGATTGGATATTTGTTAGGAACACTAGGAGATGAAAAAGGAGAGACAGTGACACCGTTGGGGGAAGATTTAGGGTGACAATCCGAAACCGAGGTCAGGAGACACAGTGCACTCCATGGCGTCTCTACTTCACTGCGTGGCTCTGCTGCCGCTGGACTTCACCGAGCTCGGTCTCTCTCGTGTTTAAGCGGGGTTGATACTAACTTGCCACGTTCGTCACAAGGATTCAGTGAGTTCCCATTACATTTTACACTCAGAATGGATACCTCAATGGTTTAGCTTTGATGACAAAACAAAAAAGAACAACAAGCAAATGCACTGCCGTCTGGTTGATGTCGACTCATAGCGACCCTGCAGGGCAGAGCAGAACTGCCCAGGCGCGTTTCCACGTCTGTGACTGTTTATGGGAGTAGAAAGCCCGTCCTTCTACTTTACCGTTGATGTAAACAGACAAAACCGGGACCTTCGGAAGAGCTGTGGATGAGACGGAGAAAATTCCGAGGTGCGTTTGAGAGAGAGCTCCTTTGGAGTGTTCCCATTTGAAGGAGGCAGGTGAGATTTCCAGGGAGGTTTTGACGTGAAGTCCGGGGGACACTTGACATCTTTCCAATGCTGTTTCAGCTGCAGTTCCTGCCGCAGGGAAAGCAAATGTGGAAGACACGGGTAGACGTCCAAGGAGCTGCCCGTGATGCTTTTGAAATAGAATTAGATCCGCAGTTACTGACTCAGGCTCTCAGAAAGCCAAGAGGAAAGGAATCGTATCTTTTACATCATGTGGAAAGATAAAAGGTCGTGGGGAATTCAGGCCACAATTTGAACATTTATGTGCAAATGCCGGGACCATAAATCTGAGCACTTGTCAAACCAGTGCTGGCAGGTGGGTCAGGAATTTGAAAACTCAATCACTACCTCCAGGCTCAGGCCCTTTCTCCCGCTACCTCTAGAATTTTGTATTTTCCTGAGTCCTGCCCTTTGTGACACATGAACTGGTCACCTGGCTCCTGGAAAGAAATTCCATTTGAACAGTCAGTTGTTAATCATGTCCTTTTCGTTTTCAAAGTTGACCCTGAAGGAGCACTTCACCTTTTATGTCTTGAATTTTTGTTTCTTAACAAAACTCTGTTACACAAGTGGCAGACCTCTACTTTACTAAGGCATAATTTATAGATAATAAAATGAGCAAGCTTTAAGGTACAGTCTGCTTGGCTTTGTTAAATGTGTACCCAAGACCCCAATCAAATTATAAAACATTGTCATCACCCCAGAAACATCATCCCTGCCCCTTTGTCGTGTGTTACTCCAGGTGTCATTGATCTGATGTCTAGTGGCGTCAGTTGGTTTTCCTGTTCTTGAACTCATATCAATGGGATTTTACCGGCTGCTCTTTCGTGCCTGGCTTCTTTCACTCAGCAAAGTGTCTGTGTCATTCTAAACGTTCACGTAAGGTGATGTCTAATTGTGTTCCTGTAATTATGCCAGGTAGTCCTTTACTACAAAATCATACTCTTCAATAAATGGTGCTGGGTAGACCGGATTTTTATTTGTCGAAGACTGAAACAGGACCTATCTCTCACACAATGTACAAAAAGAAGCCAGGATGTATCAGAGTTGCAAATACAAAACTTAGAACTATGAAGATCATTAATGAAAAATCATGGACAAACGTAGGGACCCTACTACACATATTGAAAAGCACTAGCAATTGAAGACAACATAGATGACAGGCACCTCCAAGAACTGGACACTTGTTTGCACTTAAAAAAAATTAGCAAAGACTAAAAAGCGAACCCACAGACTAGGAGGGAAAAGAAACAGGCAATGACACAGCAGAGAAGGAACTATATTTACATCTATCAGAGAGGCTAACATCTCAATAAGAAAAAGTAAACCCAGGTCATTTCAAAATGGTCAGTGGACATGAACAGACCACTCACCAAAGAAGGCATTCAGAAATGCTCGTGGCCATTAGCCATTTCAAAAGATGCAAATCAAAACAGCAGTGTGACGGGAACTCGCCCCAGCATGGATGGCACAGTTTAGAACAACAGAAGACAACAAATGCCGGAGAGAACATGGAGACCGGAACCCTAAAACGCTGCAAGTGCCGTGGACAGCGAGCTGGTGCTTCCTGAAATCACTGGGAATAGACATGCCATGAGACAGCAGTTCTTCTACTTGATGCGCATCCTAAAGAAAGAAGATCCTTGTTATGACAAAATAATAATTTGTAAATTATCAAGGGTGAATGAGGGAGGGGGGAGCGGGAAAGGAGGGGAAAAATGAGCCGATGCCAGGGGTTTGGGTGGAGAGCGGATGTTTCGAGAATGATGAGGGCAATGCATGCACAAATGTGCTTTACACAATTGATGTATGTGTGGCTTGTGATAAGAGTTGTATGAGCCCCTAATAAAATGATTTAAAAACGAAGAAAGAAGGAAGAGCCTGGATAGCTAGATGCACACTCATGTTCACCACAACACCGTTCACCCTAATCCCCCAGTGATGGGAACATGGGCGGATACGTAAATGGTGTTACTTTAATACGACACCAACATGAGGGAAATGGGCACAAATTATGGTAACAGTATAAGACATTGGGGAGTTAGGTGACCATTTAAGTGTACTCTTGATCTCTGTAAACCTTCACCTAATTCACAATAAAAAGGGGTTTGTTTATTTGTTTAAGGCATAGGACGGCTGTAAAGTTGTACCGTTGGAGGTGAGAGGCTGGAATGTGTGTTTCTAATCCATGTGATGTGACTATATTAGTTCTTATAGGGAACTTATCACCTATAATTGTATTTCCAAAAGTAATCATGCTCTCTGGATAAGCTATCACCAGTTTTGTATATTTGAGAATGAAACCATCTGAATAGAATCGGGATATGTTACCTCGCTGAAAATGATAATATGCCATGACAAAGTGAGTGAGTTTCTACATAGAGAAGAATTATCCTTTGGTTACACACCAAGGCTGTGGCTGCTGGGAATCAAGCCACGAGGCTGTTTTTCCGGTGACCTCTGAAGGGGTGCGAGCCGCCAGCTGTCAGTTACAATGACGGCCACTTTGCCAGTTGGACTCCCCTTGCCATATTGTCAATCGCGCGTGCTTGTTTTTCTTTACAGTGGATGAAAGAGCCAGCAGGCTAGGAAGATTTAAGCTTACAAAATATGAAAACGAAAGAGTCCCGTACTAATGTCCATGTGGTTTATTCTTTGCTCATTCTTTATTTTTGTTTTTAATAAGCATTTAATTCCATTTTTTTTCAATTTAAGGACTTAATTTTTATATGTAATAAAAAATGTGCAAAGGTCTTTTAAAAAGACATAAGCTTTGTTTCTTCCATGCTTGTCAGTGGAAATGGAGGGGAGGAAAGCTTCAGTGGCGGCTGCATTTTTAATGCTCCATCACATTCCAGTCATTCCTCATGTGAAAGGGAACTTTAGATGCAGGAGCGGGGCAAGAAGATAGTCCTTGAGGTAATGCCCCTGTTCCAGGCAGCAAGGTAGAATCTTAATGCTCTACACCCTGAATAGCACACAGATTAAATCATTCTAAAATAGGAAGTGTTAAGATTGATTCTGTTAAATTAAAAATACAACTAGTATCTGACTCATGATAGGTTTCCATCCTGACAACTCTGTCGCAGGCAGTTCTGATTGAATGGAGCACTGCTTTTTATGTTTAAATATATATTATTGCACGTGAGCAGTGTTGTTACAGGTCTGTGGTGTTTGGAAACATTACACTTAAAAACTTCATATTTTTATATGTACGCCATTACTAATAATCAGATAACCAGAAAGAAAAACACACCCAAAAAGCCAGATAGTTGTGAGTGTGGGTCATTGTAGCTCAACTACATGTTGCTGCTATTCATTAATTGTAAAGATCCATGATTTGTAGGAAAATATTAATTTAACTTCAAGTCCAAGAAATTGTAAAGGAAATGAATATTGGTTAAGCCTCATTTAAATGCCAAGTCATATGCCCTTTCATTCTCTTTAGCAGTGCGTAGGTTCAGATTGTTCTGTGATTACGGCTGTTCAGTGGATATGTGTGTATGCACATGTGCTAAGAATGATGCACTAACAGGCTGGCTACTTCAACTGGTGGGATTTTGGGTGTGTCATTGAAGGATTGCAGTCAGCTCCTTCCATATAGAAAGTCCACTTCCTGTAACCAAGTGGAGGCTTACTTGTTCCCCATGCAAAATGCCTTCAGGACAGAAGTCTGGGCATAGCATGGTGCTGCTGTCATCAGGGTCCCTGATACCTTCTGCTCTGCTCTTGCTACTTAACACGTGGATTTAGACCGTAAGGTTTATTTATATATGATTTTACCAGTTAGGCAGTGGCACAGAGCCCAAGGGCCATGGCACCGTAATCTACCTCCGTTCAATGTATGTTCCTGTACCTGTCTGCCATTCAGGGATATTTCTTTCCATATTATAGTCCAGAGCTGTGGTATTCAGTTACCTTAGCCCAAAGATACTCCAGAATATGTATTCTTAAAAAAAAAAAAGGAACTAAAAAGGCATTGTAATTAAGAAGAGGAGAAAGGACAATAGATAAATAACCAACAACTGCCTGCCAGATTGTTTTTTCATGAATATTGTGGTGCTCTTAGTAAAAAAATAAAAAAAATTATACCAGTTAAAATATGAAACCACCTTGGCTATGATTTTGTTCTGGTTCTTTGATGTCTGATTCCTGATCCATCGACACCTCATGGTCACACAGGCTGGTGTGCTTCTTCCATGTGGGCTTTGTTGCTTCTCAGCTAGATGGCCATTTGTTTATCTTCAAGCCTTTAAGACCCCAGATGCTATATCTTTTGATAGCCGGGCACCATCAGCTTTCTTCACCACATTTGCTTATTCACCTGCTTTGTCTTCAGCGGTTGTGTCGAGAATGTGAGCATCACAGAAGGCCAGATTATTAGAACAAAGTGTTCTTGTGTTAAGAATGTACTTGAGTTGAGGCCCAATGTATATCTGCAACCTTAATTCTTAACATATAGATAGTAGTGCATACATCTATTCTCCTTTCATTTTATATATATATTTACATATGTACATGCCTATATTTAGGCCTCTATAAAGGTCCTTTGCCTTCTGGTTCTTTCCTCTATTTCCTTTACTTTCTTCTTGTCCCACCATTATGGTCAGCCTTCATTCCGGTTTAGTAATGCCTTGCTGCTACATTGCCCTTGATTAAGCCGCACTAGGAATCCTACACCCTTCTCTCCTATGATTTTAGTGCACTTGTTGTTCCCTTGTCCCTGGGTTGGTTTCCCCCACCGACTTCCTTCTCCCACATCCCCTTCTCCTGTATCCCTCCCTCCCCCAACCATCAGCCCCGTTCTTTTCATCTCCCAATTGTTTACACCGCCTGTCTTATCTAGATAGACATGCAGAGAGAGACATTAGTAAGCGCAAAAAATAGGCAAAGCCAAACAAAACAAAAAAGGAAGTCAAAACCAGCAAAACAACAACAACAAAAAGAAAGGCACTGACAAAAATGAAAAAGTTTATAAATAGTTCAAGGTCTGTTTGTTGGCCTTTATGAGTGTTTTCCAGTTGAGTCTCTTGGGGTTCCAAACTCTGAAGTAATATTTTTTTTCCAAAGTATATTTTTTGTATTCCCCAGGGATTTCATCACTTCACTTCCCTTGCTGCTCTGTTGCATGCCCTTGATATTTCCCCCCATTGTGATGGGGTCAAATTAGGTACTATTCCCACACTGTGTCTCCAGTGTTGTCCCCCAAAGCCCTTTGTTTCAGTGAGGGGCATCTTGTTTCATGGTGGGGCCGGCCCTATGATCCTCTCTGCATTGTCTGCTCTGAGCAGGAATATCGTCCTTGGGGCTTCGTGGGCCAAGATGTGTTCCCTTCCCTCTCCATCCCTCTTCGTTTCTCCTGTGTGCCCTAATCAGACTTGCCCCTCTCCCCAAGGTGTAGCTTCAGTGCTGTCCTCTGAAGTGCATTCTTCTGGGGGCGGGGTGGTGTGGGAAGGTGTTGAGGCCTCTGAAAATTATGAAATGCAACACAAATGCAAATGATACCGTGAGCCTCCCCAAGAAACATAGGTTCCAGTTAAATATGTATGATCAAAATACTGAAGAGGGGGGAGAGTGGCGACCCAAAGCCCATCTGTAAACAACTGGACATCCCCTCACAGAAGGGTCACAATGAAGAGATGAACCAGGTATGGTACAGATAGTACCGATGAAACACACAACTTTCCTCTAGTTCTTTAGTGATTCCATCCCCCCACTATCATGACCTCAGTTCTCTCTGCCTTACCAGTCAGATTAGACCAGAACATGCACACTGCTACAGATAAGAACCTGTAACACAGGGAATCCAGAACAGATAAACCTCCTCGGGGCCAGGAGGATAAGGGGAAGGTAGGGGCAGAAAAGGGGACTCAATCACAAGGAGCAACATATAACCCCCTCCCAAGAGGATGCACAACAGAAAAGAGGTTGAAGGGTGACAGAGGATGATGTAAGATATGAAAATAATAATCTATAACTTATCAAAGGTTCATGAAGGAGAGAGAGGGGAAATGAGGAGCTGATATTCCAGGGCTCAAGTAGGAAGAAAATGCTTTGAAAATGATGATGGCAGGATAGGTACAAATATGCTTGACACAATGGATGAATGTATGGATTGTGCTAAGAGATATAAGAGCCCCCAATAAAAGTATTTAATAAAAAATAAAATAAAACCACCTGCTAGGGAGTGAAATGTTAATGATACAAATTTATTCCCTGATCTTTGAATTGTCTAGAGCAGGGTGCTCACACTTTGTCAGCATGCGAGCTACTTATAAAACAATCATGTCAAAATGATCTACCAACAACAAAAATGCAAAACATTTATTTATTTTTATTTATGTATTACATTTATCCATAAATGCATTGGGAATTCTTTATATGTACTATGTATGCTTCTGCACCTTGCATAACCGCATGAGTCCATATTGCACAACACAACACAATTAACGATGTACACTTTTTGTCATTACCTGAATTTATTCTAATGACTTGCACTGGATGGAATGAGCCAGGGATGGATAGTCTGGACAGGAGCTGCTGACAGCAGCCTCAAGCACACTTCCAAATGTTCATCATCATCAGTCATGGTGGAACGGGACTTGACTTAATGAGCTTTATGTGGGAAAGGCTGACTCACATAAATAGAGCCGAATAATGCAGTCAAGGAGGTAGCACATTTTCTCGTGTTTGGGTACTTTCCCTCTGCGAGTAAGTTCCGGAACTGGTCATGCGCTCTGGACTTCAGCTGAATGTCGGCTTGTAGGGTCAAAATCTTCCATTCCGTATGAAAGTGATACGTTTTTGTCTTCTTACTTGGTCCAGCTCCCCCACTCACTTTAATACCTTTTCTTACGTTTAAGAGAAAAAAAACAAGGTCTAAAAGTTGGCGATAACTTGTCAGTTTTCCTGCACTTAGAGCAGTTGTTTGCGCATGCACCTGACACCTAAGCTTGCATCTGATTGGCTGCGCTGTATATCAATTAAGTGACGGGATTGATGATAGGCTTACGTCTATTTTTTTTAATGCCACGTGATCTACCCACACCACATTTGCGATCGACTAGTAAGTAGATCGCAATCAACGTATTGAACACCACTGGTCTAGATTTTTTTAGGTTTTCTTTTTTCCCTTCCCAGTGTCATATTTCCTTAACACCATCGTATCCTAGAAAGTTTATAAAGAAACTTGTAGGTGTAGTTTTGCCTTTTTTTCCCTTAACGGTGGTTTTTTGGAAAGTTCAGAGACAATGGAGCACTGAGTTTCAGTGTTGAAGCACAATTTTGTATGCCTGTGGTGAGGCTGTGTGGTGGGTCAGGGTCTTGTCTGAGTCTTAACTCCCTAAATGTAAATAATGATGTTGGATGGTGGGGGCTTCAAAAGGGTTTTGGAAAATGGAATTTTCCCACAGACTTTTTGAAATCTCTATTTGACTTCTATGCTTCCTGTGGTAGTTAAACAATTTTATGTCAACTTGATAAATAAGAATGAAGGTGTGGAGTCTAGCCTGTCAATCAGGTCAGAGCCTAGTGATCCCTCCTGGTGGGCATGGCCTTCTCCTGAGGAACTGGGACTTCTCTTCCTCCTGGAGGTGGGGCACATACTCCTGAACTTCACATTCCTGTTGACAAGCCACATGGAGTCACGCTGATGGCAGCCAGAGCCCTGAAGATGCTTCCTCCTCCACTGGATCCACAGGACTTTCCACTTACAGGCCTGTGATCTTCCTGCATTCAGGATCATTGCATGTGCTGCATGAGTCTGGAGAGAAATTTATGGACTAGTATCAGACATATGGGCGAATGTCAGACTTAAGGACTTGATCTGGACTGTGCTGATCAGTTTTCTCAATATATCATTGCTCTTGTATATAAAGCTCTTTCTTATATACATATGAATGTCCCTGGATTTGTTTCTCTAGTCAACCCGGCCTAACACACTTAACAGGATTTCTGTGAAGATGAACTCCAAGAGGAGGCAGTGCTTACATTTTAAAATCTTGTTGTTAGATGCCATCAAATCGGTCCTGACTTGGAACGGTCTTATGTTCAACAGAATGAAACTCTGCCCTAAGCGGTACCATCCTCACATAATGGGCCTATTATGCTTGGGCCCATTGTTGCGGCCGCGATGTCAGTCCATCTTTTTGAAGATCCTTTGCACTAACCCTCCACTTGGCCAAACATGATGTCCTTTTGCAGGAACTGTGTCTCCTGATAGCATGTCCAAAGTGCATGTGTCGAAAGTTTCCTCATTTTGTGTCTCAGGAGCATTCTGGTTGCCTTTCTTCCAATTTTTTGCATAAAACTGAGCCAAACCCACTGCCTTCATGTCGATTCCAGCGACTCTATAGGGTTTCAGAGGCTGCAATTGTTTACATAAACAGGGAGGTTTGAAACACTGACCTTTAGGTTAGCAGTACAATGCCCACCCAACAGGACCCCAAGAGCTCCATGTAACTCAGAATGAAAACGCCCTGCCATCTGCCCGATGCTGACTCACTGTGACCCTAGAGGACAGGGTGGAACTGCGCCTGTGGGTTTCCGAGACTGTCATTCTATGGGAGTAGAAAGCCCTGTCTTTCTGCATTGGGGTGGCTGCTAGTTTAGAACTGCTGACCTTGTGGTTAGCAGTCCAGCGCATAACCACTATGCCACCAGGACTCCTTTCCATATTTATGTACAGCGAAACATTTCCCCACTTTGGGGATATTATATTTGATGATCTAAAGCACAGTTTGCCAAATTTATTTGGCTTACTACCCCCTTTTCAGGAAAAAAAATTACCTAGGACCCCCGTCAATTAAAACATTTTGCACTGTAGCCCATAATCCAGGATGAAGTAATGCTCCGCCCCCCGCCCCCCAAAAAAATCATTACAACATCCACCAGGGGGCAGTATCCCCACTTTGGGAAACACTGGTCTAAAGTCACATACCTATTTCGTGCCCCAAATTATATGCTTTTCCCTCTGCCCCCTTTAGATAGCACTACTCTTAAAACTCAAACCCGACCCATTGCCATCACGTTAGTTCTGAGTCATCTCTACCCTATCTAAAGCTTCCAAGGCTAAACATGTTATGGGCACCTATAGCCTTTTAGTCCACCCACAGCATCGGTTGGGTTGAACCACCAACCTGTCACTTAGCAAGGCAACATTAGCACCACTTTGATATCATTCAGCATTTATGTTTGTGGTTAAGCATTTTCATCTTAATATCATTTTGAATACATTTATCATTCCATATTTCAATCATGTCAAGTAGAATATATAATTGCTACCAGAGTTTCCAAACATTTTTTCTACATGGACTCATTGACATCACCCCTCCCCCAAGCCCCGTATTCTACTTGCTGTTTCATCAGTCCTGGGTTCCATACACCGAAAAACGGAGACGCCTGTAATACAGTATCAAGACGATGATGACCATTAACATCTGAGATGCACTCTGAGATCCACTCCTGTGAACAAACACAAACCTAACAAAATAATACAAACCCAAAATACAGAATATTTTGGAAACCAGATGAGGTCCAACCTGCATCATAGCGGGAATCTGCTCGCAGTTTTAACTGCTCGGGTCAGACTGATGCCTTTGATCTTCTATACTCCTCTCTCCCAAGCCTTTTGTAGAGGGGCCGCTTTCCTCCCCTCACTTTTAGATGGGGGAGTTCTCTGGAGACTTATTTCCTTGGGAGTTCCATAGATGAATCCTGGGCTCCCACTGGCATCTATCGCCTTCTGCACACCGAATTCTCACCGTTTCCGCTCTGATACTGATCCCTCCAACCTCAGATTATACGGCTTCCAATCCTTAGGTGACTGATGATGGTGTGCTTCTTCCATGTGGACTTAGTTGACATCTCACTTAGATGGCTGCTTGTTTGGAGACAAGCCTTTAAGACCCCAGACAGTCTTTTATCGGGGATCTGGGTACCATCTAAATGATTTGCCACATTTTGCTAAATCTTCTGTGTTCCCTTCCTGGGGCTGAGTATCGAGCAGGGCCATGATGTAAGATCTAATTGTTCTTAAGTTGGAGCTAGGATTTAGCACGAGCTCAAAACCCATTCTTGGATCTATGCTATTTCCCCCCTCAATTTGCTGTAACTTGGGAGTTAATACATATGTCCTATCATTCCATAGTTCAGTCATGTCAAACAGAATTATATAATTGCTTCCATAATCGGTCTCCAAACATATACTTTTCCTTCCTGGGCCCCTGCCAGTGCTGAGATGCTTCCATAGCCACTGGATCCACCAGACTTTTCACCCACTGGCCTGTGATCTTCCTGCATTCGGCATCATTGCATGTGTTCCATGAGTCTAAGTCTGAAGAGGACTTTATAGATAGGTATCAGGCATATGGGCTAATATCGGACTTATGGACTTGATCTGGACTGTGCTGGGATATTTTCTCAATATTCAACTGCTCTTCTATAGTCAAAACTCTAAAGCTATTTTTGTACACATATGAGTGTCTCCTTGGACTTGCTTCTCTAGTTTACCCGGCCTAGCATAAGCAGAATATAATACAATGGCTGTCACAGGATTGCTGGAACCATACATTTCTTAATACAGCAGATGAGGCATTGATCTAGTAAGACCTTGTTTGCCGACCAACAGTACACTGCTCTTCTTCCTCAGACACCATGTATTTTCCGCCTTAAGTCCTCAGGTTACTAGTGTATCTGAGATGGAGTCCAGTTCACCTAGTGGAGTTCTTACATGGGGCCTCACCTTGCAGTCTCTGGAGCCTGCCACGTGCCCCGGACATTCAAGATTCGGTGTCCCAGCATTCCATGGCCCCGGCCTGGGTTCCCTGGATACCCCCAGACACTAGAGCCAGTCTGCACACCCACTGCACACCACTAAAGACCCTCTCCACTAATGTCCGCCAAATCATTCTCAGTGTCTCCTCCCCAACGTGGGGGTCAGCCCTCCCTCTCCTCAACAGACTGGCACCTGTGTTTCCTTCTCTCCCGTGCTGCCTCATCCTTCTGACAGGGCTGCCTCCCTCTCTGGGGGACCTCACCCCAGGTTCACATGGCTACGACTCAGCAGACAAAACCTCCCACTCTCCCCTGTCCATTTGACCCCCGCCGTTGTGAGGTGCCCTCTGGTTAAGTGACCAACACTGTACTTGGGAGCAGCAGATGGCGTGTGGCTCGTTGGCACTGGTCCGCCTCTTTACCAGGCTCTCGGGTCTCCCCCAGAAGACTGGCTGGCCTGCAAGCTTGCGCTTGTGCCTGTTCTGCGGCTTCTTGCTGTAGTGGACGCAGACGGTGTGTGTTCTTTTGCGTCTGACTAAATCCCCTTAGCATGTCTTCAGATCTCTCCACGAGTTGAGGTGTTTCGTGGGTTCCTTACTGTTTTTTAGGGATGTGTAGTATTCCAATCCTAATATAAATCGATGGGTGGAAATGTGGCGTTGGTCGGTGGGAAGTTGTGAGGATCAGATAAGTAAGTGGAAGCTTCTGAACTGTAAAGTACTGTGTAAGTGCACAAAATAGTCACGGGATACAGGTGAACAGGTGAATTATTTGGGGTAAGAGTGAGAGCAGTCTAGATGGATCATGGTCATTGATTGCTTAGCCATTTCACCCCTTTCTGTTGGTTTTATACTGGCTAGATCTCTTTGCAGCTCCATCAATATCAAATCTTACTAGATATATTTTATAATGTTTTATGTATCAATAGAGAGGGACATGTGAAAGCTTGTATAAACCAAATGCAATGTTTAGAAAAGAGCTAGTCCACTGTCACCAATAAAAGTATAAGTATGATTTTCTGCTGCTTAGTGGACATTTGTTGAGTGAAACATTAAAGCAATTCATTCCTGATTTATGAGGACAGTTAACTATGCAATTTTTGAAAAAAATATTAAAAGTAAGCACGATTTAAGTAGATATATACAGTTGGGAATGGCTGAGCTTTCCAAGATCCTTTATAGTAAGAGTATGCCTTACAAGTTACTGTGTATACTCGTGGATAAGCCAAGTTTTTCAGCACATTTTAAATGCCATTTCTGTGATAAAATTAGGTGCCTTGGCTGATACTCGGGTCGGTTTCTACTCGAGTATCTATGGTATATAGGTGGGGTTTTTATTGTTTCTTTTTTTCCTTTACAGTGACTTACCTGAGAGAGAAGAAGGTGAAGGAGAAGAAACACCAAATTTCAGCCACTGGGGCCCTCCAAGGATGTATGTTGATGGGGTCCTGGTTCTGAATCAGACAACACAATCAGCTGATCTTAACTTCATCGAGCATCAGTCAGTCAGTCCTACTCTAGTAACTGTGGAGATAGATCACCCACAGGCTGACTTATATTTTTGTTTCATTTTGGGTTATTTAGAGACTTTTGTCCTGGCTAAGACCATAAGCAGTATTAGGAAATTGTTTAATGCACACTTTCAGAGAATAATTTGTTTGTAAGCAATTTAGAATGTCCATTTATGGTTGTAACTGATATACTACGTATGGTTTATTAAGCAAGATAGGTGAGCAGACTTGACAGTCGTTAGTAAGTAAATATATATATTGCTTAATGATGCAGTCACGTACTTATCCAGTCGTTGAAGTTGGTTTCCATCTGCTGTCAATTTATCTCTACCCTCCTCCTTTATGTTAGCCCAAGTGGTGCCTTGCTTGCACTGATAGAACGCTTGCGGCCAGCCTTTCCTTGGTGACTGTTTTAGTTCTAACTACTCAGCATGGCTGTGCGTAATCAAGACTTAGAAGTCCTCCCTCCCTGCTGCTCTCTTGCTTGTCCGAGGACGGAGGCGCAGGGCTGCGGTTCACTTGTAGAACTGTCGTGCAACTTGAGGGTCAGAGGCCTGCGGTTGCCTAACTTGTTCATGAGTCAACTATATAAAACGTATGTAGAAAACATGTCTCACAAGAATAGGGTACAAAAATTGAATGATTACAGCGACTCTCCAAGTCAAATTAACTTAATTATGAATGGACACTTTTCTTCCTTGTCTAGTGTTGAGATTTTTAGAGAACCCAATGTTTCTCTTGGAATCAGTATCGTTGGTGGACAAACTGTTATAAAGCGCCTCAAGAATGGTGAAGAGCTTAAGGGTATATTTATCAAACAAGTTTTAGAAGACAGCCCAGCAGGAAAAGCTAAAGCTCTGAAAACCGGAGATAAAATACTCGAGGTGAGTGACGGGAGCGTGCTGTTCCCTTTGCTGTGCACAGTGAGCAAGTCGAATCCCCTTCTAAGCAGAACTGTGTGCTGCAGTGTACTGGGCGTATGGGGACACACAGGTACACTTTAGTTATGGTCCGTACATGACATGGATTCGTGTATGTGTGTCCTGAGCATTTTCAACGGGCATTTCATCAATTCCTGGAGCCCTGTGTTTTTCCAATGCCTTAAGTTCACTTCGGACTTTGCTCTTCAAGAACTTTGGTTCTTGATGATAGGCTGATCTCTTGAAATGGTTAAATGTGGACCAATTCTTTTATTGGCAAAGTGACCGTGTGCATTCCTTCTATCTTCTTTGATGCTTCTGACATGGTTTGGTATTTTTCCCATAGAATCCTTCAATATTATAACTTGAGGCTTAATTTTTTCCTGTCAGTCGTAATTAGCTCAAACACAGCTACATTTAGGCAGTGTTTTCTTCTGGTGCTCATAGGGTCACTGTGGGTTAGCACTGACTCAGTGATCCCAAACAATAATTTCTCTAACACTGGCATATGACAATGAAGAAAATAGCCCCCAAACTCCCCCCTTATAATGTTTACATGATGGGGGGTGATCGAACATAACCAAATAAGCATTCAAGAGGTTTTTCAGATCTGGTGGCTCTTGTCGAAAAATAAGACAGGGGAAGAAGGCTCTAGGCAGAGAATTAATCAGCAAAATCCGTGGAAAGATAGTGAGCATGCTTGGTGGAGTTCAAGCGATAGCTGGGGGTCCAGGGTTACGAGTCCCTCACCATATCTATTGCCATCAAGTTTATGCTGAGTCACGGGGTCCCTATATGATAGAGTAGGACTACCTCTTTGGGCTGTAAATCTTTTTTGTTGTTGTGTTGTTGCTGTTTTTCCAACTTTATTTGGAGAAACCAGTCCAGGCCCAGTGCCCCTCCATGCCCCCTGGGCTGTAAATCTTGATGAGAAGAGAAAACCTCATCTTTCTCCTGACCGGCCTGTGATTCAGTAGGCCGGCGTGGCAGGAACTTCCACCAGCGGTGCTAGAGCGTCGAGCAAACCAAGAGCGGGGGTGGTGGAATCAGCAGGCTGGTTAATAATGGCGAGTCATACAGAGGAAACATGCCAAGTGTGGGAGGCCGTGGGTGAACTATGGGAATCCATTAGAGAATTTTGACACTTCCTCACATATATATTCATTTGTTTTTTAAAGGATTATTCATATTTCTAGGCTAAGAGTAATCCATATTGAGGGCTGCAATCCTTGATCATCAACAGCAAGTGTTTGAAGTCCTTGTCACATTAGCAAGCCAGGTTGTCACCTGTGTATCTGGCTGTAAGCTAGCCTGCCTTCAGTCCTGCTGCCAAGGTCTTCTCCAGATAACCCAGCTTCTCCGATTGCAGCCGCGGTTGGGTTACAACTCAATGTCAAGAAGATAAAAATCATCACAACTGGACCAGTAGTTTACATCATGATCAACAGATAAGATTGAAGGTGCCCAGGATTTCATCTTGCTTGGATCCACAATCAATGTTCATGAAAGCACAGTCGAGAGATCAAACGATACATTGCGTTGGACACATCTGCTGCCCATGACCTCTTTAAAGTGTTGGAAAGCAGGTACTGTGAGGACTGAGGTACAGCTGGTCAGGCCAGGGTACTTTCATTCATCTCATATGCATGCAGCAATTGGCCATTGAATAAGGAAGACTGAAGAAAAACGTATACGTTTTAGTGTGTGTGTGTCCATATAAATCTTGTCACAGTGAATTTTTTTGTAAAGTCAGTTTTGCTTGAACCTCGGTTTTTGTGATGGCTGATTTAAGAGATCAGCTTGCAACTGTGAAATTTTGTTTCCTGCTCGGGAAAAATGCTACATAAACTGTTGTGCTGGTGGACGCAGCTTACAAGGACAGGGTAATGGAAAACAAGTGTATGACTCGTTCTCTCCTTTCACAAACCTCCTCCTGGATGTCCCTCAGCTTCCCAACTGGACAAAAACGTTGACAAAATTTGTCCTTGAAGACCGACGACGGACCACTGGCGAGATGGGGGAGTCCTCTGGACTTGCTTGGAGCTGGGCTCAGCGAATTCTAATGGAAGATTTAGGAATGAAAAGGGTCGCTGTGAAATTTGTGCCTCAGGTTCTGACTGACCAGGAGAAAGAGCATCAACTGGAAACATGCCGTGCTTTGAAAGAGCAGCTCCAAGGGGCCCAGACTTTCTCCCAAGGTCATTACTGCCGATGAGACATGGTGCCATTCTTACAACCCCCAAAAACAGACAATCAAGCCAGAGACGCCATCATCACCTCACCCCAAATAAGCTTGTCAAGTGAGATCAACGATGAAGACAGCACTTATTTGTCTTGTTGATATGAGGGGGGTGGTGCATTTGGAGTTCATTCCACCAGGTCAGACTGTTAATCAAGCTTTCTATTTAGAGGTTCCGAAAAGATTGTGTAACAGAGTGCAACAAAAAATGCCCTACTGGTTTTGCCAAGGCACCTGCGCAGTCATCTCCGTGTGCTAGTTCTTGGCTAAAAACAGCATGTCTCTCTTGCCCCACACGCCTTACCCACTTGACCTTGCTCTGTGACTTCATTTCGACTCTGAGGATAGAGGGACATGGAAGGACAGCGATTATATGACGTAGAAGAGGTGACGGAAAAAGCAAGGGAGGGGCTGTCAGCCATGCAAACAGATGCGTCTGAAAAATGTTTCCAAAAATGAAACCGCAGCTTTGACAAATGTATTAAGTGTAATGGACAGGACTTTGAAGGTGATAGGTTGTTTTGTAACACAAAATTTAAGTACATAGCTTTGGAAAAAATTCCAGTTTTTTTTGGCAGGGTAGCCCTTGTTTACTTTTGTTTATGTACTTTTTGGAGTTCTTAAAATTGGGGGGGGGAGCCTGTTTTCCTTATACTCGCCTACATTTTATTTAAATTATCTTATTAATATGAACCTGACAATGCTGCTGCTTTTTGGATAGTATCTACTTAGATGCTCAGTTATTTTATTTTTATATGACCAGTGTTATTTTGTAAGTAAAATATAAGATTTATTTTGATCTTGTAAGTATTAGTCATTGTATGCTTATGATTCCTGATATACTTGAATTTAATTTTTTTGAATTATATTTTTTTGTCTTTTTCTTACCTTTTTATTTTGAAAAAATCATGCATCCCCAAGAAGTTCCAAGTAAAAGTTCAGATGCTATGTATAGTCTCTTTCCCTCAGCATCCTCCAGTGTTAATGACTCGCATAGCTAGGGCACTAGCAGAACCAGCGACTTCCCGCTGCAACAGCGAATGAACCTTAACTCTGATTTCGTAAGCTATCCGTGCTCTCGTGGGTGTGCCCACACAGATCTGTACATGCTCTCATGTGTGTCCACACAGATCTGTACATGCTCTCATGTGTGTGCCCACACAGATCCTTACATGCTCTCGTGTGCGTGCCCACAGATCTGTACATGCTCTCATGTGTGTCCACACAGATCTGTACATGCTCTCGTGTGTGTCCACACAGATCTATACATGCTCTCGTGTGTGTGCCCACACAGATATGTACATGCTCTCGTGGGTGTGTCCACACAGATCTGTACATGCTCTCATGTGTGTCCACACAGATCTGTACATGCTCTCATGTGTGTCCACACAGATCTGTACGTGCTCTCATGTGTGTGCCCACACAGATCCTTACATGCTCTTGTGTGTGTGTACCCACACAGATCTATACATGCTCTCATGTGTGTGCCCACACAGATCTGTACATGCTCTCGTGTGTGTCCACACAGATCTATACATGCTCTCGTGTGTGTGCCCACACAGATATGTACATGCTCTCGTGGGTGTGCCCACACAGATCTGTACATGCTCTCATGTGTGTCCACACAGATCTGTACGTGCTCTTGTGTGTGTGTACCCACACAGATCTATACATGCTCTCGTGTGTGTGCCCACACAGATCTGTACATGCTCTCGTGTGTGTGCCCACACAGATCTGTACATGCTCTCATGTGCGTGTACCCACACAGATCTATACATGCTCTCGTGTGCCCACACAGATCTGTACATGCTCTCGTGTGTGTACCCACAGATCTGTACATGCTCTCGTGTGTGTGTACCCACACAGATCTGTACATGCTCTCATGTGTGCCCACACAGATCTATACATGCTCTCGTGTGTGTACCCACACAGATCTGTACATGCTCTCGTGTGTGTGTGCCCACACAGATCTGTACATGCTCTCATGTGCGTGTACCCACACAGATCTGTACATGCTCTCATGTGTGCCCACACAGATCTGTACATGCTCTCGTGTGTGTGTGCCCACACAGATCTGTACATGCTCTCATGTGCGTGTACCCACACAGATCTATGCATGCTCTTGTGTGTGTGTGTACCACACAGATCTCTATATGCTCTTGTGTGTGTGTCCACACAGATCTATGCATGCTCTTGTGTGTGTGTGTCCACACAGATCTATGCCGTTTTCCCATAACAGGATTGCTTAGTCACCACCGTATACTGCAATAATTATGTAAAAATGTCCACATAAATGAAATCATGCTGCATGTATCTTCTTGAGATTGACAGTCCACCCTAATTTCCTTGCAGTCATCATTGTGCTGCGTGTCGAGAATATGTTCCTTTGCATTGCCCATCGTATGGAGGCACTACGCTTTGTATCCTCGTCCTCCCTTGAAGGCCCTCACGTAGCTTTCAGTTCGTGGCTATGATGAGTAATGCAGCCGTGAAGGTCACAGACTTCTCTATGAAAGTCGATTGGTTTCCTGGATATATGACTGAGTGTGCAATGGCTGGGTCATATGCTGTGTTTGCTCAGTTTGGGACGTTGTTTTCCAGAGTGGTGCACCGTTGTGAATTCCCTCTAGCAATGTAAGTGGCCACGCTCTCCACATCCTTGCCGACATTTGTGGTGGCACTTTATTCTCTTTCAGCCACTCCACTTGGCGTTATTTTCTCTGTTCCGATGTGAGTGCATCCAGGAGTGAATGTATCTCATTTTAGTTTTAATTGGCTTTGCTTTAATGCTTTCATAATCAACTATTTCAAAACTCCGAACCTGTTAAGAGCCTTTGTGTATTGTCTTGTAAAGGAAAGACAAAAGCAAAAGCCAACCTCAGTGCGACAAAGTTGATTCGTACTCCTGATAGTGTAGAACTGCCCCTGTGGGTGTGCGAGGCTGTAAATTCTTCCAGGAACAGAAAGCCTCTTTGTGGCACAGAGAAGCTGGTGAGTCTGAAATCCCATCTTTGTGGTTAGCAGCCTGGCAAGAGGGAGCGTCCTTGCCTCTTCTACCCGCCAAGTCTTCTTTCTAGAGATAGCTGTAAGCCAGTGCTCTCTCTCCACCCACAGCACATGAACTATGTGTGTCTTTCTCTGCTCATCTCTCTAACGTGTGCAACGGAAACCACGCCCTCCTGGCAGCCTAGGGATATTGCTCTTGCTGCCGTTCCTTCTCGCTCCTTCAACCATTTCTCTCTCTCTCTCTCTCTCTCTCTCTCTCTCTCTCTCTCGCATTGGTACACGCTGACAACGCTTCCACCTTGAAAACAAACTCTTAAAAAAAAAAAAAAACAAGCTCTTCCCTCGATCCCACTGCCATCCCCATACATACACTTTTCCCGTTCTCTCTTCCCGTTCCAACAAAGCAGTATTCACAGGCTTTCCCATCCATTGCACATGAACTTCCACACCCTTTACCCAGGCTTTGTTACAATATGGCTTTGAAAACCAGACTCTGTGGAACGTATTTTGTAAACGCTGTGTGCTCTTGGAGATGGGTAGGGATGCTCACAAGTTTGGTTCTCTGAGATTTCTATAATGAGGAGTCAGTTTAGACTTACGCAGAACATACTGAGTATAAAATAACCTATTACTGTCTTGCATCTTCTCTTTCTGAGCACCATTTGAGAAATGCTTAGCTCCTCAGCTGTGATGATAATGGGCAATCAGCTTCACATACATGCATCTCAGCTTAATTGAGAAGAGATAACAATCCAGAGAAGTTCCCCCGCGTCCATTCCGAATGATAGGCGTTATTAGGGCCCGAGGTGACCTTGGGAGCTCAGAGGCCTCTCCAGCTTCCCTTACTGACTGAGCTACTTACTTGGGGCAATTACATTTAATTAGGGCAATTGTGACTGCGTGCATTTATTTCACTTCTCCTGACAGCGAGACATAACTTTCCCCAAACACACTCTACTACAACAGCAAACCTCTTTGTGCGTCCGCTTTGTGGGAGGAGGTGGGGTGAGTGGTCTAACTCAGTGGAATTTGACTGCTGTTGCGCTAGATCCTGCGCAGAAACTCTGAGTTAATGTACCCGCCGTATCTAGTGTCTGTCTAATCGAAGTACATGGTTTCTCGTTCCAGGTGTCGGGAGTAGACCTGCAGAACGCCTCACACGGCGAAGCAGTGGAGGCCATTAAGAACGCAGGGAACCCGGTGGTGTTTGTAGTCCAGAGCCTGTCGCCCACTCCCAGAGTAAGTTGTGCTTGACATCCGCCGAAAGCTTTAAGCCATCTGCTATAAAGGCAGGCCGAGCGTTTGCCTCCTCAGTATTTGTCCACCTGTCTTCATCGTATTGTGCTATACTTTGAAAAGTTGTTAGCTTCGGGAGGATGGAAAATTGAGGAGTTCGCTTCATTTTCCCTTTCTTGTCCTCCAGGTTTTATTCTTCTGGGGAACTTTGAGTCCACGTAGTGGGTGTTGCTTTAAGTGAGAGATTGTGAGGTCAAACAGACCAGTTCTGTATCTTTAATTCCCGAATTGCTAGCTTTGTTAACATCAGGAGGGGCTGGTGTAAAAGTGTAAGCCCCGATGGTATAGTGGTTCTGGTTTGGCCTCAAGGTCAGCAGTTCGAAACCACCAGTCGCTCTGCAGGAGAAAGATGAGACTTGCTATTCCGGTAAAGAGTTACAGACCTGGAAGCCCACAGCGGCAGTTCTGCCCTGCTTCCTGGGTTGCTGGGCGTGGGGAGTGACTCAGTGCCGCTACGCAATGTTTTGCACTGGTAGAAATTTACAATGCGAGGGGGGAGTTGTAATCATCAATTTGTTCTTCTGTGATTAATTACACATTTGGTGTGGAATTGGAACTTTGATGATGAGATGTCAATGGCAGTATGTGCATTTTGTATTATAATAAGCAGCAGAATCTCCACCCTGAAATTCTGTAACTGGCAGTATTATTTGTTTTTCTTCAAAACAGCTGTTTAAAACAGGTACTTCTGAACAGTATAAGCATTTGGGACATTGAAAAATAATTGTGTTTTAATGCAGTAACGTCCTGGTGTGCAGCCACCTGTATGCCGTGGTGAACAACGTAATATTTATGGGTCAAGCTGAGCAAACAGAAAACTGGTGGCCCATGGGTGGCCGGGACGGGGCTGTGACATTTGTCATTCTTGTAGCTGGGCAGCCGTATCACTTGGGAAACCATTGTGTCCAGTGTGTTGCACTTTTGTTCCCGTCAAGTCCATTCCAACTCATAGAGACCCTGCGTACGACTGACGGATATGCCACCTAGTGCCACCTGGTGCCGTAGCAACCTCCCATCTGTTCCCTTTGAGCCCACGGTCGCAGGGGTGGCGTCAGTCCATCCCCTGGAGGGTTGTCTTCTTTTTCTCTGATCTGCTTTTTCAGCAGGATGTCGTTCTCCAGGGACTGGTCTCTCCGAACACATGTCCAAAGTGCAGGAGACGTCTCGCCATGCTGGCCTCTAAGGAGCACTCTAGCTGTCCTTCTTCCAGACGGATGTGCCTGTGATTTGGTCGTCCTGTACTTTCTGTGTTCCTTGTCAGCCCACAATGCAAACGCCGGGTTCTTTACTGTCTTCCTTATTCAGTGTCAGCTTGCACAGGCACACAGAGCAATGGACGCTATCATGGCGTCCACGTTTCGCATTATGTTTTCACCATCAACACAAATAGATTGAGGGAGGAGAACAGAATAAAGCCTTTCACTCATACAATTTGAAATTGAAGAACATCTTTGGACCCCATCTTTAAAACTTTACGATATTGAAACTGTCATTCAGGCCATCACTCTTATTTCTGGAAACGGAGTTCGGTAGGAACACTGGCCAGAGTTTTCCTTGCCAGATGATACTTCCAAAGACATACTTTTGAGCTACAATGAGCCAATAAATTATGCATTTACGTGGCCACCTATGAATGCCCTTGCCAAGAAATACTTAAAGCACTTAAATGGGCTACAAAGTCAATGCAAAAGGGCAAGCCTTTAGCCCAGCCTCGGTGTATGAACCGAAGTTCATAATGACATGAACAGTTCCATTTCTTTCGACTGTTAAACAGTCTCTTCAGCAGCGTGCCTCGCTCCCGGCACTTCCCTCCTAGAGTGTAACAGATCCCGCATTGTGCGTTTGGTCCAGCCAGCACGGAGCTATTTGCAGTTCTAGCCAAGGGAATGCGTTCAATACTCGGTCATTACCGTGTCCGTGACTTGTTCCATTGTTAACCTTTGGTTTTGTCAGAAAGTGAATCCTGTCGAAGGAGGCCCTGAAAAGAGTCCGCCATCTCTTCGCAAACAGTGGTGCTCCTCAGCTGGCCGCGGAAGCAGCAAATGCAGGCGAGGCCCACTCGTGTCCTGACCCGTTCCCGCAGCGCTCGAGGGTCCCTTTGAAGTGCAAGAAGTCATTTCCCGACCCTGTGCTCGCCAGTGGCCGATGCCCACAAGCACCTTGATCACGTCAAGTCTCGTCAGCACCGTGCCCGAGTGATGTTCATGTCTGGTTTTCTCAGCTGCTTGTGAGCAGCCTAAAGACTTTCCCTTTTAAGTTTTCCCTAAATCTCGCAAGTGAGCTTTCATCGGGCTCAGGAGGTGCGTCTGCCCGCCCGCTCAGGCTTTTGAGTGCGGGAGCCACGGCCTACCCTGCCCTCCTTTCTAGAAGGTGTTCAGAGTCAAAGCCAGTATTTCCACTTCCTGACAAAACTCCATTTCACAGTTACGGCACACCGTTTCGCGTCGTCCAAACCCAAACTTTGACAACCTGCAGGCCTTTTTCAGGTCATTCGGTCGATCGTGCGGTTTTACTGTTGTCTCTCGGCGATCAGGTAGAGGCCGACCCCCGTCGACCTTCCAGGACCAAGCGGAAGCGCTCCCTCCTTCTCCACGGACACCAGTGCTTCCACACGGGCTAGCGTGTTCACTTTCCCAACAAGTCCGTGTTCTCTGTGTTTCTTTAAGACTTCTCTTCGGCGAGGCTTTTGCCTTATAGCTTGTGAGCGGAAATATCTTTCTCAGTTCTTTGAAAAAGGACGGGTGCAGCATTGTGAAGGGTACCTGGCATTCCGTTCCTTCACAAAGCAGCTCAGCTGGTTCTTTCCCTGGGAAAGCAGGTCTCATCTGGGTCGATGCCCTGACTTGTCAGGGAGGCAGATGGCTTACGATTCTTCAGGACAAGATCACATGGCCACTTACCCACCAGTCTTTGAAGAAGAACACATAGTGAGCACAAGACACTCACGAATTTAAATATTAAAATATATATATTAATCATTCGATCTGCCATCAGATTTTATACTGAGATCACTTGTGGAAAGTACAACATCTGTAAACATTTTATATTTTACTACGCTGTTTCGTGGTAATCTCACAGAAAGTCAAAATGTCATCTTGCTACCTGAATTGTTGTGAAGGGGACAGGCTGTAGTGGAGACCCGAAGTCCACTAGCAAGACATTTGGACAGTCCCTCTGGATAGGTAGGGCCTCATGGAAAGTAGGATAAACTCAGGGTGCGGCGTGGCACTGGTGATCCACAGAACTGTCGTCTAGTTCTTTAAGATTTCCTACCCTTTCTATGATGGTCCGTCCGTGATCTACCTCGTTGGTCATGTTAGACTTGCGTATGTTTATGTGGACCTTTGAGATCGCTCGGTACATGTTAACCAAGATAGCTGACCCCTCAGACGCCGACAGGAGTAGGTTTCCTTGAGGGAAGTAAGGGGGTTGTTGATAGCTTTGTTGATTGTATACCCCGCCCCGATGGGATTGCACACCTGAATCATATGGGAAGGGCAGGAATATACCGGAATGAATATATTGGACATAGTGGAATTTACCAAATATAAGGGATATATTGGAATGAATAAGATGTCAATTAAAATATCGAGAAAAAAATTTAAAATATATATTGTAGTGCATGCTGTCAAAAAACATCAGGTAGCTACTTCAAATAAAATATAATCCTGGAAGCAGTATTTGAAAATAAAATGTAATCCATGCTAGCAACCAGGCTCCCAGCGCTGGAAAGAGGCGTCAAGGACAGGTTCTTGTGGAGGAAGTCTTGACTTTCTTCGTGTGATGAGAGAAACTTCAGCCACCTACTAGTGTTGAATTTACAATATGATTAGGGTAACGTACGTCACTAAATTGTGTGCATGAAAAATACCACCTGGCAAATGTTACTGCATAGTATTTATAGATAACATAATAAAAGAATAAGCTATTGTCTCCATTAAAATTATTTTCATGAAATCGAACCGTTTCACTTACTGAATAACAGCTCCTTGGACCCTTTCCAGACACTGAAGATTTTGTGATAAATACAGTTAGGTCCCAATCTTAGTAGCTTTATGATTCAGTGGTAGAAATAGACTTGTAGCTTATCGTTATTCTAACAATGAAAGGGAATGCAGGCATTAGACTCATGAGCATTGTAATTGGTTTAAAATATTTTAGGAAAAGTAATGGTTGTTACATTAATATGTTTTTCTTTCCTTCTCTCTGCCTCTCCCTCATGAATGGTGGTAGGTCATTCCTGGTGTCCATCTTAAAGTCAGCAAAATCATCAGTAACCAGAGCCAAGACAACCAAGGAAACGACGACAAGGTAACTGAAGCCTAGTAAGCTGTGAGGAACTGTTTTCAATTGCTCTTGTGCATGTCTGAACTGTAATTAGACTAGTTTTTATTCTTTTTAATTTTTATGGGTACCAGGTAGAAGTCCTGAATGTGTATTTACAATGTTTTACTTCCCTGAACATGCCTGGTCCTGGAGCTAGTTAGCTTGCTGGCGGGGGGCCGTCAGGATACTGTCTGTGCCCCTTCATGCCCACAGGGTGCCTTCACACCGGGGGTTTCTCAGACCTGATCTTGCTGCTCTCTCTCCTGCACGTCTATGTCCCTGCATGCTCTTCCAGACGAGTCTTTCTCCATCAGGGGCAGGGCCCCTGACCTGAAAGAAAACTCTCCTTCCAGGCAATGAGACTTACTCATCCAGTTGTTTCCCCCTGGTCTTCCAGTTGTAGTGACTTCTCTCATTTTTTAGTTCTTTTCCCATGAAGATAACTAATTGGCTTACTGAAATAGGTTCTCCTTATCCCCCACCCCCGTGTATCATATTCCCCAGTCACGTCCTAGGTTACTGGAGATGCTATTTCTGCCTTTCTTTTTCTGTCCTGTGTCGCCAACCTGGCAATCTTGACACAACTGCTGCACAACCATAATAATTATTTTTGTTTTGTTTTTCGGTTGTTGTTGTTTTAATAATTATTATAGCCTTCTGCTGAATCTTCTTTTCTGGTAGTGCAAATTACTAGACTCTTTTTCTGTAAAAAGTGTCTTGTTTATTGGTACCTTTTTTTGTTTCCACATAAACGGTAACATTTGCTGGTCAGATTCCATTCAAAATCTGTTTGGGGACCTTCATTGGGATTATGTCAAATGTGTAAATTATTTTGGGGGAAAAGTGACAAATTTATATTGAGCTTTTCTAACCGTTAACGTGACATATCTCTCAATTTATTGAAATCTTCTGTTACTTCTTTTTATGTTTTTTTAAAGATCATTTTATTGGGGGCTCTTATAACAAATCATACATCAATTGTATCAAGCATATTAGTACATATCTTGTCATAATTATTTTCTAAACATTCACTTTCCATTTGAGCTCTTGGTATCAGCTCCTCTTTTTGCCCTCCCACTCTCGTGACCCCTTGATAAATCATTCTTTTTAAAAAAATCATTTTATTGGGGGCTCGTACAACTCTTATCACAATCCATACATGCATGCATCCATTGTGTCAAGCACATTTGTACATTTGTTGCCATCATCATTCTCAAAACATTTTCTTTCTACTTGAGCCCTTGGTTTCAGCTCCTCATTGTTCCCTTCCCTTCCCTACCCCCTCCCTCCTGAACCTTTGATAATTTATAAATTATTAATTTTTCATGTCTTACACTGCCTGATGTCTCCCTTCACCCACTTTTCTGTTGCCTGTCCCCCAGGGAGGGGGTTATATGTAGATCATTGTGATTGATTCCCCCTTTCTCCCCCACTTTCCCCTTCCCCTCCTGCTATCTCTACTCTCATTATTGATCCTGAGGGATTTATCTGTCCTGGATTCCCTGTGTTTCCATTTCTTATCTGTGCCAGTGTACATCCTCTGGTCTAGCCAGATTTGTAAGGTAGAATTGGGATCATGATAATGTGTGTGGGTGGTGGGGGGCAGAGCATTAGAGAACTAAGTGTATGTTTCATCGTTGCTACATCGCACCCTGACTGGCTCGTCTCCTCCCCGAGACCTTCCTGTAAGGGGATGTCCAGTTGCCTACAGATGGGCTTTAGGTCTCCACTCCATATTCCCCCTCATTCTCAATGATATGATTTTTTGTTCTTTGATGTCTGATACTTGATCCTATTGACACCTCGTGATCACACAGGCTGGTGTGATTCTTCCATGTGGGCTTTGTTGCTTCTGAGCTAGATGGCGACTAAATTATTATTTTCATATCATACACCAACCGCTGTTTCCATTCCCCGTGGTTTCTGCTGATCACCCCTGTTGGGGGTAGGGCGGTGGTGGTGATGTGTTGATCATTGCTGTCGGTTCATCTTTCCTCCCCTCCTCTCCTCACCTTCCCCGCTACCCTCTTGGTATCTCTATGCCCATTTCTGTTTATTACTTCTTACAATAGATTTTTATGCTTTTCATCAGAAGCTATTTTAAGTCTTTTGTTTGATTTGAATCCGTACATCTTTATATGTTACTATTAAATATTTTAAATTACATTTTCTGTTTATTGCTAGTATAGAGAAATAACTACTTTCACATATTGATTTGAGATCTTGTAAGTTTAATCTTTTATTCTTTTATACTATAGAATAGTGGAGAACATTGGAAATGCATGATAAAAAATTCCCTGTAGAACCACCACCCAAAGACAACTTTGTTAAATTTTTTCATATAATGCCTTCTAATGTTTTTTGTCATATAAAAATATGAATCTTAATATTAAGATACTATGTTTTTATTTTGGGATTTTTACAAAAAGAGATAGTGATCATTTTGAAAAAAAATGTGTCCTTTTATTAGATTATTTCTTTTACTTGGTTTATTATCGTTTCTTTTCACACTTTTACTCTTGCGGTCATAAATCTGATTGGCCTGGAAGTTTTCACATAGATTCTGACAAGCTGTTCTTTCTTCTTTTCCCCCAAGAGTGGTTGCCTGGGACCCAAGTGAATGTTTTATATATTTATTTTCAATTTTATTGTGATTTGCATAGAAGTTTACGGAGGAAATTTGTTTTTCATTCAGAAACGCATACACATTTCCCCCCATGGGACTGATGGCCATACCCAGAATGTGACAGCATCCCTCCTCCTCCTGCTTCCCTTCCATCTCTTCCCTATCCTTTCCTGCGGCCTTCCTTTGTTTCGGCCTAACAGCACCCTTCTCATCTCTTGATTGACAGTCCTAAGGAGTGGGTTAGTGTTGCCTTTAATCCCTGGCTATTTGACTGAAAGTTGCGTAGGGCGGTGAGCTCACTGATAGCACCATTTAGGCATTCTGGTCCTGGAGGCTGCCCTTGGTGAACCCCCTTAATTCTTTGGGTTGTTTCCCTGAGGGGCCGGCAGAGGACCACAATTGTTGCAACTTTGATAGCAGTTCATAGGCTTTTAAGGCACCCAGTCGCTACTCAGTAATCTGTAGAACCTTGTCTTTGTGGACTATGTTGTACTAATGGACTTTGATGTCCACAGGACCACCATCCTGAGTCCGTAAGTCCAGGAACTCATCCCTCAGGGCGTTGGGTTATGGGAAGGCACTTTAATACTTGTGTCCCTATGTGCTCTGCTGTGTTCATGTATGCACGCAGCGCTTATCAATAGGAGACTGGGTCAGAAACACTGCTATTGGGTTCCAGTTTACATACACAGGTTTGTTCTCTCTCCCTCCTAAGTTATAAAAACCAAACCAAACCACTGCCATTAAAGAGAATTAATATCTTTCATTATTATTTCAAAAGCCGGCTCTCTTTGTGATTATTGTAATTGACGTAGACTCATCTAGTTCTGAGGAAAAGGTTTACCTAAAAGAGTTTATTTCCCATTTAGTCTTCGTTTCTGTCACCCTTAAGCCTTTTCAAGCCAGAATAAAAGAGATCGAATGATCCCATTTTTGTATCGGCCTGTTATTTAATTAAACATTTTCTATTTGGCATTTTCCTTCATCCTTCTTACATTGATCTGTTTTTTAATTTTGTACAAATAAAGTACCTCTTTGGCTAGCTGTTACCTTAAGTAAATTTGAGTGCATGCTTTCTTTTATGAATCTCAAATAGTGTTTTCTATTTGGGGCAATTGATCACATACCAGCTTTCTGTAATGGACCAGTTTATTGCCCACTTAGTGAAGTGTATCCTGCCATTGGTAGTCTCATTCTATAATGCACAATTAAATTATCGAAACATTAGAGCAAAGCAAATGCTAACAGTTATTTTGATCTTGTGGAGAGCTCCTACTCTTTTTAGAAGCTCAGAATTCTCTGTGAAATTTGGCATGTTTTATTTTTCTCACCGTTCCAGAAAATGTCTCCATTCTGTGAAGGTAATTTGTTCAGAGTTTTGTTCTACTTTATTTAAGTCTATTTGAACCTAATGCTGATATTCTGCTATCTTTTAGTGTGTAAATTTAAATAATAGAAAAATGGGAGGAAGTATTTACTGAAAATATTTTCCTCTCTGAAAGCATTAGGAATGTAGGTTGACCAACTACAAATTATAAATGAATACTTTCATTTAATTAAAAAGAATACCTTCATTTAAATAAAATCTTGGTATTTTCAGTTAAAAACTTGAAGCGGGGAACTATAACTAAAAACAGTTTGTGTGATTACAGAATTA
The DNA here is from genome assembly GCF_050624435.1 of Tenrec ecaudatus. Classification (NCBI taxonomy): domain Eukaryota; kingdom Metazoa; phylum Chordata; class Mammalia; order Afrosoricida; family Tenrecidae; genus Tenrec; species Tenrec ecaudatus. The sequence continues at coordinate 88,858,105 of NC_134530.1, forward strand.
ATATGTCAGATAATTGACCTCGAGGTCTGTTTTTGAAATGCATTGTGTGTGACTTACTCTGATCATGTCAGAGAAAATGAACGTTACAACAATACGACAGGACAGTGAAGCACACTTACCTGTAGGCTTTCTCACTTGGGCGAGTCTGACCGTTTTCAAGCTGGGACTTCGCCGTCTTGCTGGTTGTTTGGCTTTGGTGTGTGTTCACCTCCGCCGTGTCTGTAGAAGCCATCCTTGAGGATGGTTGCAGTGTGCGGAGTGTCTCCTGGCACGGCTGCAGGTCGATATCGTCAAAGCCATCGGGGGTGGTTTTGGGGAAGAGGCCGGTGCCAGGCAGTTATTCCTTCTCTCGAATTCTGCATCCTCAGAGACGAGGCACCGCGCCCCCTCCAGCGAAGCCGCCCCCTCCTTACAGAGCTCCCGCCGATGACAGTGACGGCGACGAGGAAGAATGCGCCTCTCCTGACCGTGAGTTCTGTTTGAGCATGTACGGTGGGCTGCAGAATTGATTGAATTACCCTCAGCAATTCTGATAAAGTACCAGTTATCGGACTGTGGATGCTTAGGGAATGTGCATGAACATCTCATGGTGCAAACACCTCCCACACGGGTGTGGCTCTCTGCACCCGCTTCTTCTCCGTGCGAGTGATGGATGACTAGCACAGAGGCTGTCAGAGGCAGCTGGTGTTGCCTGACCTGCGTTCTCCCCAGTCTTGTCGTGTGCTCTCAATTATAAAAATGCCAAGAGGTTCGAGAAGCTGGAGCTTGAGTCTTAAAGCAGATGAGTTGGATACAGATGTTACTTTTTGATGATCTGCTCGAATGTTGATTTTGCTGCTGTTGAGAGCTTCGCTGCTTTGCTGTCGAAAATGAAGATTTACGAAAGATCTACCAGATACCTGTTCTGCGGCGTTTGTTCCGTGGTTTTCTCTCCTGCGCGGCTTGTGTTTGGTGCTGGTCGTGGGGTCACACTCGTTGTGCCCCTGTGCAGACAGGACGAAAGGCTGCCCAGCCTGAGCCGTCTTCGTAGCCACTGCTGGGTTGAGGGCGTGTGGCCGGCACTGTGTCAGTCCATCTCAGTAAGGTTCTTCTTCTGGTTCGTTCACGTCAACTTTGCTGAGCATGGTGTGCTTCTAGTCCGTGAGCCGCTGGCCCTCCTGGTAATGAGTATAGAACACATGAGACAAAATCACGCTGTTCTCACTGCAGGGAGCACTCCGTCTCCCTCACGGCAGATTTCTGCATAGTCAGGCATCCCATAGTATTCTTCGACAACACCATTTTTGCTTTCTTTTCTATGAACTGTATCCAGTATTCCGCAGTATATATTTATTTAATGGAGATTTTACTTAAAGGTATTTGCCCTTATTTTATACATGTACAGTCCCAAAACACTGTCCGGTGCCTAGTGGTTTCAGACTCGTAGCGGCCTGACAGGACTGTGTAGAACTGCCCTGTGGGTTTCTGAGACTTAACTTTTTAAGGGAGTAGAAAGCCAATTCCTCCCGCAGAATAGCTGGTGGATTTGAACGGCTGACTTTGCAGTCGGCAGCCCATTGAGTAACCACTACACCACCAGCACAGTATGAGGGCAAATAAAAAAGTATTGCCGCAAAAGTCATCGAAACCATCATTGAACAAAAATACCAGAATGTGAAGCTGCTATTTTCCATCCATTCTTCATCAGACTCCGTATAGTTCTGAAGGTAGGGCGCCTCCCTCTCTGACCTTTAAGAGTTCCGCAACGTTTGGTCCCCACCGCTTCAACGCGGCAGTGTTGGCATCCCTGAGGGGCTCAACCTGTGTTCCTCTGAAGGGTTGCTTGAGTTTGGGAACAGAAAGCCTGACGGGGCAAGCCCAGAGCTGAAGTGTAGGCGGGGTAAGACTTCACACAAAACTCTAGGATGACCCTTGTTTCCCTCGGAGAATGAGCAGGTGCACTGGAATAACAAAAATTCCTGGCCCAACTTTCCTGGCCTTCTTCTCATCCAAGCATTTTCAGTGTTCTAATTCAGCCCCCTGATTGCTCGCTCTCATTTGGGAAAATCTGTCCAGGTGGCCTCTTTGGCTCCCAAAGCATTCCTCATCACCATCATCTGAGTTGGCCTCTGCCAGCAGATTCTCTCTGGGAAGGCACGCTCAAAGACTAAGAGGAGGGCATTACTGAGAGAACTCGTCTATGTCCATCCACTGGTCACAGGCACATGTTTGGACACATTGGCTTCCAGAGAAACGGATGTCATGCGTATGTCCACCAGAACCGTAGCAGCAACACTTTGTGGACGGGATGGAGATGACTGATACATGCATGTGTGCTCGTGTGTTCTGCACTCCTTTGGTCTGCTCTGTCTATTAGAGGAACTGCAGCAGGCTGGAGATTGGTTATTGATTATTCATACTGCCTGGGATGCTAAAATGCAAACTTTTGCCTAGTTGTTAGGAAACCTGGCTTCGGTTGGACTCGACTACCTTCTTACTCCAATTCTATTACTTACTTAGGTGTGAGTTTGTGGGCCTATTCTTTCGCCTTTTCATGTCTCACACTTGCTTAATTAGGAAGTGGAATGTCAGTGTGGGTGCGATGTCTCTAGCAACAGTCTGTCTGTTGGAGTTGCTGGGAAGTTTTTTAGGAGAAAAGTATATGAAGAAGTTCATACAAGAAGTGTTACAGCTACTGACAACTCTGGTGTTTACCACCTAACATGCATCCTTCTAAGACAGAGGTTCGCAACCTTCCTGATGCCGGGACCCTTTCATACATTTCCTCATGTTGTGGTGACCTCCCACCCCAACCATAACATTATTTTTGTTGCTACTTCATAACTTTGTTACTGTTATGAATCGGGTGACCCCTGTGAAAGGGTCATTTGACCTCCAAAGGGGTCGCGATCCATAGTTTGAGAACATCAATAATTAACTCAATAAACACATTAAATTTTTTAGGGTCTCATACAAACCGAGGTGTACAAAAATTAAAGAATATGCCATAAGTCTCACTGCTAATAAATATTGAAAATAGATATGTACCAGGTGCTCTTGACTCCAGAGACCTCTTCAGTGAATATAATCTATACTCCACTGCCATAATCTATACTCCATAAACCTTTTTCTTTAGCTAAAATAGACGTGAAATGAATTTGGCACTTTCCCAATGTTACAAGCTCATGTACTTCCACACACTCTCCAGTGATGCGTTCCCAGCACCCTAGTGTTCAGGAAGGACACCAGTGTACAGTGAACACAAAACAAAAACAAATACCCCCTTCTGATGGAGAAATAGCTGACTTGATAAGGTAAGCATTATAGTTATCTCTCAGATGGCTGCGAGAAGTAAATGCTGTAACCACGTAGAGTCCCTGCCCCGTAACAGACATTATAGAGAACTTCTCTGTGGAATATTCTCATGGCATCCTGGTATGTGATTATCACAGGTCCATAACCATGAATCAGACTTGCTTGACTTTCAAGCTTAGAAGCAATATTCCCCAGGGATGTGTACATGCTGACAAAACAGCCATTGTGAAAGACTGCACAGTGTTGCCAACCACAGGCATCCAGGCAGACACTTTTGACTTACTTTGTGGTTAATAGTCTTTAATACTTACCTTTAAAAACCCCTCCCTTACGTTCTCATCAACTCTGTGGGGTAGGTGTCGGGTTAGCCTTTTACCCCATCAGAGCAACTGCCCCAAATTTTAGTTGCTTGTTCGCACTGCAGAATGTTTTTTCACCAGCTCTTTTAAATCTTTTTATTAAGACAGACAGACAGTATTTTATCCACACGGCTGACCCCCGACTTGCCATTCTCCGTTCTGGGCAACATCATTAACCCCCCCAGGCTCCCCTCCCCAGGTGGAAGTATCCCTGTCATTAAGCTTTCTTCCAGACAATAAATCCACAAATGTAGATGAAATTTCTTTCCCAATATCTCAATTTTAGCTTCCTTTACATTTTTATCACCACAGTGTTAGCAGCAATAGTTGTTATGAGTCAGTTTTTATTGACTATCATGTGCCAGTATATCAGTTATTAAAGTGCATTCTCTTAGGAGTCATTGAACAATTCATAAAGGAGATATCAACCTCTCTGCTGATGGGCAATGTCGCCTTCTTTGGAAAAAAAAACTTGTCTGGCTCCTTATTCCAATGTAATTGTGTATATATTTTAAATTACTTTCTTGTTGCCGTCAAATTGATTCTGACTCACAGGAACCTGAAGGACAGGGTAGAACTTCCCTTGTGGGTTTGCCAGCTAATCGTCGACAGGATAGCAGTCTCATCTTGCTCCCTGGGAGCTCCTGGTGATTCCAAACTGCGGCGTGCGGTGCCACCATCTTTTCTTCTTCTTCTTTTTCTTTCTTAAGCACGTAACAAATGTTATTTGAATTATTATCAGACTGACCCACTAGGTTCAAGGAGGCTAGGGACTATTTTGACCCAGTCAAGCACATTATAAACTCAAATTTGGGGCAAATTAAATACGGAGGGAATGTTAACGATTAGTTAACATGGGGATTCCATGAAAATCCAGATCAGCTGTGGTGCTTTCCACAAAAGCCCTTTTGCTGAACCATCCTGTTCATCCTGTATAAGAGCTTTTGTGTCTATGTGAAGCAGGGTTCTATAGAGAAATAAAGCCAGCACACTTGTGAGTTTTTATATCTATAAGAGGATAGGTTTATCCAGTGGGAAGGGTTATAACAGCTAATTAGTCTACACAGCAGTACAGAGGGCTCAGTTCAACTCACTTTCACTGTAAGTTCTTCAACTTACCTTGGCTGCTGGGTCCAAGTTCAGGGAAGCTGACAGTGGAGTCCTCCCTCGGGCTAGGCAAGTAGAGTCTGCCCACAGGCAGCAAGCAGCAGGGTGGGTCACCAAGTGTCAGGAGCTTAGGGGAGCAGGCCTGGAGGGGATACTGAACTCACGCAATGCAAGGCGACAGGATCCGCCAGCCACTAACTCTTGCCATGTAAGCACCAACAGTGTGGTGAAGCAGGTCTCAAAGAAGCCTCAAGCTCTAGACACACAATCCATGACCCATGGGTTGGCTGGACCCACAGGTGGTGTATTACACTGGTTGAGGCAGAGAACTAGTTAAACAGCAGTGCGCTGGTCCAATCACAAGCGAGCAACAGAGATGGGGATGTGCCTTGCAGAGCCATTTATGTCTTTGCCCTCCACTCAACTTGCAACCTGATGAATCCCACATGTTCCTATTGGCCGGGTTGACACAATAAAACGTAACTGCCACTGTATAGAACACCTTCACTTCACTCTTCCCAATACTACATCACCTCTGATGTTACCTCGGAGTTTTAAAACTGGGAGAGAAAAGCCTCTATCTACGGAAAATCCTATTTGATTCATGTTTTGATCTTGGAGGTCAAATGCTTTTAACACCAGCTAGAACTTTCTAACCTGTTGGCATTCACTCTTTCAAGGTCTGTGTCTTTAAACTGTAGTCAGCTGAAGGTTTGGGAAGTGCTTTTTGTAACAGGTAAGAGAGTTGTCTTAAAGGAGCTGTGACGATGACACAGTGGACGTGTCTCTGATGCCCATGAGGTCATGGAAACCAAAGTACCGCAGATTTATGTATTGCCCCTGGTTTACAAGTCGGAGAACACGTATGTGAGTGAAATTTAATCCGGTGGGCCTCCTTCTTTATCCTTAAATTTCAGAATACGATACTGCCTTTGAGTGTTTTGTTTTTCTACTTTGTTTTCACTATGAAAAGACCTATTTTATGGGGAGCTGATTCCAAGGATCCACATGTGACCTCCTCCTTGGGAGAGGGACGGCAGAGAAGGGGGGGAAGGGAGACTCCGGATAGGGCAAGATATGACAAAATAACAATGTATAAATTACCAAGGGCACATGAGGGAGGGGGGAAAGGGGAGGGAGGGGAAAAAAAAGAGGACCTGATGCAAAGGGCTTAAGTGGAGAGCAAATGCTTTGAGAATGATTGGGGCAGGGAACGTATGGATGTGATTTATACAATTGATGTATGTATATGTATGGATTGTGTAAGAGTTGTATGAGTCCCTAATAAAATGTAAAAAAAGAAAAGAGGAGAAAAAAAATTATTAGGGCAAAGAATGTACAGATGTGCTTTATACAATTGATGTATGTATATGTATGGATTGTGATAAGAGTTGTATGAGCCCCTAATAAATTGTTTTTTAAAAAAAGACTTATTTTAAATATTGACTCTTATACATCTTTGTGGTATTTATTCAGATCCCCTCTCTGCTAAATCACGTCATAATTATGAAATAATTGCTACTAAGCATATATTCGAGTTATGAAACAATTTTAAAACATCTATTGAATCATACTTCCCAAAGTAGATTTCCAGTATTTTGTACCTACTCATTTTTCTTTAGTATTTATTGTTTTATTTCAGATTTGTCTTAGGATAGGTACTTCTAAAATGAGGCTTGTTACCAAATATGTCACTTGGAGCCCTTCTGAGCTTATAGAAAATTAATTTTTTTAGCTAAGTATGATTTTTACAGATTTATTGATGTGCCAATTTGAGATGTTATTTATTGCTATTCTCTTTAAAGGATGTGTTTAATAGTAACTTTATTTTCGCTTCCTCTTTGTTGATGCTTACCTCTTCCAATATGATTACCATTATTTTTCAGTTACGCAGTTTTCAGTGTTTGCAACATTATGACTAAGTAGGTAGTGTTCACTACTGACCCAAGCAATTTCTTATAATTAGGTTCCTTTATTTATATATTATTTTGTTCATTTTAGACATAAATTTTCAGACTTAAGAGGCTCTGAAGTTCACTCTTGATCCTAAAATAGTAAAGCAAATGGGAGAAGTGATGAAGTAAAAGAGCTGAACAGAAAATAATAAAGGGCACCTCAAAGAGACAGACTAGAGCCCTACAGTGAAATGTGCAAAGACCTGGGGTTAGAAAGGCTAAAAGGAAGAATAGACTCACCATAGCTCAATCTGAAAGAATACAGAAAAACACTTCAAGCCACCATGGTGGCCTAGTGGTTATGCATTGGACTGCTAGCTGCAAGGTCAGCAGTCTGAAACCACCAGCTGCTCCACGGGAGAAAGGTAAGGTTGTCTACTCTCATAAAGAGTTACAGTCTTGGAAACTCATATGGGAAAGTTCTACCCTGTCTATAGGGTCGCTGTCAGTTGGCTCAACTTGATGACATTGAGTTTGGTTTTATTTTAATTTTTTTGTTTATGGGCAAAATATGGAACGATGTAGGAAGGCTCTAAAGAAGATGGAACGACTTCAGTCACTATATCAAAAAGAACGAGTTGACATTCAACCATTTCAAGAGGTACCATATGATCAAGACCAGATGATGCTGAAGGAAGAAGTTCAAGCCACACGGAAGCCATCAGTGAAACACAGGCCTCCTGGAATCCATGGCATACCAATGGAAATGGTCCAACAAACTGCCCCCGCACTCGTGAGTGCTCACTTCTCGACGCCAGAAATCTGGAAGCAAGCTATCTGGCCAACTGACCACAAGAGGTCCTGATTTGTCCTCATTACAAAGAAAAGTAACCCAACAATGTAGAAATTATTCATCAGTAATATCATATACAAGTAAAGTTTGCTTAAGATATTGAAAATACAGATGCAGCCATGAATCGACAGGGTGGTGCCAGAAATTTTGTGGTTTCACAAAAGGGCGTGGAACAACAATATCATTGCTGGTGTCGGCTAGATCTTGGGTGAAAGCAGAGAATCTCAGAATGATGTTTTGCATTTTATTGACCATGCAGAGTCTTTCAAATGGCGACCCGTAACAAATCATGGATAGCCTTGTGAAGAATAGGAATTCAAGAACACCTAATAGTGCTAGACAAAACCTGTACATAGTCCAAGGCACAGGCATTTGAACAGAACACACATTATTCTGAGGGCCATTCTGCCAATTAAGTGGACGTTCTGAAGCCCAGTTAAGCATGCATGGACCTCAGACTGAAAACGTCAATTTCTTTTTTCAAGAAAAACTATTTTGTTAAAGGAGATTAAGGGGTAGAAGTTTAGTGGCATATCATTTTTATTGGCTTTGAAATTTATTATAAATTTCAGTGAGTTTAATAAGATAATTGGAATCTGATCCTAAGAAGATGTGTTTTTGTTTTTAGTATAATTTAGTTAAGCAGAATGCTAGGTGATTTTGGAAAAGATGATGATAATGATGATGTGTGTGAGGACGGGGTTTGTTTATCCCTTGTCTCTGTCCATATTTTAAAGTAGTGGCCTTTGACATCAATTTGGAGCTTTTAGTAATGAGGAACAATGTGTGTTTTCAGTTGTCTAAATGAACTTTTCTGAACCATAGCATTGTATCTTTGAAAAGGATATTTTTGCGGGAGAGTGGTTCCCTATGCAACATGGGCTGTTTAGAAGCATCTTTACCCACTGGATAGCAGTTGTGTTTCCCACTAGATGTCAGTTTTGTTTACCAATCCCTGCCACTAACACACTGGTTGTGTTAGTAATCAACACTTTTACTGGAGCAGTACTGGATTTACCCTCGAATACTTGTATATGATTTTAGAAGTTTTCCTTCCTTTGGAATTTTGTCGTTGGATGATGGACATTTTAGTATTATTTTTTTACCCCCTAATGCAGGAAGATGAGACTTTCTACTCCTTAAACCAGTGGTTCTCAACCTGTGGGTCACGACCCCTTTGGGGTTCGAATGACCCTTTCATAGAGGCTGCCTGATTTATAACAGTAACAAAATTACAGTAATGAAGTAGCAGCAAAATAATGTTATGGTTGGGGGGGGGGTCACCACCACATGAGGAGCTGTATTAAACGTCATGGCATTAGGAAGTTTGAGAACCGCTGCAAACAGTCTCAGTCTCAGAAACCCACAGGGGCAGTTCTCTCCTGTCCTGTAGGCTCTCTCTGAGTTGAACTTGATTTGCTGGCAGTGAGAGAGAGAATGTAGGAAGAATCCACCCTGGGGCTTTTAAGGGAAAGTCATGGAAATTTAAAACCAAAAGTATATCTTTTAAGGTTACTCTTTTTAATGTTACCAATATTAGTGTACCAAACCATTCTACAAAGCTTGATATAACTCGATCTCTCTCGTTGTCTTCAAATTTCTATGAACATTTGTTGACTCACAGAGAAGATAATTTTTTGGTAAAACTGCCTCTTATGTCAGCCCATAACAGGCATACTGTCACTATATAAATATTTTAAAAAATAATTTTGATGCAAAAAATTAATCATGTTCATCATCATATTGATTATTTACAGTATTTTACTATTGGGATGATAAATATACATTTGAACTTCAATTAATTGATGGAATTTCAGCATATAAATGCAGTAGGACAAATTACATGGAGAAGACTAACCCTGATAGAAATAGTAAATCCGAATGACATATTAGTTTGAATCACCACCTTTAATACACAGATGAGTTTAGCCTTTTACCTTGCTGTCACTTATTATTGATCTTACACTGGTTTGGACATCCCTGAAGTATAGCCCAAGTAGTTTTCAATTTTCAGCCTCTGGAGGTTAAAGCTGAATTTTGCAACCTCCTTAGTAATTGTGTGTGTGTGTGTATGTGAGTGTGTGTGTATGTATGTGTGTGAGTGTGTGTTTTTGTATGTGTGTGTATGTGTGTGTATGTGTGTGTATGTATGCGTGTGTGTTTCTAATTGACTTGATTTGTAGTTACCATGAGGGTTGCATTCAACAACTAACAGTTAGAAGAATTTGGCTTATATTAACACTAAGTTTAAGTACATAACACTGGTAACGATACCACTTCCTTCCTACCTTTATGATGTTGTCAATGATTCAGTCCTTGTAATTGAGATAGTCTTAAATTTGCATTCAACTTTTCTGGGTTCATTGAACATGTTAGATGTATCCCTTTGTCTTTGACAAAATTTGAGGACATTACTTTTTAAAAAAATAATTTTATTGGGGGCTCGTAACTCATCACAATTCATACATACATACATTGCCTCAAGCACATTTGTACGTATGTTGCCATCATCATTTTCAAAACATTTTCTTTCTACTTGAGCCCGTGGTATGAGCTCCTTAGTAACTTTTCATTTAAAAAGTGTAGGTGAATATACATTTTTAAAAAAAAACTCCTGTGGGTGAGGTTTAAGGTAAAACTTACCCTTTTAACTTTAATTCAGTACCACTTGGATTATATAAAACAAGGTATTACTTTGAACTTATAAAAGTATTTTGTCTTATGACTCATTAAGATAACAAACAGTCCAACTTTTTAAAATGAGCACAAACTTGCCATTACATTTTACCAAAGAAGATAAATACATGGCTAATTAGCACCTCAAAGGGTGTTTGTTATCATAGGTAATTAGGGAAACAGGAAAACAACTCTGCATCCATAATATTATTTTTCAGAACATTCGAGATGTGAGAATACGGAGAACCTTCATCTACCATTGGTCTAAATATTTAGCCACTTTAGGAAACAGTGCATCAGCCTCCTTTTTATGAACTTTGCTGATGATTTGAGTGAAACTTTACAGATCAAGTCGGATTCTCATTCCGCAATTCACACACGTTTTTGTCTCACGACACTGATGGCAGCCCTCATGCTGCAACAACGCTTGCCCAGCTTCTGCCCTTGGCTCTCCTCTGACATTCGTCCTTCTTCCCTCCCCTTCCTGCCTCGACAGAGCTGCACGGAGCTTCATGTGGCTGGTTGTTCTTCAGGAGTGTGCCATGCTCCCTGGGGTTATGCTCCGACAGTACGCTGAACGTTGAGCCATGGGGTGAGTTCAGTCCCAGGCTTGAAGCAGTAATAAGAGCCAATAGCTTTTGCAGACTGGAAAGTCTGTTTTGTGATGTGTGTTGCTGTTTTTCAAAAATAATTTTGAGTTTTGTTAGTTTTTCACTTTCTCGATGCAGCCCCTTCGTCTGTGAAGCCTCTCAGAGTGGTTGGTAGCGATGGCTGCGGACCATCTAGTTCTCCTGGTCTCAGGAGCAAGGTAGTTGCAGTTAGTGTGATCACTTATTTCTTTAGACTCTTTATTTTATTACCGCTTTGATTTTCCCACTGTCACTTTGCTTCATGCAGGGAGAGACCAATATGTGTAGAAAAAATGTGTTTGGTTGTCTAAATGATTTTTTTAGAGATTATTGTTTATTATTGAACTATACTGTAAAGTCATAACTACATCAACAATTTAAACCAGGTAGAGATGATTTTTGCATTTACATCAAGGGCACATGAACTCTCGTGGCAAAAAACAGACACAGACAAAACACCAAGTACATGTGTACAAAGGACTACATGTTTTACCAAAATGAGCTTTTGCTTGTTTGGACCATACTTTTACTATTAGAAAACTGACTTTACATATATGTGAAGTCTGATTTTATCTTCCGCCATTTTTAAACACTAAATGCAATCTGTCACAATTGCTAAGTTGTAAACAAAGACTTTAAATAATACTGGAAACAGCATTTTAAAACAACGCAAGCATATATTTACTATTACCCTAGAGAAAGGTTGACGAAACTGTGCCCCTGCAGTGGCTCATCTCAAAGTAGCTCTTCTAGGCAGAGGCAAGCCGTGCTGACCTGGGGAAGGTCCCCGCCCATCCCGCAGGACCAGACCTGTTTCTGGTTTCAGCTGCCGAGGGAAATGTCTATAGCTCCAAGTGAAATATCCGAATAGGCCTGATTCAAATAAAGATTAGGTGCCATTCTAAATATACATCTTCCCCTTTTTTGCGAAGTATTTTATTCTAGATGTTATTTTAAAATAACTTACATTTCTTAGTACATTTTAATGAGTGTATCTTTGAACTTCAGGTGACTTGGCTTAAAATTTTTGTTTCACTTGATTCGATTGAAATGTCATTGGTCTAATACTTAGCCAAACTAAATAAGCCGAGTTAAATAAAAAATAAATCAACCACAAAAATCAAGGTGACCATTTCAAGAGCTTCTCTGAGCTCACAAATTTATATGTTGACTACTGTGTAACCAAGCAAAGAGTGCTATGTAATTTAAAACCAGATACTTTTTGTACTTTTAAATCAAATTACATTTGGGAATATAAGGGTAAAAACTTGGCAAATTTTGTTTTGGGTAACAGAAGATAAAGCAATAGTAAACCAAGATAATTTCTGGTCTTGGTCTTTGGCTGGGCTATGGTTTATACCTGGTTGGTTGTTCAGCAGCATGGTAGGTTGTTCAGCAGTGTGGTAGGTTGTTCAGCAGCATGGTAGATTGTTCAGCAGCATGGTAGGTTGTTCAGCAGCATGGTAGGTTGTTCAGCAGCATGGAGGTTGTTCAGCAGCATGGTAGGTTGTTCAGCAGCATGGTAGGTTGTTCAGCAGCATTCCTGTCCATTAGATGCCACTTGTGTTCCCCAGTCCCTGCCAGAAACATGATAGTTTCCACAATGACCAGAAACACTTTGACTGGATCAAAAGTGGATTTTCCATGAAGTTGAGGTCTTTAGATTTATCATGAAACCCCTTGCTAACATTTCAGACCCTGATCAATACTTGCCACCGTAGGCTGTAGATCATTGTCTTTGTTAATGATGTTCTGCCATTTGAGTTAGCTGACCCCCCAAGACTGTGGCCTAAGCCCCCAAGCCCAGTGACTTGTTACCTCAAGGTATATGTTTATGGCTAAGAAATGCTCATAACTTTGACCACTGGTTACTCTAATATGTACATGGGTATATTCACAGCACATACAAATGCCCATGTAGGAATTTCATATGCTAAACCTCTAGTCGGGGGGTTGCCTACCCACACCTGTCAGCTTGCCCATCTATTTACATATTCATTTACAGATTATTGTCTCCTATTACTGATACGGCATGATTATACATGTAATAGTGTTTACCTTTATAAGTACTGCAACTTTTATGTGCCTCTCCTTATTACATATTGCCTTAACAAGTTAAACATCAATTTACCGTATGAACAATCAGTTCCACCCCTAGCTATACATCCACTCGTTGTTTATCAACATCAGGCTGTTGTGTCGAAATTGGGGTTATGTGAAATGGAGGATGACCATGTCATATCAGATCATAAAACCGAAGACCACATCATTACATAGTTTCCTAATTACATCATCGCACAACTGCTAAATTATGTCCTTATATAACTGCCAAACCACTGGTAATCATGGCTCAGCCACAGATGCAGGTAACCATAACCACTGCAACCAGTCTTCTCACCATACACCTTGGCGTTCGTGAGGGTCAAACGCCTGTCATTAATGAGCAAAGTCGTCTGATATCTGTTTTACTGTTGTCATAAATTTGAAATTTTGGATAACGAGACAGTCGGTGAGTGAGGAGTGGGTATATATCCTAGAAAAATGAAAACAACAAAACAAGGAAAACAAAAACATACGCACACAAAGGCATCTGTACAGATCTTCATAGCAACGTTATCATAATGGTTAAAAACAGACAAACAAAACTAGAAACAAGCTAAGTAAATTTCCATCAACTAGTGAATAGACAAAATGTAGTATAGTCACAAAATGGAATACTATTCAGCACAAAAGAGGAACAAACCAAGACGTATTTTAATTACATTAAGTAAAAGAAGTCAGGCACAAACAACTGCATACTACATGATCCCAGTGTTCCTCAATGCCCATTAAAGAAGTCTCAATATAGAAAGCAGACTAGTGATTCCCTGGGGTTGGAGGTGGAATTGGGCCTAATGGATGCTAGAATCCAGGTCTCTGTCAGTGTTCAGGGCCTCATTGTGGGCTCCCTCTCCCAGTGCCTACTTTGGGGCACCAAGCCAGATTTTAGCATGAAGTGGAGTCGACATCAGCTTAGACTTAAACAGAGCAACGGGTTGCTCATTTGGTTTAAGATTTGATTTACTTTTATATGGTTATGAACTCTGTAGTTGATCTCCCCCTTGCCAATAGATGTCACTACAATCAACAGCAATTATTACCAAGGAGAATAAAAATCATTATCTCAACTAATCAAGCAGCTTTAATGATCTATAACAGTATTTATATGTTCACTCTACTGAATATAAGAATCCATTACATGTCTCTTTGTTTTATCTTGACAATGCAAAATATAGAGAGAAAGATTAAGCAAGAAGGGCTAACATTATATATAAACTTTAAAAACATTCTACATACATTTTTTTTCATTCTCCAGCTAGTTAATCATCCTTTTCTAGACTCTTTAATATTTATAATTAAGTATGTAGAAAACTTACCCTGACATGTAATTAAAAACTGGTAAATATTGTAATTTTTGTGTTGCCTACTTGTTTTTTATTTTGAAAACTGTTGAAGCTTCAGTCCTTGCTGTAGTGAAATTTGTATTTATTATTTGCAAGTATAAGTAGTATACTGTTAAGTTGGGGATAACATTTTAATTATATTCAATTTAGAATATTTACTAAATGATCATTCTTTTAGCAAATAATTTAGAAATGATTACCATTTTTTACGTAGTAATAGCTGGTATGTTTGTGGGTAGATGTGATGTACCATTGTAGATGAAGTGCAGACGCCTTATTTCTAGTGCTTTTCCTGAAGCTATATTGTTTTCATTTCCTGTGGGTTTGGGTTGTTTTTGGTTTTTTTTCACCTAAGAAGCTAAATTGAAAAACTTGACTGCTTAGATAGAACCTTTACTGCAGATGTGAAGGGTTCCTGAGACACAGTTGAATCTCACGAGGGGATAAGTAGGGGTCCCAGGTGGTGCACAAGTGTCTCTGTTATAATGAAAATGATCGGTGCTGTAAGCAATACTAGAGTAAGTTGATAATTGTTCCAATCACTTCAGATAGCTTAAAGCCACCCCCCATTTCCTTTTCATTGGCATTAAAAAGATGCAACTGAGGGGACAAACTGTTTCTCAGCAGGAAAGCGGCCACAAAATCTATGGTTGTGTGTGAGAGGGTTGGTGTTTCCATTGCCTCCTGTTCTGCAGTAGAGCAGTCATCTGCTGAGAGCTGGGGAACTGAGTGCCACTGGCGCCTGCGGGAAGCTTCCTTCCCGGGGTCAGGCGTGGGCACCAGGGATTCTGCTTCTCCAGGCACTCTTGTACAGGCAGCTTCACCCACTGACAGATGCCATTGTTTGCTGGTGGGGTGGCTTGGAATTAACCTAATTGATTGCGTCTCCTGATAGAAACAGACTGACAGGTTGCCCTTCAGCAGAATAAAATCTGAGAGGGGAAAAATTAGGCCCCAGGTCAACAGAAGAGAGGACAGAATCCGTGGTGAGGATTTGAGCCGCTTCAGCATGGAATGTTTGTCAGGAATGCAAATGCCTTGAAGGGAGCGCAGGCACAGCCATGGTGCAAGGGGGTTTCCCAGGTAAGCTGTCTGTTGCCGGTGTGCGCTGGGGTTCTTTCTTTCCCAATGTAGCCCGCTGCTGTTTCGTGATGGTGCAGGATGCTGTGCAGGATGCTGTGCTAAAGCTTCGAGCAGCAGTAAGCTGAGGCATTTCTCTGAAGTGAGAGAGCAAGGGCACAGATGCAAGCGTGAGGCAGTTGTGTATTAAAAAGAAACCCCTGAAACGTCCTTTCCTGTGCATTGTAGCCGGTTATTGTCCTTATAATGTTTTTGTTTTGTTTTTTTAAAGTAGAGCAGTTTATCAGACTGACAAGAATCTGCTGGCACTTTCGTGCCAAAATTGTTAACACTCTGCTCCTGCAGTAGCTTCTCCGATCAGCATGGTGATTGAGAAGTGGAGCTCCTGAACATTTCCTGTTGTTGCTGTTGTTGTTGTTATTTGCGACTTCACCCTCATAAAAAGGACAGGAGATTCACCTTAGAATGAGCTTAGTCTGGTTAATTCAACAGAAAGTGGTCATTCAGCATTTTGGGTTTGTTTTGGTTTTTTGTTATGTTTTG
The DNA here is from genome assembly GCF_050624435.1 of Tenrec ecaudatus. Lineage (NCBI taxonomy): Eukaryota > Metazoa > Chordata > Mammalia > Afrosoricida > Tenrecidae > Tenrec > Tenrec ecaudatus. The sequence goes on from NC_134530.1 coordinate 88,873,984, forward strand.
TTTTTTTTTGGAGAGGTGATGTTTATGAAAGCAAGATACCATCCAGAAACTGGTAGCAAACAAAAGCTTGCTTTTCTCCAAATTGTAATGTAGCACCAGAAATATGTCTGCTGATTGCGACTGATGTCCCATTCATCTAAACCTACACATTCAAAATTCATTAAGGCTTGAACTTGAAAAGTATTCTCAGTGACGGACTTGATAGCATATGCTTCCTGAACTCCTTCCTAGATTGGTAATATAGTGACCTGCGATAGGGCACTCCATGTAGTGCATGTATGCTTTTTTACTTAACTTAAAAAAATAAATAAGTTATTAAAACCAGGGCTGCTTTTCTATGGAAATAAGATACGGGATAGTTAGCTGTAATAAGGGAGCATTTTACCTCGCTAGTCTTGCCTCGGGGAGGCGGTTGTAACCCTAAAGAGTTAAGCATCACATTATAGCCTTTCTTTCTCTCTTCAGCAGTGCACACGCAAATTAGGTTATTTCTCCTGCAACAGCAGGATCTGTGCCGCATTCCTGATTTAGGCTCGCAAACCATTTTCCTGGCTATGCTGTCAAAGTAATTGAGCAGGAACTTTTCTTTTGCATCAAAAACCATTTCTGCAGCTCTAGTGTAGGGGGTCCTGTCCCGTCTAGTGTCCAGCTGTGTCGTTTGGGTTTAGAGGAATTTACATTGCTATTCAGGAGGTGCGTCAGAGTCTGTGTACTGACAGCTGCCCAGAGTGGGTTGCTCCTGCTCTGTAGCTGGAATTGCTTTAGATTGTCTTGTCAGTGCTTCTTAAACTTTTAATCTCGGCGAGCCAACTACAGGGATGGCTGCACTGTTGGTCGACCCTGGCTGCCTTTCTTCAGACTAGAGCAGTTTGTCCATCTCTTTTTTTATTTTAGGAAGCTACAAGTGAATGTTTTAACCTATTCCCCCTGATTAGAAATAAGTTTGTCCTTTTACCTCCCTCAGTGTAACCTGTCATCCCCGATCATTTCCTTCTGTCGCCACCTCACCAACTTCAAGTTGCCACAGTGGGAGCTTGAAAACTACAGAGCCCTCGGCAACCCTCACAGGTTTTCCCGCAACCGAACCCAGTGAATCTAGTTCTGAGGGAGGTTGGCGTCATGTATGTCGTTATTCAAGTAGATGAGCGCAGTTTAAGAAAACGCATTGTTAGCTATACATGTGGGTCCAGTACAGACACACATTCATGGATCCCATCGAGCTTACCTGTCCAGTGCCTCCTCTGAGTGAATCTTCCTGGTTTCCTGAGAAACACCTGGAGCATCTACTAAAGGTTCCTGTTTCTGCACACATGCAACTTTCAGTATTTTCATGTCTTGTAACAGTTTCTACGTTATGTTTGCTACTTCTGGAGCCAATCTGAAAGGCATCATTCTGTTTCTTGCCTCTTTTGACATATTTTTTAAAAAGTTATATGTATCTGTTTTGAAGGCTGTTTGTCGGTCGAGTTCCTTTTGTTTTGGGTACTTGCTTGGAAACCTGGTGTTTAACATGAGCGAAGACTCTTTTGATTTTAATTTCATATCGCTTTTACATATGTCATGTTTGTACATATGCAAGCAGATCAAACACATGTCATTTTCTTCAATTCCATATTGAACAAAGAGAATTGTAATTTGAAGTAAGGAATCAAAGAAGTAATGTATAAAAAAACGAAGTAACATTTAAAGTTATTTGTTGGCAGGGTCTTCCTCTTGATAAGGGTTACAGGGAGAGGGTAAGAAACAGTGCACCTTTATTTCTATTATGTTTTCTTTAGATAATTAATGTATTACTTATTTTTTATTGACATTTTATTATTATACATTTCAGATGCCCCAGGTAGACATAGGCAAATCATTTATATTCTTACATGCTTTCAGATGCTTTCGAATGTGATTAAATATAAGCAATTCAGATTTCACCCTGAAAGTTGACCCTCAACTAAATATAATTATTTTTTAATTCACAGTTTATTCATGTCCCTTATTTTTTGTTGTTGTTTGTTTTTAAGTCATTTTATTGAGGCTCTTAACAGCTCTTAGAACATTCCATAAATGTTCCTTATTTTTATGCTATGCTAAGATTCTGAGATATTTTCCTAGTCCACTGCGTCCTATGTCAGCTTTATTTTGCCCATTTTATTATGGTTAGCAAAACTATTATGAAAGCTTAAGGTGGTTTGTCCAAGGCTGGTATAAGTGTGAGATAATTTTAATTACTGTTGATGGTTTATCATCAAGGAATTTGGGGGGCATAAGAGGAGAAATACATGATCTAATGTGATTTATGCCTTGAGAAGTTTGTAAAGCGGGTGATCCACTGTTTCAAGGTGATTCCAACTCATTGTGACCTTATAGGACAGAGTAGAGCTGTCTCTGAGGGTTTCTGAACCTGCACATCTTAGACAGGAGCAGACAGCCTCATCTTTCTCCTTTAGAACGGCTGGAGGGTTTGAACTGCTGCTGTTGTAGTTACTGCAGTTGAACTGACTTTACCACCAGGGCTCCTTTAGTGTTGTATAATCGTCTTTCAAAAAGAAAACACGTCTATTGCTCTCTTCTTAATTCTAACTCGTGAGGAGCCCCGGGAGGCAGAGCAGGACTGCTCTGAGTTTTCCAGATTGTCACCTGTGGAAGGGTATCGTCAAGGCTCCTTCCCAGAGACCTGCGTGGGGCTGACCCTTTCAGTTAATGGTACAGTACCGAGCCATTTACACCACCTGGGGCCGCTGGGAAAGCATGTAGAGATAGCTATAGATGGATACAGGTAGCAAATGTATTGGAAGGCCCTCTGCAAGAGACTTGAGTGAGCCCAAGTAATGGGTAGGATTGGCAGGAGTATGGCGACTTGAGATTTGCATCAACTTAAAAGGTAAGTAAGTGTTCTGAGCAGGGTAAGCATGGGGCAAGGCAGAGATGATCTCTACAAGAGGGGTTACAGGTGGGACATTAGCTGAAAAAAAGAAAGACTGGAAAAGGCTCCTAAGGGCCAGCAAACGATCCCTGAACTAACTACAAGCTTTTCTCTTGTGAACTGTTTTGTTCTGTTCTTTGTCAGTGGTTTGTTTTTGTTGTTTTGTTGTCTGGTTGTACACTGTTGCTTTGTTTTCCTCTGTCTTGTTTTCGTGCATGTTAGTGACTCCACAGGTCTGTCTGAATAGGACAGGCTGGATGAACTATCTGGAGGAAAAACAACGGGACCGACAGTTCCGGGGGGACTTGGGGTGGGGGGGTAGGGGGGGTAAGGAAGTGGTGTTAACAAACCCAGGGACAAGGGAAAAACATGGGACCCCAAATGGTAGAGAAGGGGGAGTAGCAGGCCTGGTGGGAAATGATCAAGGGTAAGGTTGCTTAGAGAAGAGGTATACTCTAGCCCAGGTGGCGATGAAGCATGGTAGTAGGGCAGGAGGAAAGTCAAGGGAGATGGAGGAAAGAGCTAGGAGTCAAAGGGCATTCATGGAGGTCTAGACAAAGACATGTACTTGCAAATATATATAGGAGGATGGGGAAATAGATCTATGTGTCTATATTTATAGGTCAAGTATTAAGGTGGCGGAAGGACCTTGGGCCTCTACTCAAACACTCCCTCAATGCATGAATACCTTCTTTTATTAAATTGGAACTCTGTGATGCTCACTCTCCCGACACAACGGCTGGAGCCAAAGTGGGTGAACAAGTAAATGTGGTGAAGAAAGCTGATGGTGCCCGGCTATCAAAAGAGATAGTGACTGGGGTCTTAAAGGCTTGAAGATAAACAAGCGGCCATCTAGCTCAGAAGCAACAAAGTCCACATGGAAGAACACACCAGCCTGTGTGATCGAGTGGTCCCAAAGGGATCAGTTACCAGGCATCAAAGAACAAAAAATCATATCATTGACTGCACACCTCCATGATAGGATCGCTGAAGACAAATGGGTGCATAAGCAAATGTGGTGAAGAAAGCTGATGGTGCCCGGCTATCAAAAGAGATAGTGTCTGGGGTCTTAAAGGCTTGAAGGTGAACAAGCGGCCATCTAGCTCAGAAGCAAAAAAGCCCACATGGAAGAAGCACACCGGCCAGTGCGATCACGAGGTGCCAAGGGACCAGGTATAAGGCATCATGCAAAAAAAACAACGTATAAGTGTGTGTATATATGTGTATATGTATATGTATATATATACCATATTAAATGAAGGGGGAAGTGCAGAGTGGAGACCCAAGGCCCAAGTGTCGGCCAATGGAGATCCCCTCATAGAGGCGTTTAGGAGAGGAGATGGGTTAATTAGGGTGCGAGGTAGTACCATTGAAGAACACAGCTTTCCCCCAGATCCTGGATGCTTCCTCCCCCCAACTACCATGATCCGAATTCTACCTTGCAGGGCTGGATAGGACAGAGGCTGTACACTGGTACATATGAGGGCTGGAGGTACAGGGAATCCAGGGTGGATGATACCTTCAGGACCAAGGGTGTGAGGGACGATGCTGGGAGAGTGGAGGGTGAGTGGGTTGGAAAGGGGGAACTGATTACAAGGATCCACATGTGACCTCTTCCCTGGGAGAGGGACAGCAGAGAAGGGGGGAAGGGAGACTCCTGATAGGGCAAGATATGACAAAATAACGATGTATAAATTACCAAGGGCACATGAGGGAGGGGGGAAAGGGGAGGGAGGGGAAAAAAAAAAGAGGACCTGATGCAAGGGGCTTAAGTGGAGAGCAAATGCCTTGAGAATGATTGGGGCAGGGAATGTGCGGATGTGCTTTATACAATTGATGTATGTATATGTATGGATGGTGATAAGAGTTGTATGAGTCCCTAATAAAATGTAAAAAAAGAAAAGAGGAGAAAAAAATGATTAGGGCAAAGACTGTACAGATGTGCTTTATACAATTGATGTATGTATATGTATGAACTGTGATAAGAATTGTATGAGCCCCTAATAAATTGTTAAAATTAAAAAAAACTGGAAAGTAGTGACCTAATGTATAAAAATCTCGAAATCCGCAGTAGCTGAATCATAGCATTTTATTGAGCCGTGTTGCTTAAGTAAATATGAAGAAGGAAAGAGCACAATAAGACCAAGTTTTAGATGAGCAAGAATTCTCAAACAAGGATTTTTGATTCAGTCTTAAAGCTTAAGAAATTATTACCTAGAATGGAAATTATAGTGGTAGCCAATCCAAGGAAGATTGTATTTTAGAACATTAAGCTAAACCCCCCTTTCAAAAAAAATCTTATCGCCCTTTCTTTTAAAACAATTATGTTTTAGGCACAATGCTAAGTGCTTTATATACATTATTTTCTTCAATCCATGACGTCTTAGGATATTTTTTAAGGCTTATTATTTTATAGATGAAATCTGCCTGCTTCCAAAGCTGGTGTTTTTAATAATTGTTGACTTTATATGTTTTCAAGGATCTTTTCCTCTCGTCCATCTTAAATGTATAGCGAAATTGCTCAGTATTCTCTTTCTCTGTAATTTTTTTAAGGTCCACTTACTTTACAAGCATATGAGTAGAATTTTTTAAAAAGAAGAGTTTTAAGGCAAGCTGAAGTTCCAAATTCTGAAAAATATTCCCTGAACTTTACTATTGAATGTTCAGATTCGCAGACCTAATGAAGCTGGATGGGAGAAAATTCCCAGCATCACGACATGCCATTTGTCTTAAGGCGACTGCTTACTGTGGTATCTCACACAGCACAGTATGAATCTGGTGTTCCAGCGTAAACACATTTCTCTTTCATCATTAAAAATTTTCTACATTTCTGGAAAGACTAGCAAGTCTCCTGATGCTAACAAAAGGGGTATGGGTAAGTGGGTTTCGTTGGATATTTAGATAAAATGGAATAGAACTTTAAGTTTTGAGTCATTCTTTTTACGTTTCTCTTAAGTCAGGTGGAAAAGAAGTAGCATTTTAGTAAATGTTTTGAACTGCGTTTGGGTTTTAACTCATTGTTGCCTGTACCTCCCTGAGGTTTGTAATATCTGCTATCTGAATGTTTGAAAAAGCCAACAGAGAGAGAGAGAGAGAGAGAGAGAGAGAGAGAGAGAGAGAGAGAGAGAGAGAGAGAGAGAGAGCTGAGTAGGAGCATGCCTGGAATGAGAAAAGAATGCCTTCGGTTTCATAAAACCGAACATTAGGAGACATGACAGGCTGAAAAACATTTGCCTATCCAGTGGACAGAGTCCTAGCTTCCCATCTAACTGCTTAAATACGCCTGGTGTTTCTTAGAAATATTGTGCTTATACCTGCAGGGATGTGGGTGTGTGTGGGCATTATATTGGTTGTGATTGCTCACCTGTGCCATTTGAAACCTCTGAACAGCAGCCCTGCTCTTACAGAACGTTAAGTTCAATGCTTTGGTATATGCCAATTGTTTGGTTTCCTGTTTACACTTTAAGAAGGATAATCTTAGTTTTAGAGATCACAAAAGCTATCTTCCCATTCTTCAACAGAGTGTAGACTTTCCCCCAAATGTCTAGTCTTTTGTGTTTAAGTATATTCATGGAGTATATACTTTTCACTGTAGGTCTAGTCTTTTGTGTTAAAATAATTGCTGACTTTTCACTGTAGGTCTAGTCTTTTGTGTTAAAATAATTGTGTTAAAATAATTGCTGACTTACCATACTTAGCACTATGGTAAGGAGGCCAGGTGGTGCTGTGAGTTGGGCATTGGGCTGCTAGCCACAAGGTTGGTGGCTCAGACCCACCAGCTGCTCTGCAAGAGGCAGAGGAGGCAAAGACTAGCAGTCTCAGAAACTCTACCATATCAGAATCAGCTTGATGACAAGGTGACTTTAGGTTTGGGTACTTAAAGTACTGTTCTGAGTAGGAGTTTACGTGATCTCTTGTATGGCCAGAACATAAATCATTGTAGATATGTAATGTTGTTGAACTGATAAAGAAAAGGCCTTCTTTTTGGCTGGGGGGGGGGCAGGGAAGAGAGGTACAACTAATGCGTATAAAGAGAATGGATAAATCTATTCAATTTACAAAATGGGGATTCTTGAACAATGGCTCACTAAATATGTTTTCACTCTAATGTAAAGTTTCTAAGAGGTTGTTTTTTTTTTTAAATGGGCCACATAATAGAAAGATAGTATAAAAAAGGACTTTTTTACCCAATGGAGCAATGGTTTTTTCATGAAATTTTATTTTCCCAATTATAAAGTTCTTAGATGTAATTTGTATCTTTGGGGCAGGGAGACCATAGAATAAAGTATTTGATACTTTATATTATAACTGGTAAGCTTGTTAAATGGTTAGTCATATATAAAAAAGTGAGAAGTTAATATTCTTAGGGTAAACCGTTGCTAGAAAAGGATGGTTCACACATTGACCATGTTAAGCATGTCACTGCTAGCCACATGGCCAACTGTTCAAACCCACTCACTACTTTTCAGGAGAAAGATGAGGCTGCCTGCTCCCCAAGCGATTTGCAGTCTCAGAAACCCTGCTTAGGGCCACAGCAAGGTGGAACGGACTAGAAATATAGGCACAGTTTTCTGGTTTTTATATAACAGTGGTGTAAGTTTAGCAAGGTTATATATGTAACATTTATCTCCCAAAATAGTTTGAAACATTAGTACAACTTAGTTGGTAAAGTTTTCAAGTCAAACTTTGTCAATGCTTTCAGAATGGGTTCGATCACAAGGTCCCAGCATAATCCCTTGTACATAATATTGCTTAATTTTGTATGAAAGAATAAATGGTATCCTTGAGGAATTTGTTTGATATCAACAGTAGTTAGAAATTGTTCTGATGAAAATTTTATTATCTTTGGTTCATATACTCTATAACTTAATGGGTAAGGGCAGGAGTTTGGAGTCAGATACTTTAACTCCTCGGTTTTCTCTTTATTCATTCTCCTGAAACGATTTTCTTAATTTTAAAGTGGAGATGAAAACACCTACCAAATGAGCGCTTGTTTATAGGACTCAATAGCATAATGCTTATGAAATGTATTGGACTGTTGGCAGAAAGCAAACATTCAGCCTGTGGCGGTTATTCTTCATGATCATTCCTTCCCTCCTTCTTTTAGCGCAGAGCTGAGTTCTTCATCGAAATTCTTTTACCTTTGGATGAATTATACTGTATATGGGGGGCATGTTTTATCCCTCTTGATTATTTAGAAATTTCCAAAAGTCATCATGCGTATTAGTACTCTAGAAAAGTTCATTTCACTGACAGATTTTTCTCATTGTTCTTGAATTCATTCATTTTCAGATAGTGGGGAGATCCTGATGTGAGGTTCTTTATTTTCAACAAGGTGCATGTGCATTGAAAGGGGCAGAGTTAAGATGGAAATATTGATTCCTGTAACAATACCCAAATATTCAGATGGGAAGGACAAGACCTGCCCCATTGTAAAGACAAGGAATAGCCACAGGTACCAGCATATGGTTAAGCTCTTAAAAATAAGTCTGAGGAAAAAAAGAACCTAAAGTTCTGTTTTCTTGACTGCCACTAATTCTATGGAATATTCAGAATTGTGCCTTTCAGCCGTCTCTGTGGGAAGACACTGAATTGTAAGTGCACAGCTTAGTCAGGTGAATGCGTTTGATCAAAAGAAAAAGCAACTTCTCGATCCTTTGGACACAGTCTCTCAGAGGGGTGGGAGCGTAATGGACCCCCATTCACGGTGACGATAACAACTCAGCCACGATCGCAGTCAGGACCAGGCATGCCTGGATCTTCTGAAATGCAGCCCCCTGGCACCTTGACTATCCCTGGCCTAAACATAGGTGTGAAAGACATAAATCAGAGATGCATCCAGGGGCCTACATTTGTGCCCCCGGGCACCTTTACTTTGCCCAAAGTAAAAATCTCTAGATAAGTCTCATAAGATTTGCTGTCAGCTCCAAAGAAGCCAGCTCCTACCGTTGGCGACCCCAAGTCTAACAGGGCGCCGCGACCCGGTCCGTATCCTCATCAGGATTGACGTTCTGTTGGAGCCCATTGATGTGGTTACTGTGTCAGTCCATCCCAGTGAGGATTTCCTTATTCAGAGGACACACTATTAAATGAATGGCTCAGAATGGAGGACTATCAGGATGTGTAAAAATATATAGAAGGCAGGTGGTTATTGAGAAATATAAGCTTAGCCCAAATAAAGGTTCCTTGCCTTCCTAATGCTGTGACCCTTTCATACAGTTCCTCATGCTGTGGTGACCTCCCCCCCAACCATAAAATTATTTTCGTTGTTACTTAATAACTAATTTTTCTACTGTTATGAATTGGGCGACCCCTGTGCAAGGGTCATTTGACCTCCCAAAGGGGTCACAACCCACAGGTTGAGAACTACTGGCTTAGACCGTTTTCCTATCTCTTGGTAGGAGATTTGTTTTACATACCCTGTCTGGAGTCTGTTTTTCATTACTTGTCCAAAACCATTTTATGATTAACAAAGCAACCACCTGTTTAGAATAATAACATAAGACTTTTGGTTTGATGCTGTGTGCTTTTAAATAAGGTAAGAACTGTTATTGTAGTCACATAAAACTATTGAATCTATTGGCCACAGTCTCAGGTGATAGATAGGTCAACTGGCATAACCTAGTCCACAAGGGTAAACATATGAGGGGCCATCTAAGGTGCAAGTATTTCTCTCACTGTTCAGTAGAAAGACTGAAGAAAATTGAAGCTACATAGAAACGATTAGTCCAGTGGACTAATGGGCCACGCAAACACCAGTGTCTACAACCCCGAGAGACTGGATGAACTAGTTTTTACCTGGACACCACCACCGACTGCTCTACCAGGGGAGGTCCTGGAAGGACAGGTGGAATAAAACTCAAAATAATAAGAAAATATATGGCTTAATGGTCAGATAAAAACTGGTAGAATACACGAGAGGGAGGAAGGAGAGATGTGTGGTTGGTTGCCTTATGGGTATTTCAGTCAGTGAGAGGAAACAAAATGTATGTGAATGGAAAACGATTTGCTCTGTAAGCCTGCATTTCACTCATAATAAAAGTTTACTAATATTAGCGAAACTATTGCATTGATAATAAAACTGAAGAGTTATCTGGCAACTGTGGTCTTCAAGGAGAACGAATTCATTGACAGACCAGACGGGAGGAGCTAGAGAACCATAGTCCGGCTGTCGGCACTCAGTGGTGTTCAGGACCTGGCCTCCTGTCACATGGCGGGTCTTGTCCGTAGCATAACCTTCACTTCCCTGTGTCACCTCGTGGGCCAGAACGCCACGACTCCACAAGCAGAGCTGCGCTCCTCCTGCCAGGAAGGATAATGAGGAGGAAAGAGATCCATAAGGATATTTATGAGAAGTTACACACCATTCGTTAGCTTTTATTCCATTATCCAGATTTTACTTGTACAGTTAGTCACAAAGAAGCCTGATAAATGCTGTTTTCTTGTGGGCACCCATATGCACTGCTGACATCTGGGATTCTCTTACTCGGAGATAAAAGGAGAATGTATATCAGAGTGCATATTAACAGACATCTTATTGGTGGGATTGTTCATCTTTTTAAAAAATTGTCTTAGAAACACATATAATTCAACAATCACCAGTTTCCTTTCAGGTGTACAATTTAGTGATAAGGATTTCATTTATTATTTGGGCAATCACCATCTAAGGAAATGAGAAAGAGGAAGGTTCTCAGTGAAAAAGATGGACAGCAAGCCACGAGTGGCCACAGCAAGGGGCTCGAGCATGGGGACAATTGTGAGGCTGGCTCAGGACCGGCCGGTGGTTCTTCCCATTGTGCGCTGAGTCACTGTGGGTCAGAACTGACTTGATGGCTCTGACAACAACTTCACATATCAACAAGAGCGCCCTCTGCCACTCACTGCCATCAGGTTGATGCCGGCTCATAGCGACCCTCTAGGACGGTCAAACTGCGCCTGCCTGTAACTCTCTCTGGGAGAAGAAAGCCCCATCTGTTCCCTCAGAGTGGTTGGTGGTATTGAACTGCTGACCTTGCAGTGAGCAGCCCAACTCTGTGCCACCCCCATCAAGTGCACTTGTTGCCGTATTTCCCATCACCATCAATAAAAGCTTATTGCTTCCCAAACCGCCACGCCCCTTCCTCGCTCCCTTTTGTGCTGGTACCATTAGTAAATGTGGGTCTATGCATTTGCTCATTCTTGTTATTTTACATAAGTGAGATCATATAGGTCCTTTTGTGACTGACCTTTTTTACTCATCGTGTTTTCAAGATTCAACCTTGATGTAGTGGTATCAGGAATTCATTTCTCTTTTGGATTGAGTATTCCATTGTATGTGTGTACCACATTTTGTATATCCATTTGTTCATTGATGAATATTTACATCCTTCCTGACTTTTAGCTACTTTGAATAGTACTGTCATGAATATTCCTGTACAAGTATCTGTGTTACTTCTCTCATGCTTCATGGTTCTATAGCTAGCAGTGGAACTGCTGGGTCACATGGTAATACTACATGTAACTCAGAAGAATCACCAAACTGTTTTAGACACTTGCAGTCCGTGTACATTTTACGTTCCCATTAGCAATTCAGAATATGAGAAGTAGACTTACATTTTCTCCACATCCTTGGCAGCCCTTATTGTCTGTTTTTGTTTTGTTTTGCTTTTTAGCTTATCTTTTACTCCTAGCTAAGCCAGTGTAGTTTGGGATTGTATTACTCTACTGGCTACCAGCATTGAACATCTCTTCATGTGCTGGTTTGCCACTGTCAGTAGAGCTTTCGTATGAATACAACCGGCATTCGTTTATTCAATAAGCACTTGCTGAGAGTTGTCCTAAAGCCCAGTGTGGGCTTGGTGCATGAAGGAGTCATTGCCGCAGAGCCAAGTGAAGGAAATCACGGGAGCAGATGTGATTAGCACAGGGAATGTATGAAGCCTACATCAAAACTCCACTTGAGTAAGGAATATCAGAAAGAAAGGTCAAGGCCGGAGCCATGAGAGAGCAGGCAAAGTCGGGCGTTCCCTGTTAGGTTAGATGACTGCCCCTGCAGGGTCTCAGGCTTCCGAAGGGTGTGCATATCAGAAAGCACGCTCCTCAGCAGTCTCCGACTTCTCCATCACTGTTTTTGTCTTTGGTGTAAAGCATTGGAAACAGAAGTAGGGTGGAACATGTAGTATCATGTTACATTTCCTCCATTCTTGGGTTCACATTTTTATGTTCATGGAATGAGACCAAAACACGTTTTTCATACCGCATGGCAAGTCTTCTGCAGCGCACAGCTGAAGAGCAGCTTATGCCCGCCCCCTTGCTTGCCTGCTTGCGTGCTGTGCTTATCTTCCAAGGCGGGGAGAGTGAAAGCTGCTCTGTGTGGTCTTTTCATTCTCTGGGAGCTGTTTTTAAAGGTTTATTATTTTAAGTGAATGATATTTATTCTAATACAATTATTTCCTCAAGGCATTTTGTATTTTTTGTTGTTTAGTAAACTTTATGGCAAGGTATATTAAGAAGAAAAAGCAACATAATTTCTTCACTATTCTAAGAACAGCAAGTTAACTAAAAAATGTGATAAGCTGGCAGATTAAAGCTTCCAGAGGAGATTTCTTTGACACACAGAAAAGGTGTTTAACTTCTGCTTAAATTGTAATTTGAAAAGAAAATAAAGCAGCATGAATTTGTAAGTTAATGGAGTTCATAAAAGCTAAATTACTTATAAATGCTATAAACGACACCGCCCATCATTTTATTACCCAGGCTTGTTGCATAATAGAAGATTTAATTTTATAGTTCAGATTTGAAAAACCTTTATGATGTGGTTGCATGTATGAATAAAGATTATTATATGTGTGCCTGAAGTATTAAAATATGCTGTGTTGGTGTTTGGGGTTTTTTTTGTTTGTTTGTTTGTCTTCTACAAAGTAAGTCTGTTTTCCTAATTCTTTGGAAGTTAAGGTTGTGGTAGCTTTTTGAAATTATATGCACGTATAGATAGTTATAATTACCTATGTATCTTTAAACTAAGAAGGAATAGTAGTGGTGTGGTGGGTTAAATGTTGGACTGCTCACCACAAGATCAGGAGTTCGAAACCACCACCTTCTCCAAGATTTACTTTAAAGGGTCTCAGTCTCGGAGATTCACAGGGTGCTCAGCTCTACTACAGGGTCGCTATGAGTCTGAATCGAGTCAGTGATGTGAGCTTGATGTTTTGGTTTTAAACTAAAGATGTTTTAGTGTTCATTTTGGTTGTTCATTTAAATGCCATTGTAGAGAAATCACTCATCCTGCTGATAATGCCTGCCCTCCAGGGCAGTGGTTTCCAGCTCCAACCGTTTAGTAGACGATGCTCCCTAAGGTCTGTGGCTTGCTGCAGGCTCTCTCCACACCGGCTGACTGTCTCGCGTATCCTCTGTCTTCTGTAGTCCTTCTCTGGTAACACTTCAGCAAAGAGCCCCGCTTTCTTACCTCTGAGTCTTGCAGGGCCTTTTCCTGGGCCTGCTGCTGCTCCTCTTTCACCTTTCTGAGCTGAAACCTCGCTTCCCGGAGCTCAGTTCAGAGCCAGACGCATGCTGCAGTCACTGCAGTGTTACTTTTACTTGACACCTAGCATCTCAGTTTAGTTTGATTGTTAGGTTAAATCCTCCTTCCCTGGTGGATGGTAAGCTTCAGCCCAGGTCTCCTTGGCACATTATCACCTCCCACTGTGCCGCCGCTGCAGGCTAAGTGCCAGTAGGCCTTTCTGAGGGCTGGAGTGAATGAGGAAGCGTAATGTTCAGCCCTTGCACTCCATACTGGAGAGGTACGAGGTTAGGAGGAGGGTTTAGAAGAGGGAGATATGAAGATGCAGACTCCCCAGGGACACTCACCTGGGGAATTGCAACGAGGAAGCTGTTTTATCGGCTTTAAATGGACTGTGGGCATTTGGGGGGACAGGTATCTTGAACTTTCCCTCTCTCTATTTCTGATGGCACCCTTTTAGGAGTATAGACATAATTTTATCAGAGATTATCGCAGCGGAGGGAGAGCTTTCGCAGAGGAAAGCCCAGTGTTTCTAGAGACGAACAGAAGGGGTTCTTTATCCTGCCCAAGGAGCCGTGCAGTGTTTCTGTGGCTGGAAGTGATGGGGAGGAGGATATTTTACCAAGTCAGTCAGACACGGCAGACTATGGCCAGAGAGAGTCACATAGGCGAGGATGGCAGAGAACGAGGCTGCAAATGAAAATGTAGCATTTTCCGTGTACCTCGTGTAGAGCAAGGAGTGTGACGGGGTTCTGGATGATAGAAAATAGTAAGGGCTTCTGTTTTTTAACCATCCCGAATTAAGAACTCTTCTGTTATTCTTAAAACCTTGATTTTTTCCCCTAAGCTTGCTTGCTAAAAAGTGCTTTGTTAGTGTGGACTCCATCATTCAGTCATATTAAGATGTGTACAGTCATCTCCACAATTCCAGACGGTTTCCTGCTGCTCACTATTAGCCCCCGATCCCCCTCCTCTCCTGCTACGCCTCCACCCAGTGCCTGGCTCCCTACATCTAGTTATCCTGGATTTCATGTACAGAAGATCATGCAAAGCAAGCAACAACAAAAGTGCCACAAATGACTAGACAAACATCTCAAAGAAAAAGCCAAGAGTATGAAAAATTGAAACAACTTTAAAATGAGTAAAAAAAAAAAGAGATCAAAGACCGGGTGTTGGTTTTGAGTCGAACTACATCTGCCGGCGGCAGGGCCTGCCCTCGACTACGGTCATGGGATTGCCCAGAGATTTAACCCATGTGGGGACCCGGTCAAGGGTTTGGGCAGGGGTCCTCAAACTACAGCCCGCAGGCCATGCGGCCCGCCGAGGACATTTATCCAGGCCACTGGTGTTTTTACCCCATTTTGTTTTGTACTTCAAAATAAGATATGTGCAGCGTGCATAGGAATTTGTTCATAGTGTTTGTTTTTTTTAAACTGCAGTCTGGCCCTCCAACAGGTTTGAGGGACAGTGTACTGGTCCCCTGTTTAAAAGTTTGAGGACCGCTGCCTTGGGGCTTCCACTGTCATCCATAGCTTTCTGCAAACCAGGTGTTCCCAATTTCAGCTCTAATACTATTCCTTCTTTGGGATTTGGGCTCCAAATCCTTGCTGCACACAGCCTAGTGTGCTTCTTCCTTACGGAGTATTTGTTACCTCACTTTGAAGGCTGCTTGTTTGAAGACAAGCTTTTAAGACCCCAAACGCTATTCTTTCTGAAAGGTGGCCACCATCTGGTGTCTTCATCACACTTTGCTAAGCTGGCATTTGATGATTTACTAATTTCATCATAAATCATCTCTAAGTGTTGAACTGTTTAACTAGTGATACCTTCAACAAACCCTTAAGACCTAGTTTTCATAGGATAACTTGACTAGACAATAGAAAAAAAGATCAGCGTGTAAAAACCGTATTTTATATACCCATTTAAATAAATCTGGGGAATAGATGAGGTTCCCTGCTCCCCTGAAGATTTACAGCCTGGGTAACCCACAAGGGCAGTTCTATTCCGTCCTGTAGGGTCGCCTGAGTCAGAAGTGACTCAAGGGCAGTGAGTTGAAAGAAATGCTTGCTTGTGATTTATAATTGATAAAAGAGACAGTGAATTAAATTAAAATGTTGAGTCTGCCCTTTATTAGCTGGGAATCTTGGGGAGTTACGTAACCCTGACTGCTGAAGTATGTCTGATTTATTTTAAAAGTTATGTTGAAATATTCGATGTGCTCATTTATTGTAGGCAGCAATTACTAAAAAGGCAGTTTCTCTTATTGTTAGAAATTTGGTTTCAGAATTGTCCCTAAACTTTGGTTAGTCCTCAACAGAAGTTTCCACGCCTGCTTTCTTTCCTGTTATTATTATTATTTATTATTATTATTACACTGCTTTTTCTCAGTGCCAGCCTCTCTAGTTTATCTCTTTTCTCTTGTGAGAAAGCAACTGCTCACGCACGTCCCAGATCGTATCCAAGTTCTGCGTTCAGAGTGTGATCGGTCCAGAGGCACACACAAATGGGAACAGACGAGACTGGCTCCAAGGCCTGAACGCAGCCTTTTTTGTGCCGTCAACTCATTCTGCTGGAAAAAAGGGCCAAAAAGAAAAAGGCCAGTGGTGGAAAGTATTAACGAGGCAGCAAGTCTCGTTACTCTGTGGGCAGGACATGAACGAGGAGGGTTGTCAGTTTCTTCTGACAGCATCTGTGATCTCTTTCCCACCTCTCAGCGAAGTGTTTTGCCCAGTGGGGCTCAGGGTCCCAGTACTGAGCCCGGGCAAGCAGCTTGAACTGAAGAAGATGGGGGTGATTGGCTCTTCCAGAGAGAACCCTACGGGCTACCCTGTTCTGTCGCATGAGTCAGGGTTGCTCTGAATCAGAATAGACTCCCCGGTAACCAGAACAACTTTTCGTCAAAAATGTGAACCGTTCACAAGAGGCCTACATTGCAGACTGATAAGAATGCCTTTGAGCATTTACAGTCATTTGCCTTAAATAATCCTGAAGTAGAAGTTTAATCAATGATGATTCCTTTTTTCACAGTAAAATTTCATTAATGAAAACATCAAGACAACAACAAACATTCCATGACGAGTACTAATACTGTTTGTTTTTTTTAATTAATCTTTTTATTGGGGCTCATACAACTCTTATCACAATCCATACATACATCAATTGAGCAAAGCACCCTTATATATTCGTTGCCCTCGTCATTCTCAAAATTCGCCTTCCACTTGGGTTCCTGGAATCAACTCGGTTTCCTTTTTTCCCCCCTCCCCCTCCATCCCCATTCCCCCCTTCCCCCTGCTCCCTTAATAGTTTATAAACAATTATTTTATCTTATCTTACACTGCCCGGCGTCTCCCTTCACCCACTTCCTGTTGCCCATCCCCCAGAGAGGAGGTTATATGTAGATCCCTGAGATTGGTTCCCCTTTTCTACACTCCCTTCCCTCTCTGTGTTGCCACTCTTACCCTTGGTCCTGAGGGGTTCATCTCTTCTGGATTCCCTGTGTTTGCAGTTCCCATCTGTACCGCTGTACATACTCTGGTCTAAGGAGGTTTGCAAGGTAGAATTGGGATCATGATAGTGGTGGGGAGGAAGCGTTTAAGAACTAGCGGAAGGTTGTGAGTTTCATTATTGCTACCCTGAACCCTGAGTGACTCATCTCCTCTCCACTACCCCTCTGCAAGGGATGTCCAGTTGTCTACAGATGGTCATTGGGTCCCCATCACGCGCTCCCCTCATTCACGATGATATGCTATTCCCCCCCCTGCCTTTGTTGCTTGAAACCTGGTCCTCTCGGCCCTTCATGATCACACATGTTGGTATACTGCTTCCATGTGGGCTTTATTGCTTCTCAGCTAGATGGATACTTGTTTACTTTCAAGCCTTTAAGTCTCAGACGCTATATCTCTCAATAGCCGGGCACCATCAGCCTTCTTCTAACAGCCAATTGGGAAACCAATGGCCTAGATCTAGAACTGCCATTGATTTGCCTTTGTTCCGTGGGTGAGTTTCAAGTGTGCTTGCAGATATGTGCATGTTTGATTCCCTTGGCCCATCTGCAGGAACCAACATGACCATTGCCACTAGGTCACGTGCTGTTGCAGGTTTGCCTCAGTGTGCCTTATATTTGCTAGCATTTTTCCCCTACATGAGTCATGATTTAAAAGGGTGGAAATGAGAGACTTAAATAGTTAAAGAGTCTTACAAAAACTCTACATATCCTTGAGTCAAATAATGTAGTTATCTCTGATTTTTTTTAAACAAAGCCAGACATTATTTCTTACTATATGTGTAGTTGACCTGATAAAAATCTCTTAAAACGTGATACTTGCGTGTTAGAGTTGAATGTGGGAAAGAAAACAAAAGACGCTTTGATAGTAAAAAATAAAAATAAAGCCACTTGATTATATTGAAATAGCTAGAGTATTAGGCACCTACTGGTCAATCTCTACCCGAAATTTGCCCATGGCCAAGCCCATCCCCCAAATTGCATGATATTGTATATGTAATCGTATCTAACTGGTAGTAACAGCAGATTATTTGATTAAATTGGAGAAAATTAACTGAAACGTACCTCATCCTACAAAATTTAAAAAGGGTCTGTCATTACAAAAGTTGCGGGGCAGTTCTCAACCCTTCAAAATAAATGAATAACTCACGCCATCAAGTCAGGTCTGACTCAGAGTGACCCATTAGGACAGAGTGGAGCTGCCCTTGTGAGGGGCGTAGAAAGCCCAGTCTTTCTCCCGTGGAGCGACAAGTGGTTTCAAACTGCTAACTTTACAGTGACCAGCCCAGCGGATACCCATGGCATCACCACAGCTCCCTCTCACCCCTTGGTGGAGCAGAAGAGAAGGCTCAGCACCGAAGCATCGAGCCCTGCTGTGAAAACACGGGTGTGACTGCTTGCTCGGACTGGCTTTTCGCTTATCCACCAAGGATTACTTTCAGGTGTGGTCATAAATAACCTATATTGGTCCATGCAGTGTAAACTACGTTCCCTCACTGATGGATCACAGTGGCATTTGTGAAACAGTACAACAGGGAAAATGTCTACACTTAAGTTTTATGCTGCTTCATCTTTTACCTTCTCTCTAATAAGAAACTATCTGGAAATTATAGCAAATGAACCAGGTGATATTATTTCAAAAGACCTGGATAATTTTGAAGAGAAATAAACAAGCCTTTGTGCACAATAAAAGTATTTGCCTATTAGGTCCATCATTTGGCTACTTTGGTTTAGGTATGGTGGCTCTAAATCAGGTCATTGTACTGTTACTGCCGAGCTATTGTCACCTAACATAATGCCGATTAGAATTGTTAAACACTGCCTCCTGCAGTCCCTGTGTTGGTGCTGTTGTTACGTAGACCTTTTAAGGGTTTGTTGTTTGCCTGAGGGGGGAAAAATAGACATTGTATGAAACGTATCAAGCATAGTTCATTTCTATTTTTCCTGGATATAAGTAATGGTAAGATTCAAGTCTCGAATTTGTGAGTTCTGACCTTATTCTTCTAACTACCTATCTAGCATCTAGCCATAGCACCTAACACATTCCAGTCCCTGAACAGCCATGGCATGAATTGGAGAAATATTTATAAACTGGTTTACTTTGGGAAATGATCTTGGCATTGCATCGTAGTTTTCAACCACTCAACACTATGCCAATGGAGAAATGCAAGATTGGCTTGTCTTTCCAAAGCGAAGTATCAAATTGTAAAAACAGTTCATATGTTACTGTTGTCTTTGTTCGCTACCCGTCGATTCCATTCTCACTCATAGCGACCCTGTATACAATGGACCGATACGCTGCCGGGCCCTGCACCTTCTTCACAATTGTTCTTCATGTGTGAGCCCATTGTTGAAGCCACTGTGTCCATTCATCTTGATTAGGGACTCCCTCTTTTTCGCTGTTCCTCAGCTTTACAAAGCATGATGCTCTTTTCCAGGGACTGGTCCCTCCCGGTACCATTTTCAAAGTCCAAGAGAAGAAAGCTCACCTTCCTTGCCTCTAAGGAGCATTCTGGCTGTACTTCATCCAAGACAGCATTTGTTCTTTGAGCACCAACACCACAACTCAAATGCATTACTTCTTCCTCTGCCTTCCTTATTCTGTGTCCCATTTTCACATGCGCATGAGGCTGTTGAAAATACCACGCGTACCTCAGACTTCAACGTAATAGCCTTGCTTTTCAAAACCTCAAAGAGGTCCTGTGCAACAGATTGACCCAGTATAATGCATCCTTGGATCTCTTGACTGCTGCTTCCATGAGCATTGGTTGCCCGAGCAAGATGAAATCCTGGACAGCTTTACTTAATAAAACCAAAGCCACACTTTCTGCCCCCAAGTCGCTGCTGCCACATAGCGACTCTGTAGGATAGGGTAGAACGGCCCACGTTGAGTTTCCAAGACTGTAACTCTGAAGAGGAGTAGAGAGCCGTCTCTTTCTCCCTTGGAGCAGCTGGTGGGTTCTCATTGCTGACGCCGTGGTCAGCAGCGTAATGCTTAGCCCTCTAAGCCACCAGAGCCCCATGAAAGAGCAAACCTTCCAGTCGGGGTCACTCCTCATGCCCCATCTTTATTGGGCCAGGAAATTAGATGAAACACATTCTTAAGGAGTGCAGAACTCTGGGTGAATTTTAATATAGAATTCTTTTGAAAACCAGGAATTGTTTTATAAGACATGAAGGAGATCTAGATCCCCTAAAATTTGGTGATCCACAAATATTTGGTTCACTGTAGAGGACAGTTCCTGCCGCTCCAAATCTCTGAGGCTGGAAGGGTTGGCAGCGCTGGGAAGCCAGTTATACTGCCTACTCATGCTGCAGGGCCCCAGATAATTTGTGTCACAAGCCTGAACTTGGGCTGTGCCTCCTGCTAGTCTGCTGCTACTCAGCTCCGGGAGCAAGTTCATTCTTCATGCCCCGCCGTCCCTTTCAAGAAGACCTGCCAGTTCTTGGGGGTGAATTATAATAAATCACTGTGATTTATTGCGTTCCCTTTTTTTATTATTGAGGTACTCGGGGATGCTTCATACGTTATCCCCGCTGATCGTTCCAAGAATGCTTCCAGACTTATTTTTCTCCATTTTCTTAAAGAAAATGTATTTCATTTGGGGTCACGGAGATCCAGTGGTAGGACTGGCATGGAACCCAGTACTCTCAAACTCCACAGCTTATTCCTACATCTCGCTTGTGTCAAGTCTTTTATTTTTTAAAAAAAAACTTTTATTGGGACTCTTATGTTTCTTATCACAATCTATACATTCATCCAGTGTGTTAAGCACAGTTGCACATATTCTGCCATCATCATTTTCAAAGCATTCTCTTCCAACTTGGGCCCCTGATATCAGCTCCCCATTTCTTCCCTCTTCTTCCCCCTCCCGCCATCCCTCATGAACCCTGGATAAGTTATAGATTATTATTTCCATATCTTACATCATCCTCCATCACCGTTTACCCACTTTTCCATTATTTGTCCCCCTGGGAGTGGGTTATAGATCGATCCTTGTGAGTAACTCCCCCTTTCTACCCCCACTCTCCCCTAATCCTCCTGGTATCTCTGTTCTCATTGTTGGCCTGGAGGGGTTTCTCTACCCCGGATTCCCTGTGTTGCAGGCTCTTATCTGTAGCAGTGTTCTTGCTCTGGTCTAATCCAATTTGTAAGGTAGAATTGAGGTCATGCTAGTGGGGTGATGAAGGAACCACCAAAGATCGAGAGGAAAGTTGTCTGTTTCATCAGTGCTGTACTGCATCCTGACTGGCTCATCTCTTCCCTGTGACCCCTCTTGTGAGGGGATGTCCAAATGTCTACAGATGGGCATTGGGTCTCCACTCCATGCCCCACCCAGACCCCACACCCCATTCACAATGGCTATGATTTTGTTCTGGGTCTTAGATGCCTGATACCTGATCCCATTGACACCTCATGATCACACAGGCTGGTGTGCTTCTTCCATGTTGGCTTTGTTGCTTCTCAGCTAAATGTCTGCTTGTTTATCTTCAAGCCTTTAAGGTCCCAGATCCTGTATCTTTTGATAGCCGGGCACCATCAGCTTTCTTCACGACATTTGCTTATGCACACATTTTGTCTTTAGCGATCGTGTTGGGAAGGTGAACATCACAGAATGCCGGATTGTTAAAACAAAGTGTTCTTGTGTTGAGGGAGTACTTGAGTCGAGGCCCAATATCCCTCTGCAACCTTAATTCTTGACATATAGATATGAGTGCATAGTTCTATTCTCTCGTTATATATATTTACATATGTACATGCCTGTATTTAGACCTCTATGAATGTCTTTGCCCCTGGTTCTTTCCTCTATTTCCTTTTACTCTCCTCTTGTCCCACCATCATGTTCGACCTTCATGAGGGTTTAGTAGTTCCTCGTTGTTACATTGCTCTTGATTAAGCCCCACGAGGCATCCTATGACCTTCCTTCCATTGATTTTAGTTCACTTGTTGTTCCCTTGTCCCTGTGACAGTTCTTTAGTGGCTCTTCTGCTTTCTTCAACTCTTCCCCTGATTGTTGATGGGGAAAATAAATATGGACAGTCCCTTGGGCAAGCATAGGTGAAGATTATCTTCAGCAGGGATTTGGAGGAAAATCTGTTTTCATAGTATCTATCAATCACTAAAGGGACACGGTGAACATGGCAAATGCTTGTTTTATTCCCTTTTCTACACTCCACTACAGTTTCCTGTAATTATTGGAAACTCCAGGTTTTTTTCACTCTGGAAAATATAATTAAACACCTGAATGCTGTGGATGCCACTGCTGATTACTGTGATTTGATGCCAGCATGGAGCTTTTGTTCAGCATTATTGCATGACTGGGTAATGACCAGGAAGCAAAATCAGCCCCATTCTAACATGCCTTTCTACTACACTATAACCATAATGAGCGTGCAACTCAATACTTTTATAGTGATTAACGAACCGTGCTCTGTTTCTCCTGATACTTAAAGTACACAGCAAATGATTTCAGAGAGGGTTTTTAAAATTGCATTTGGCTTGCCTCAGTGCCGTTTCAAAATTAAAATGTTTTTTACTGGCTGCTCTTAAGACTAAGTAAAAATTCTGGGTTCCATAATAATCCAACCCCTTTTATACCTTGTTTTCAGCCATCTCTAAGTATCATAGAGTTATTTTCAGCTGGAGTGGGGATATCCCAAATATTTAGGCAGTATTCTCATGTGTATATGAATTACATGGATTTTTAATTTTTTTTACTGTTTTTAAGGATGATGATCCTGATCCCTTAGTTTAGAGATTTAGATTTTGCAGATGTGACAGGATGCACAGACAATGCAGTTTTTACATAGCTATGTTGGGTCATAGGCTGCATGTCATGGGCCATCCTCTGGGAACCTGATTTGGTTATCATGGCTCTTTTACAGAAAGAGCTCAGTGGACGTGCCCAGTAATGCTGATAAAGTAAGCCCACGTGTTTGAGCATGGATGTAAATATGATTACTGTACACACTCGAATATAAGCCTAACCAAATATCCATTGAGGCACCTAATTTTACTACAAAAACTGCATTAAAAATGTGCTGAGAAACTCGGCTTATATAAAAATATATGGTGCCTTCCCTAATTATGGTGGGTAAACTTCTGCGTACAACAAACTAATTTCATTTTGTGTTTTAAGCTAAATAACAGGCAAAGAATTTGTGCTTTGTTTCTGTCTCCTACTGACTGATTGCCACCTAGACACCTGGCCCATTCATCACCAGAGGGGGTGTGGAGCGGTCAGTTTTCTCGTGGCACGAGGAGGAGCTAGCATGGGACTTGTGGACATATAGGAGACAACCTACCTTTGAGCATAGTTCCAACCTCGCCCAATTGACCAATAGGTGAAACTGGCCTAAATAACGGGAAACACTGGATTCTGTGTCTGGTTTTGCCACTAACTAAAACTCTAGGTCTTTGGTGGCCGTGATTGTGAATGCTCTAGATTGGATCGTCTTCTGTTCCAGAGTAAGTGTGCTTCTTGAGTTTGAGTAGAGTAGTTAATTCTTTCTGTCTGCTATCGTGTGGTTTAAAGGACGTTCCCATTCCTGTGTAGCACGTACATGTCTTCGCATTTAAATTCCCTCTTATAATCCTAGCCAATGGCATCATTCCTGAATGAAGCAAGCATTCGGGAGTTTCGCTTGTTTTGTTTTAAATGGATAAATGGAATGAAGCCACTTAGTACTTTTTTCTCAGGATCCTTGAGTTCTCTTCTGTGTTTCTTCGCCGGTTGTTTCCCTGATCCTGTTCGCATCCACTCTTTGGTACCTCGTTAAAAAACAAACAAACCCCAAAATTCATTTCCTTGGAGTCACTGCTGGCTCGTAGTGACCAGCGCCTCTCTTCCCTCTCCCCCCCTCCCATGTTTCCGAGATGGTAACTAATTAGGGGAATAGAAAGCCCAGTCTTTCTCCCAAGGAGCAGCTGGTGGTTTCAAACTGCTGACCTTGCAGATGGCAGCCAAAGGCATAACCGCTACATCGACTTGGCCTCCTCAATGGCCACATTCCCTGTTCCTTCCCCTCCATGTATCCTTTCCACCACGGAGGGCCCACGATCCTCAGACATTGCTCAGTGTTTTATCTGCGACACAGGGGTCAGCTATCGGGCTGCTAAGTGCAAAGTTAGCAGATTGAACCCACCAGCCACTCCGTGGGAGAAAACTGAAGCTGTCTGTCCCTGTGGATATTTACAGCTTCAGAAACCTTTAGGAGCAGTGGGTCATTCGACCCTGCCCTCTCTAGAGTGCCATCAATCAGAACCAGCTCCGTGGCAGTGGGATTTTGGGTTCTACTTGATCTGAATGCGGGGGCCTTTGGGCCACAGTATCCTAGCCACAGTTCTAGATTTAACTTCATTTTTGCGTGCTAGGCCACATTCTGCCTGAATCAGAACTCCAGGCATACGAATTACTAACTGCAAGTTTGGAATTACTAATTTCATGAGTCTCAGCTATTTTGTCTGGAAGATGAGAATGTGTCTATCTCAGGATGGCTACAAGGATTTCTTTCTTTTAAGAAATTGTGAAAGTTTTCAAACAAAAAGTGTAATCACTGCATTGCCAGATATTATTCTCCCAGTTTAATAACGATCAAGATTTTGCTGTATTTGGTCACTTAGCCCTTATTTTTATTACATTACTCATCTACCATCTTGAACTGGTTTAAATCACTTCCAGAGACCATGTCACTTCCTCTATATGTGTGCATTTCTAAAAATACAACTCCAATGCCAATCACATACCTGACACAAGAATTCTTTCATTTTTATGTAATATATAATCTATAATCAAATGTCTTTATTATCTCCACATGTGTTTCTACAGTTGGCTTGTTCAAAGTAGAATTTTCAAAAAGCTTCAAGCATTACATTATTTCATTATGATTCTCTTAAAATTTTTTGAAATATGCATAACTAGACGTGCACAATTTCAATACTTTTTACACCTTCTGTAGTGTGTATAAACCTTAGGTGTATTTTTTATGAACTTTTGTCACAGACCAGATTTGATGAGAACATTTCAAGCATAGTGTGCTTCCCCAGTTTACTGCTGCTTCCCCGTTGCCCCAAACCACAATTGTCTTTACTCCAAAGCCATGGATTAATTTTGCCTGTGTCTCAACTTGATAACGATGCAGTCATGTGGCTTATATTCTGTTCTGCTCTGATTTCTTTTGCTCTCAGGTATGCTTCTTAATATTAAAGCATGATGTTCCCATTGTGTGGAAATGCCATGATGTAGTTTTCCATTCTGTTGATGGACATCTTGAGAATGATATTTTCCAACACAGCATGTGCAAAGTCCTCAGCATAGTGGCTGGCGGACACTAAAAGTTCAATGACCATTATTAACGCATGCCCTCTGCTGATTGATTGTTCCTTGGTTTGAAAGTTGATCCCTCTAATCAGAAAATATTATCCTTTCACTGACGGTTGAGACTTTTGTTTTCACTGTGTAATCATTTCTAGAACACTTCATTGTGTTCGCACTGAGCCCTGTACACAGAGTAAAGATGCTTAAAGGATTCAAAATCAGGAAAGATAGGCATCGCCATACTTAGTCTCAACACAGAAAATAATCCGAGAAGCTAGACCAATGTATTCCCCAAAGTGGGCGACACTGCTCCCAGGGGATACTAGAAAGATTTTAAGAAGAGAAAGTCACTGCTGTGAAGTCAGTGCTGACCCATAGTGACCCTCTAGAACAGAGCAGGACTGTCCCTGTGGGTTTCTAAGACAAATTTTTTCTGGGAGCTTGAAGGCTTCATCTTTTTCCCTTGGAGCAGCTGGTGGTTTTGAATTGCTGACCTTGTGGTTCGCAGCTTAATGCAGAATCACTACTCCATGAGGGCTCCTTAGGAGGCTCCTTAGGGAGCTGCAAAAGCAGATACCTGCATTTTATCCTCGATTATAGGCTACAGTACAAAGTTTTAATGGTTAAAGGGGTGCTGCGTCAGTTTGTTTTCTGTAAAGGTGGCAGTAGGCCAAATAAGTTTGAACTTATTAACTAGACTACATCACAAAGAATCAGAATTGAATGCTCATTAACAACCTGCAGTATGCAAATAATAAAACCTTGGTTGCTAAAAGCCAGCAGGACTTGAGGCATTTCTGGTTGAAGATCAAAAGCTGCAGCCTTTAATGTGGATTGCAAACCACCAAAAAGCAAACTCACTGCCATTGAATTGATGGAGACTCATGGATTATAACATACTGTAATAAGTAAGAACTCATTGTAATAACTTACTGTAACAATGAGCAATAACTTACTGTAAATAAAACCCAAATCCTCACAACTCGACCAATAAGCAACATAAGGATAAACTCAGAAACGATTGAAGTTGTCAAGGTTTTCGTTCTGCTTGGATCTACAATTAATACTCAAGGAAGTAGTAATCAAGAAATCAAATGACTTTATTGCATTGGGTAGATCTGCTGCAGAAGGCCTCTTTAATATGAAAGGGAAGAGCAACATCAATGTGTACAAGAAGGAGGAAAAAACTACAAAGTTGATTGTGAAGATGACTATACAGCCCTTCTTGATATGATTGAACCATTGAATGATAGGTTATTCTAGATCAATAATTTTTTTAAATTACAAAGGTGTTACCTTGAGCATTAAGGTGCACCTGACCCAAGCCATGATATTTCAATTTTCTCATTGGCATGTGAAAGTTGGACACTGAATAAGGAGGACTGAAGAGCAATTGATGTCTTTGAATTATGGGGCTGACAACATTAAATATACCATGAACTGCGTGAAGAACAAACAAATCTTGTCTTGGAATAGAAACAAGCCAGAATGTGATCCTTGGAAGTGAGGTGGACCAGACTTCATCTCAAATACTTTGGATATGTTATCAGGAGGAACCAGTCCCTGGAGAAGGACATCATGCTTGATAAAGTAGAGGATCAACTTAAAAAAGGGAAGGCCTTCAGTGGATTAACCCAATGGCAACAACGCTGGACTCAAACATATGGTAATAGCAATTGTGAAGATCGTGTGTTAGTCTGGGTTGACTAGAGAAACAAATCCAGAGAGACTCATAAGTTTAAGAAAGAGGTTTATATACAAGAGCAATTGAATATTGAGAAAATGTCCCAGCCCAATCCAGATCAAGTCCTTAAGTCCAATATTAGCCCATATGTCTGATACCAATCCATAAAGTCCTCTTCAGACTCACAAAATACATGCAGTGGTGCTGCATGCAGGAAGCTCATAGGCCAGTGGGTGGGAAGTCTTGTGGATCCAGTGGCGTTGTAAGCATCTCAGCGCTGGCAGGGGTCTCTACGTGGCTTCTCTAGCTCCAAAGGTCTGTATGGTAGTTATATAATTGTCAATTTAAGGCTTAAGCGTGTAGGGGTGGAGTCTAGCCTGTCAATAAGATCATAGCCAATGAGGCTTCTGTGTGGGCATAGCCTTCCCCTAAGGATTCTGGGAATTCTGATATTTCTTCCTTGGAGGTGGGAGACTCTGCCACTCCCTGGGAGACATTGCAGCTGGCAAGACACATGGAACTACGCTAGTTCCCTAAATTGGAGAAGCCATATGGACCGACCCTGATGCAACCAGATCTCTGAAGCTGGAGAAACCACGTAGAAACCCCTAACAGTGCTGAGACGCTTACGCCACCAAAGTCAAAGACCCACTGACCTGTGATTGTCCTGTATTCAGCATCATTGCATGTGTTTCGTGAGTCTGATGAGGACTTTTTAGATTGGTATCGGACATATGGGCTAGTATCGAACTTATGGACTTGGACTGGGCTGGGTTGGGATGCTTTCTCAATGTTTAATTCCTCTTGTATATAAAACTCTTTCTTATACACATGTGTATGTCTATGGATTTGTTTCTCTAGTCTTCCCAGACTACCCTGGTTCCAAAAAATAAGACAGTGTATTATATTTAATTTTTGCTCCCAAAGATGTGCTAGGTCATATTTTCAGGGGATGTCTTATTTTTCAATGAAAAAGAATACGGTACATATTTATTGTTTATTGTTTTATTGAAAGAAACCTCACCCTTCCTGTCTTCTCTGGCTGCACTGTGACCAACAGTGACCTGCACAGCGGTGCCCACCACTACGGTCCAGAGTTCAGAGTTATGGTAGCTTGGGGGGGCTTATTTTCGGGGAGGTCTTATATTTGGGGGATGCCTTATATTTCAGAGAGAGTCAAAACTGTAAGTAGTTCTTATTTTGGGGGGGATTCCTTACTTTTGGGAAAACAAGGTAACAAAGTTTGTTTGCATCAGGGTAGGTTCATGTGGCTTCTCCAGCTCCCAGGGCATAGCGCCATACATCTTGTCAGTAGAGCATCACTCGGAGTGAGTCGTGAGTTTTGTCAGTAGAGAGTCTTCAAGCAAGTGAGCCAAAAGAGAGGGTGAAGTGTCTCCCGCCTCCAAAGAGGAAATACAGGAGTTCTCAGAATTCTCAGAGGAAGGCCATGCCCACACAGAGGCCTTATTGGCTATGACCCAATTGACAGACTCAACTCCACCCCTTCGCTCTTAATCCTCTCAAGCCCCAAATTGACACCAGATGATGTCACTACCACAGATCGTGCCAGACCAGCTATTGCTCTGTTCCATTGAATACAGGTTACCATGAGGCTCCATGGTCCATAACGTCAGCATGTAACTACTAAAGGATAATAATATTGGCAATTTTTTGTTTTAGTTGGTGATCTAACATTTTTTCTGAATTGCGTTTTTGGTTGATTTTCTTTTGTGTTCTTAAACATAATATGGATTAACTTTTTATGGAAGGAAGAAGATAATATTTTATCTTTATGCATTTGCTCCTATGTTTTGGATACAATCGTTTATCTAAAAATCACTGAATCCAGGGTCAAACTGTGTGGATGGGAATTCCTGCTTCGCCATTCAATGGCTTGTGCATGCTCTTTATGTTTTCATAGCTAAGGTCTTCATTTCCTCCCCTCCAAGATTATGCCTAAGAATGCTACCAGAGTGTTTTCATAAAGATTAATTGAATTAAAGTGTAGTGAAGTACTTACAACTGTCTGCCATGTAAGTGTTATCTATTGCCCAAACCTTAGAAATCCTCAGTGCAATGGACTGACACAATAGGCACAAAAATGTACTTAAACATCCTTAAGCCCGTGCTGGCCCGTACCAGTGCTGCCACGTATAAGGCTGCCATGAGGCCATGCTGATTTTACAGCAACTAATGACGTTGTTATTATTATTATATTTAGTTCTCCTGGTGTTGTCTTGACTTAATATCCATATACAGATTCACATATTGTAATAAAACTTACATACCTACAAAAATCTCTACTAAATCTAAGGATAAGGTAGATGTGTCTTATACGAAATAGATTTCTTTGTCTTCATTGTTTCCACGTGATCTAGACACTCATCTGAGATTTGCCCCTGTTTGAACTCAGATATTGTTTGTTCTGATTACTTATGATTTTCTCTTCTATCTTTTGACATCTCAAGTCTTTACGTAGGAACTCAGACATTTAAATTGGTTAGGCATAAGGAATATTTAATAAAGAAATGTCTTATAACCTGATATTTCTTAAAGTAGGTCCATTATACATGAGGTGTAGAAAATTGTTTGAAAAATACTTTTCCCTTTTATTTTCTTTGGAAAGAGACCGGGCATCTACATGCTTCAGAAATTTTGTTGGGTTGTTTTTCTGCTGTGTTGAATATTTCCTATTAAAATACTGGGCAGTAACTTAATTAAGTTTCTTACTTGGGAGAAAGGCTCTGTTACTTAGCAACACCTAATATCCAATGATGATAGCAAAACAGCCTGAGACCATACTGGGAAAACGCTATTGACTTTCTTGGACAAGGAAGAGGCATTGGTGCTTTAATACAGATTTATGAGCAACCTGGCGTTCCTTCTTGAGATAACATTGGAGCTGGGCTAGCAAACCCATGTTTAACACAAGTGTGACTGTTGAGTCTGAATCAAGGATTGTTCTCTCTCTAATTATTCCAGGCTGATGTTCACCCAGGGATCCTTGAGTAAAGTGGGTTACTTATCACCTAAACTGATTTTTATTCAGCAATGAAAGGATGCCTCGTTTGCTTCGCATCAGCAGTACTGTTACTTGACTGACATACTTTGAATGTCAATGTAGAAATTGGTTGTTCATTACAAATATTCTTAAGAATGATTACATGTAGCAAGATCCCAGATCCTTACGACCCTTTTGTTAGTTTTACTATTCTTTTGGGGCTTTTAAAATTATTATTTTGTTTCTAGAAGATAGTAGTTACCCAATTCATGGAGGTATAGTTTCATATATCCAGGAAATAGTATTTGGAGGGTTTCTTTAGAGGAAAAAATCTCATTGACTTTAAATGATACTGTCCACTACCACACCTCTTTAAATTTATGTGTTCTTAGTGATAAGAAAATGATTTTGTTTTAAGAAAATGTTTCCTTTATACATTTTCTTCCCATTTGTCCCCTCCCCCAGTGCATTAGTTGCCATGGAATGACACTAAGAGCAAATCCTAGGCACTGTTGGGTCCCCTGTGAGAGAGCCCCATGTCTGCCGTAGGTCAGTTTGCCCTGACTCCGCCCTCCTCAGGGGCAGTTCTAATTTTAGTGTCGTTGTTGAGAACGTATGCAGGAGGACATACAGATGAACCCTCTGTGCAGACACCCTCGGGTGTCATGGATCACATTCTTCAAGTTTGGCACTGCGCTCACCGTCTGTGTTGAGGTCTTCCTGGCCCCTTGAAACATAAATTCGCTGCCTCCTCTGAGGTGTCTGTGCAAACCTGTGCGTTGTTATCCATCGGACCCATAGAGACAGTCCTGACACAAGCTCAGCGCTCCAGCTGGACATTTTTGCTTGTTTTTTTTTTTAGCTATCCCCAAAATTGTTTGGTTTTCAAGAAGACTTCTGTAGATATTTAAAATGAAGTTTTAAAGATGATCTCTACAGGACTTTCAGTTCATTCCACCTTCATGGTTCCGGTGGTGAGGTGGGGGTGGGGGCCTCTAATTTTTTTCAGTTAGAGCTCAATTAAGAAAAGCATGCATTGTCTTGATTTCTCAGAGGAGAATTCAAAGCACTTTGATCTCCCACACAGTAACTTCGCTTTCCTTTCACCCTTTTGAAAGTCTCGTTTACTTCTAGTTACTTCAACAGAATAGCAGTTGTTGATAATGGAAATTGATTATGGGGACACAGGAAGTGACAAGCAGAAGTGTGCATGGCAGCAGGGAGGAGAGCAGCGGTGAGGAGAGGGAAAAGGGAAGAGAGAAGTAAGAGGTCATTGAGGTTGGATTCCTGAAGTAATCTGTTGTATAGTCAAAACAAGCTTCATATTGATTTTGAGCCTTAATTGTGGAGACACACCTGGTCTCCATAGTAGATCGGTCTCATGAAAGTCACATTTAACTCTGACATAACTGGGTGCCTAAATGCAGAGGTTTAAATATTCCAGTGATTCTGCATGAAAAATATGAGTGATAAATGTCTCTCTGTGTGTTTAAGTAACTATAAAATACACAGACCTTAAATTAACATGAAGAATTTGTCCTCTGATTCTGCCTCTTTATAAAGTTTCTCTCTATATACTGTTAGTTATCATTGGATCAGGCTTGCTTTTATAAAATTGCTTTCTTGCCAACTAAATGGAAAAATCAAATTTCACTTTACTGTCACTAACTGAGTGGGGAAATTGAACTCCCACTGATCACCAAACTGTAAGAATCAATTGAATTCTGTCCCACTGACGTTCTGACACCAGGTGCACAGGCGGCACGTCTTCTTTTGGCCCGAATGACACAATGCTGGTCAGTGATTCACAGCAGCCACACACAACGCCGAGCAGCAGGCCCAGTTAGGGGTTTATTCCGAAGCTCACAGGTTTCCAAATGTTGAGCCTACCGTTCGTTTGTTCACAGCACTTCTCAGCGTGCGGACTGACTGACAGGCTTGTCTCTGGTCCTCAGCCTCGATGCCCTAAGGTCTCTTCCTTGCTCAATGCGCTGGGAAGCCCAATGGTGCTTCATGGTCTCAGTGCTGTGGCTACTGGTCCTCTGCTGGCTCCCCACCTGAGACAGATCTTGCTTGGGCTCCCCTTTCCTGATGGTCACAGGCTTCTTTCTTCCTGCTGTTGGGCATGGCTCTCTTATGCCCAGAGGCATGGCAAAATGGACTAATCCCTTTTATTAGCGTTTCGCATACCCTAATTGCATGGCCCTACCCAGTCACTTGGTGAGACTAGAAAGACATGGGAAAAGAACCTTATTGTGATCAGTTCCCCCTTATTACCTCCCACCCCACCCCCCTTCCTCTTCCCCTCACCCTCCTAAAATTGCAGCTCCCCTTACTGGTCCTGGGGGTTTATCTGTCCTGGATTCCCTGTGTTGTAAGCTCTTATCTGTACCAGTGTGCATGTTCTGGTCTAGCCAGATCCCCCATCCCAGGGGGATGGCAGAAAAGTGGGTGAAATTCGACAGCAGTTGGTGTAAGAGGGGGAGGTGAGAGGACGGGAAAGAATTTATAAATCATCAAGGGGACATGGGAGAGGAAGGGTGAAAAATGAGAAGCTGATGCCAGGGGCTCACATAGAAAGAAAGTGTTTTGAAAAAGATGATGACAACATATGTATAGATGTGTTTGACAAAACGGACATAGGTAGGGGTTGTGATAAGAGCTGTAAGAGCCCCAATAAAATAAAAATTTTAAAAGAGAGAGCCTTATTTAAACAATTTCACCTCAATACATATAGAAATGTGTTTTATTGATAAGATACCTCCAGTTATCGAGAGAGTCCGTGATGGACCCAATAAAACAACTAGAATTTGAACTTAATTCCCAGTATTCCTTGCTCGTTCTACTGTAGCACAGGAAGGTGTGTGTGGAGATTCATTATTCAGAGTGGAGTTATTTGGGGCTGCTCATCTGCTATGAAGGCATATTTTCCTGGAGGAGTGTAATTCCTAAGCAGCTGAATGTCTGGGTAGGTGAATAGCTAGTACCGGGTCAGGAAAGTGATTTTTATCCTCTAGGGGTTGAACACGTCCAGATCAGTTAGAGCCTGAAAGTCTGTTACATCAATACCACTTGTAAACCATCGATTAGTATAGACTTTACCCTCTCCCCCTTTGGTTTATTAATATGATGGCTTTCCTTGACAACTTCCCTATTATTTAACTCTAATTGTATTGCTGGGCTTGTAATCTGTTAACTTTCCGATGAAATCCCCATAATCATGAGGCTTGCCTGCAGCCATTGCAGTGAGGTATGCAATCTGGCAGAGAAGTAGTGTGCCAGGAGAGGAGTGGTCAGTGCTAGAAGGTAGGGAGAAAAAGAAGGGAGGCCAGTCTGAGCTCTGTCTGTGGCAGTCAGCCTTGGTCTCACAAGCAGTTGGCTTTTCCCCCCGTGTACAGTTAGAGGGAGGTCAGATGTGGCCCCCAGACCATTTTCTTCTTTGTAATTCTTGAGCCAAGCATATGGAATTACTATTTTTAGGCCAAAAAAGAGAGTTAGAGATTGGGTATATCAGACATCAAGTTAAATATCTTAAATATGTTTTTAAGTGATATCAACTTAAAATTAAAAATTACATCTATGAGCACAAATAAAATTAACTGTAATTTTCTTTATTTGTTTTTGTAAACACGAACCAAGATTGTATCACTCCCAACAAATAAACTGGATAGATTTTGTACCCTTTAAAGTATTACTTGGTAGTACTTTGGGATACAAGACAAGATTGAGGCCCTAACTTTCCCCACACTGATTTTCCAGTGTGCTTTTTCGCAGAGTCAACACAAGGTGAACATTACCAATTCCTCAAGTAGGTAATTTAGGTCATAAAGAAGAGGTAGCCAAGTGAAGAAGTGTGGGGTGAAAGAATCTAAGCACCTGTATCAGGAGCTGTGAAGGCCTTTAACATGTCTTAAGCCTTTCCAACAAGTATAAAATGACCTTTATTGTGCCTAATATATAATTGAGGAAACTAAATACGAAGAATATTTTTATTAACATTGAGCATGTGATCCATGGGTGGCTTGAATTTTGGTCTTCTGAAATGGAAGTCTACTGTGAGAAGCAAGGTTTGTTCAGCCTGTAACATGTAGAGCTCAGTAAATATTTGTGTGTTGTGTTTTGTTTGATTGTTTCTTTTTGAGTGGAGCCAGCAGGTTCCACCACATTGTATTAACTGTCGTAGATTTTTTATATATATATATATATATATATATATATATATATATATATATATATATATATATATATATATATAAAATTGAGTTTGGTGTGATCCTAAACGACTGGAGAAGGTTTCATGAGTGCGCTAACCTTTTTGTTGTTAAGGGTCAACAAGTTGGCTCTGGCCCATAGCGGCCACATGCACAGCAGAAGGGAACACTGCCTAGTCCTGTATCGTCCTCACAGTTTATCCTAGGCTCGAGTGCATTGTTGCTGTCTCAGGCTCAGTCCATCCTTATTTTCATGGCTGCTCTACTTACCAGACATGATGTCCTTCTGTAGGACTTGGTCTCTGCTGACAGCATGTCCAAATGTGTAAGATGAATTCTCGTCATCCTGCCTCTATGGAGCACTCTGACCAAACTTCTTCTCAGACAAACAGTCCTTTAGCAGTCCATGGTACTTAAAATATTCTTTGCCATCACTGCAATTCAAAGCATCAATTGTTCTTCATTCTTCTTTAATTAATATCCACCTTCCCCCACTATCTTCAAAATAACATTCTTGCTCTTCGATATTCTAACAATGGCTTTCCAACACGTTAAAGATGGCTTGTTCAGAAGATTTACCCAATGCAATGTGTCTTTTGATCTCTTCTTGGCTGCGTCCATGAGCAGATTGTGGATCCAAGAACAAAAGCCTTGACAACTTCAACCTTTTCTCGGTTTATCATGTTACCTATTGGTCCAGTTGTGAGGATTTGGGTCTTCTTTACATTGAGTTGAATCTATACAGAAGGCTGAAATTCTTGATCTTTATCAGCAGGTGCTTCAAGTCCTCCTCACTTTCAGCAAGCAAGACCTCCCTTGATCTATTGAGATTAATAGTTGTTTCTTGGTAGCCTACACATGGGGCATGCATTACTTTAATTATGTGATTCTCAAAAGAAGTCATTGATGACAATTCAGAGTAAGGATGGGGAAATTCTGATAGCTGTACAATATGTATTTTATATATTCTATTGCTTCATTAATTCCCCCCCCCTATCTTTTTTTTTTCAATAGAAAAAATCAGGCAAAGATATGCAGACTTGCCTGGAGAACTGCATATCATTGAACTTGAGAAGGACAAGAATGGACTTGGACTCAGCCTTGCTGGCAATAAAGACAGGTCACGCATGAGCATATTTGTAGTGGGAATTAACCCTGATGGGCCTGCTGCCACCGATGGAAGAATGCGTATCGGAGATGAGCTGTTGGAGGTAAGAGGCATCTATTTAATTCCTCTTTTGTTGACCCGAGGGGAGTGCAGGTTGATGTACAAGAAAAGAGAGAGGAGGACAATGCTCAGTATTCAAAATTGGTTTTTCAAAGCAACAGCAACAATCAGATCGGTGCTTGCAAATGTTACTTGCTGCCTTAGTAAAATGTAATGGAAATATGATTATGTTAACGCTCTAAGGCTTATTTTTGCTATCAATTCAAAGCAGTTTAAAATTAGCCTGATAGTGTCCTGATCTAATATTGCTACCTTTGTGAGACGGTGGCAGAGCCAATCTGACGGTGCCACACTGGGCAGTGCCGCTGACCGTTACAGCCATTCGATGAAAAGAAATCAAGATGACAATGTGTAATAACCAATATAATTCACCATTACAAGTGTATTTCCTTTGGCTGGTGTGAAGAGACTAATTCAGAAGTAAGACTAACATAATTGTGGTGATCGTGATGAGCGTAAGTTTTTGATTTATAGTTAGCGCTGAACACGGGTACAATATCCAATATTCCTAAAAGTCTTCTCGATTATTATCACTATTATATGAGTAAGAAAACTGGATCTGTAGCTTGCCTCATGCCACAGAACTAATGACCTGTTGGGATTAAAAATAAATAAAACCAAGCTTGTCAGACTTTAAGACTTCTAGTCATTATTATTGTATTTTCCCCATGGTTCCTCTTCTTCATCCAAACTTCGCTGTGTTGATCCAAGAAAGAGCTGATTTATGATGCTCTTGACTTTGGGGGATAACTGTTGTATTATGTGTACTGAGACACAAATTTCCTGTAATACGTGGTCTAAGAAAATGTTCCAAAGGCTGTAATTTGGAACACAAAGGTTCTAGTTTGTCCTCTCCCCTTATTAAGATTCAAGATGGAATGCCCTGTGGCATCCAGACCGATAGGATTGCTGGTGTTTTATTTCTCTGTCTGACATTTTATTAGATATTGGTAACAAAGGGGCTATGGCTGCAGACGAATGACACAGTTCTAGAGGTCAAGTATCGGCTGGGCGCTGCACGTGAGCACTGGATTGGGAAGGGCGGCTTTCACTTAGTCTGATTCTCCTGCTTGCATTTCAGAGGGGGCTGCGCATCGTGCTTTGCACATAGTTAACTTGGTTAAACCATTTCCCTCCTCACAGAAAGCAACTTCAGTGATCTGTTTGCATCATTAAAGGGCTACAGATGATTTAACTTCTCTTATTCTTCCCTTTGCTATTCTGAATTTAGTTCTTCATTCTTAATCAGCAACTTCACCTTTTGTTAGAGATACAAAAGAACAAGAAGAGTAAACACAGCAATAAGTTAATTCCTCTCCACACTCCACTGATCCTCTTGCTTGAAATTACAAAAGTTACACCCTCTCCCTCCCCCCGAAAAAATAATTAAAGTTGGAACACAGAATCGGCTTCAAGCTCTTTGGCTAATTAGTTTATTTTCTCTAAGACTCAGTTTCCCCTTTTCGATGGAGGTTGTTTTTCTTCAACAGCCATCTTCGTGTGCATCTTTCTGGGGCAAGAAAACTCTAAAAGCAAGTGTTGGTGAACAAAGTACATGACGCCCATTCTCATAGAGCTCACTGTCTAGTGATGATGTAGCATTAATCTCAGAGGACGTTGTAGAGATGAATGAGAAAAGACATTGTCAGGCTTGGCCACAGTATCCGACACATAATAATCCCTAATACACATCAGATGATTTTAGTGTTTTCTCTATTTTAGGTGTTGTTAGTTTATTTGTACTAATAAAGTGATCTCTAAAAGTCTGTCCCAGAGAGAAGCCATCTTCCTTTTCATCAGCAGCTCAAGGTCGAGCTCTGAAGACCCTGGAGAATGGTAACCGCCCTGAACAGTTGTAGCTAATCTTCTCTGTAAGTCATTTGACTTTAGGTGGTTATTGGGACGAGGGATCATCTGAGAAACGGCCGTATTTAGCTAGCGCTGCTATAACCAGAATGCCTTACGCAGGTGACCTTTAACAAGTAGAGCTGTGTCCTAGGAGCAAAAGTGTGAATTCAGAGCACCAGCTCTAGCGGTCGGTTGTCTCTGTATTGCCTGTGGGGCATGCCTTGTCTCCTTTCAACATCTGTAGGCCGGGCATCTCTCATGGAGCTTGATAAACCACCTTCTGGTTCTAGGAGGATCTCAGAGAGGGGACCCTGGATCCAAAGAACAGGTTCCCTTCTCAGTCCTTTCTTATTGGTAGTCAGGCGCCTTCCTGGGGTCCCTTCTGTGTCTCCTTCTACCACGGCTTCCGGGAGAAAAGGTGATGCGGCCACTCTTACTTCAGACCAGAGCTGTGAATCAGAGTCAAGTTGCTCCCTGCTCTGAGGTTCTTACAACTGACCCTGTAGACCATCCACCACCAGACGACATCATCTCATAACCCTGAAAAGCCACTGAGGCTTACAGTCAAGCCCAGTGGATATCTATTTGGGGGAAGCAATTCAATCCACGACAGA
The DNA here is from genome assembly GCF_050624435.1 of Tenrec ecaudatus. Taxonomy (NCBI): domain Eukaryota; kingdom Metazoa; phylum Chordata; class Mammalia; order Afrosoricida; family Tenrecidae; genus Tenrec; species Tenrec ecaudatus. Next base: position 88,911,802 of record NC_134530.1, read on the forward strand.
AATGTTTCCCTGGCTCCTTTTTATAGCTAAGGGGAAAAATCATTTATCTAAGAAATGGGAAGAATTTATATATATATAATGTTAGATTCATTATTTTTGAGGTGAGCAAAGAAATTCACGTGACAGTGTGTATCAGGAAAGCTAAATGTCAGTGTTATTAATAGCTGTTGGTTGTATACTTGATTATATATGTTAGATGTAGAATCCTGCGTTGAGGACGAAGCATACACATAGGCTGTTAGATTATATTTACTGTATTTCTCATCGTCAGGAAAACCATGAGGGTTTTTATTTTGCTTTTTAACCCAGTCATACTGCCTTTGTGTGTGTGTTTGTATTAATTTGAGCTAAAATTGCCATGTCTATTGTTTTTATAATGCTTTCCTTTGCTTATAATATTTCTCATTTTTGCTTTGTTATATCATCCCAAACTTAGCTCATAGTCTCTTTCATGTTTAGATCTTATGACCCTTATTTTTAACCCTTAGGACCCTTATTTTTAAGTCCTGGTATTTTCAGATGAGGTTCATTTCAAAACAAAAAGGTAACAAAGCGGATAGTGGCTCACGCACTGTGGCTTCTTTGAAGTCAGAGCCCACCTTCACTAGGGGACACCGGCCGGGGCTGCTTCTCGCTGCCGGACCTGACCACTAGCACAGAGACAACGGTCAGGGAGTGTAGTCCATGGAGGGCCCCGCTTGACACCGACTCCCCAGAAGACAGTGTGAGTCAATCTCAGCTACGTGACTGTCTCCTGCAGCGTTCAGTGTGTGTGTGTGGGGGGGGGGGGGTATTGAATTCATTTCATATAGCATTAGCATATAATTACCATGTAGACCAGCATAAGACTGGCACTAGTGTATTGGCTTCCCCTTAGCAATTAGCCCCAGAAAATGCACAGGCCTGGGCATGGTGCTCTCATAAGAATGTAGGATTTATTTATAATGTCTCTTACAATGCAGTGTGGGAAGAGGGAGCTGATAGTGCTGTGTGGGGAATTGGAGTGATTTGTCAGGTTACAGAAGCAGCCAGAAGGAGCTGAGTGGGTGGCACAAGAAGTGCGCAATGGCTCGGGCTCGCGCGCAGAGCTCTGTCTTGTCTGACTCCTGTGCACTTTGGGATAGAGGAAGGATGAAGTGAGATTTCTCCACCGCACAACCCAAACTAAAATCTGCCACTATGCATATGTAAAATGGCTGTTTGGGGACCACTAAAAGTAAAAGGCACCGGTCCCATGTTTAGCAAGGATAAAGAGGTCAGCCTATAGATGCAGGCAATCTCATTCTTCAGCAGTATTTATCGCACAAAAGAAGTCAAGTGTAGCCCACAAAGGTAAATGGCTGCCCAATGTAGTTGTCGGTGGTCCGTGACAAAACTGATGACCCCTGACGACCACCACTGTCCCAAGAGTGCATCTGTGTAGTCTTTGCAGCCTGCTTGTCCCAGTGGATTTGGCTGGGGGTGATTTTGGTATTTTTAGATGCAGTTAGGAGCCTGGTGGCATAGTGGCTACGCATTGGGTTGCTATTTGCAACATCAGCAGTTCTAAACCGCCAGGCACTTTGAGGGGAAACTACAGGCTTTCTACTCCTGTGAAGTTACAGTCTCAGAAACTCACATAGGGTCGTGGTGAGTAGGAATCCTCTCAGTGGCAGTGAGTTTGCACTCATTGACTAGATGCCCCTTGGAAGCACAGGAGTGGAGTAAAGGCATCACTGACCTCTGTGCCTCCATGGATAGGACTATTTCTAATTTACGGTGATGAACCAGTGATCTAAAGAAACCAGTCTCTTTCGGTACGTGACATGAATTCTGTTTGTGCCCTGATGCCCGCGCCCTAGACCCCCCCTCCAAATAAGGTCTCTACTCGCTAGGCCAAAATTCCCAATATGCTGTTTTCTATTATGTGACTTATTCTCCATTTTGTAAATCCTAACCTCTAGATTTAGTTTTGGGAGAAAAGCGGAGCTTTCTACTCCCATAAAGGGTTAGAGTCTCAGAAACTCACGGGGCCAGTTCTGCTCTGTCCTCTAGGGTTGCAGTGAGTCAGCATCAGCGTAATAGTAGTGAGTTTGGTCTTTCATATGTTAGCGACACAGGGACAATCAATGCCATATGCTTGCAAGGCATGCCTGTCCTTCCCTTGCCTAAGTAATACTCTTACTCAAGCTGTATTTTCGGCCCTAGAAGTAAAAAGAGAAAGAAGAAAGCAGAGATGAAAGGGGGCTCACTGCTACCAAGAAAGAAGAGCCAACAATGGACTGTGTACTTTAGGCCTGGGTATCCTATGCTAAGAACATTCTGGGACCAAGACATGCAAATATTGCCAAGGAACTCCCCAACTGTGAAGAAATAAATGTATGTTTGTTAAAATCATGGAGCAGCATCCTATGATGGAGACAGTCATGCAGGCAGAGCTGTGCTGGCTGTCGAGGCACGTGAAGGTGCTGGAGCCAGCTGCATGGATCAAAGCCAACGGTTAGCTTGTGGGCGGGGTGGGGTTAGGGACAAGCAAGGCCATTCTACGGATCGGACGCTGAGTTCCTATCTCGGCTAGCTTTTCTTCCCGGAGGCTCCGCAGGCTTCTTTCTCCTCCGTGGGAAACTGCCCTTGGGAACCTTTGGTTTCTTACATCTGAGACTCCGACAACCTGGCTTCTGTCCCTAGGAACCTGACATTCCTAGGAGTCAGACTGTTCCTCACCTGTCAGAAATGTATATTCTTAACAATTCTGATTTCAACTAAAAGGTTCTCTCTTTAAAAAAGACAGTCATGCATAGATATAATTTCATGTGATGTGTTTCTTATTGCCATTATTATGCTCGAAGAAACCTTAGGTAATAAAATACCCTTTTGCAGAAACTAATTTGTAGAAAAGAAAGGCATGCATAGGAGTTCAGTATTGTGATAAAATAGTTTTTTTCTATAAAAAGATTTACTTAGAGTGAGGTTTTTAATAGCTGAAAGGACAAAATTAAATAGATGGGTCAAATTTTGTATTATAATACTCATTTCACGAGGAGCCGGGGTTTTGCAAGTGGTCTGTGATGGGTTACTGTCTTCACTGCGTTTGAAGTGTGGTGCTGGAGAAGAACGTTGAACGTTCCACGGACAAACAACAGAAGAACAAGCAACTCTGTCTGGAAAGAAGTCCAGCCAGAATGAATGCTCCGCGGAGGCAAGCACAGCGAGACTCCGTCTCACGTACTTTGGACATCTTGTCAGAGAGACTAGTTCCTGGAGAGAGATGTCGTGGTTGGTAAAGCAGAGGGGCAGAGAGAAAGAGTATACAGTATGGATCGACACAGTGGCTGCATTGATTGGCACACTCATCGGGACAGTTGTCACCTGCTTCCTTCTGAGGCACATAGGGGCATTATGAGCCCAAACCGACTCCACTGGACCTGACAAGGACAACGCCAGCAGTGAGCTTCATGGCTGACTGTCCAGAGCCAAACAGTGGTGCTGCGGGAGAAGGACCTGGCACTGTGCTTCCATAAAGATCACAGTTACAAAAACCTAAGGAGTGCCTCAGTAACACGGGCGCCACCAGCCGGGGGCCACTCTGGCAGATAACCACCAATAGTTCCGTGGGTGTCGAAACATACCAGAATTCCTCCTTTTAATATGTTAATGACTGTTCCATCAACAGATGTGCAGCATGGCCCAGTGGCCCGCCCCGCATACAGAGCAGTCACCGTGCCCCTGCCGGGTGGCACTAATAGGAGTGCCCCTTCTCCCCACGTGCCTCGTGCTCCTCCTGGCCTCCCGGTGATCATGCCGTCATGCCGTATCCCATGTGAGCTGCAGAACGCTCCCTCGTTCGGAGAAATGGGAGAGGGGGAGAGCTGTGCACTGGGAACCGAGCCCACTGCGCCTGGGCTTCAAAAAGTTTGCGGGGAAATGGAATTTAAATATGAAAGGATTTTTCTGGAAACTTCCTGAGCCCCCACATGGCAGGCACTTTTCAATTCTAGTCATTCTTTCCCCTAACTTTTGGACTTGTGCTGCTTTCTCTCCATTCTAGAGATGAAGAAACTGAGGCAAGAAGGAGTTGTATCAACACTCAATCATTAGCTTTTCTGATATCAAAGACTATGTTTTCAGGTTATTTGCTCTGAATTAAGAATGATTCTAGAAGGGAATGAGTGAATTTCTCATCATGTTGCAACTTGGGTGGGCGTGGATGAATTCTATGTATTCAGTACTAGCTTAACATACCCCAAACCAAATTCACTGACATCGAGTTGATTCCAAATCATAGCAACCCTACAGGATGGAGTCGAACTAGATTTCAGACTCTGTAACTCTTTATGGGAGTCGAAAGCCCTGTCTCTCCCCCATGGAGCAGCTGGTGGTTTTGAACTGCTGACCTTGTGGTTAGCAGCTCAACCTGTAACCTCCAGGCTACCAGGGCTTCTTAAAAATGCGATACCATGCTACTCTGTTGGATTCACTGTAATGATACCCATCTCTCAAGATCCGAAGTAGAAACATAATCTTGTTTTAAGGTTCTTTTTATATAATGAGAAAACTTTCCTTAAATTCATCATTGGAGAACCTTCCTATTCTGTACCATGATAGGATTAGGGTTTTGTTTCCAGGCTACAGAAAAATATTATGCGTAAACCTTGTTCACATTGGGTGGCCTCATTCTGTCCTGTCTGCTCCCTGCTGCAGTGTCACGGAGCTCTCTTTCTGCCATTGTTGTTTCTGGTTCTCGCTTGCCAAGGGGAAAGTTTTGAGCTACTTAATCACATTTTGTCGTCTTATGCCACCGAGAATATGTAGGCTAACAGTCTAAGCTCTTGCTGTTCTCTGGTAAATCATTGAATTTTTATTAGAGCACGCCTTGTTATGGAAGCTCTGTGTGGAACCACGTTAGTGAGGAAATGACCTTAAACTCACGGAAGGGGAAAGTGTCAGTGAAGGCAGCAAGGCACAGCGAAGATGCTTGAGGAAGCTTCCGTTACTGAGGAAAGAATGGGGACAATAGGGATACAAAGTCTGCTGTGCAAGGAGTTTGCCTTTTGGGAGGAGTCATTGGCCTTCAGTAATGCGTCCCACGTCTCTCCTCATCTTTGCTGGTTTTGTCTATGCTTTATGTGACTTATTGCGATGGTTAAGGAGCCTTGATGGTGTCGTGGGTTGTGAATAGGGCTGCTAACATCATGGTCAGCAGTTCGAACCCACTAGCCACTGTGCAAGAGAAAGATGAGGCTTTTTTAATCCCATGAAGATTTACAACTCAGAAAACCATAGGGCCGTTCTAGTGACATGATTCACGGGTTGGCTTCACCCACAGGTAGTGTAGCACACAGGTTGAGGCAGAGAACTAGCTAAAGGAGCAGCCCGCTGGGCCAATCATAAGAGAGCGAGGCGGGGGTGGGCCATGCAGAGCCATTTATTTCTTTGCCCTCCAATCAAACTGTGACCTGATTAATCTCCGCACACAAGTTCCTATTGGCCATGTTGGCACAATAAAGCTATCACATCCAGTGACATTCATCTATGTTTAAGAAAGATCTTTACATCAAGAAGTAATTATATATGAAGAAAACATCCCAACCCAGTCCAACTCAAGTTCATAAGTCCATATTCAGACCCATGCAGTGGCATGCCAGTGATGCACAGTAGTGAATCCGGAGGCAGACAGATCACAGGCTGACGGGTGCAGAGTTGCATGGATCAAAGGTTGGTGGTAACAGAGCAGGGCACCAGCAACTTCCAGGGTCTGGTGGCCCCCATGGGGCTGCCCCTGAAGGCAGGCAGAGTTCCAGTAGTAAGGAAGGCGAAGGGCAGAGAGAGCAGTTCCCAGAGTCCCTTACTCTTATATAAAAACCTTAGTCAGCCCCCCACAACTAATCATGAGTTCGATAGGCTCAATTGTAGGATTAAGATATCTATATAGATTACAGTAAAGTCATAGAGAATAAGAGAGAGAGGAGAGAGAGTAAAATGAAGGAGTCAGGCACATTTCATGGTAGCATGCTCACGTCCTGTATGGCCATCATCTCACCAGCCAAGTCCATGTACAGCACGGGCAGAGGGCAGAAGAGAGGAGAGTGATTTGTTATTAACAAAGGCTTATATATCTTTTGGGGGAGTGCAAGTCCCCTGATTACAGGTAAAGACATGACATCACAAGAAGGGGTTGTGTTACAGATAATACAGTAATGAGAGGGGGACGATCTAGGGGGGTATAGGCTATAGGAAGAAGAGGGATTAAGGGTATGCATGTGACAAGATGGGCGGATCCTAGATTCATGATGGTGGCCTAACCTTGATTGTCCTTGAGATGGAGACTTGATTTAGTCTAAGCTTTTCAGGGAAAGCAATCCCTAACAGCAGGGGGTGAGCCCCACTTACTGTGGGACAGACAGACAGTAGGGTCTGCTTGCTCTGGATGGATGGCTGGTGCCTTCAGCGAGGTAACTTGACAATCATTTACCATTAGTTGCAAGCAGTGAGGTTTAGCATATATTTGGGGGAGACAACTTGGGAGAAATCTTTCTGTAGCCCACATCAAGATAGTAATGAGTTTGATTCCACCCCTAGCTAGGAGTGTTGAGTTGACCCAATTCCTAACTCCCACAAGTACTATGCCACAATTTGTCAATTGACCTGCCAACGGCCATTAAGATTTATTCTAGAGTTTTGAATATGTGGCCTGTCATGACTGACCATCATGGTTTGAAAATCAGTGTTACGGGAAAATAGAAGATGACCACATCAAGTCACCAGAGGATGACTAAGTCATTACATCACTACCAAATTACATTATTATGCAATTTCTAAAAGTTGAGAGTCATGGCCCAGCCACATTCCCCCATAACCATAACCATCACAGCCAGAGTTGCTCTGCGTTGCTACTCCGTGTTCATTACTTCCAGTTGCACGTCGTTAATGGGAAAATTAGTCCCACAGTGGAATGTTTACTACTGTAAATGTGAAATGTTGATAACAACATAATAAGTGGGGAGAGGGCATAATAAACAAAATTGCTATGAATATTTGTGTATTAGGAAGGCAAGTATTTTCCCTTCTCTGGGGTAAATATTAAAGAGGGAGTTGCTCTCTGCCACAGTGTAGAGAAGTGTTTCCCAGAGTGGGTGTGCTGCTGAGCATTCCCACCACAAGTATGGGAGCATTCTGGTCGCTCCATACCCTTGGCATCTCTGGTGGGTTCTTATTGCTTCCTCCGAATGTATGGCTTAACTTTACATTTCCCCACTGAGGAATGATGTTGCATATTTTTTTTGTTTAGCAATTATTTAGATATTTATTCTTCTGTGGAGTGGTCCACTCAATTCTTTATCCCATTTTTAATTAACTTAAGTGCTGTTTCATAAGCGAATTATAGATGTCCTTGATCAGATAAGTGATCTGTAAATCTTTTCTCTGTCTGTGGCTTGCTAATTTATTTTCTTAACAGTATATTTTGATATATAAAAACTTGGTTTTGATAAGATCTTTTTTCCTTCTACAGTTAATAGTTTTCTGTAATTTATTTTCGTAACAGTATATTTTGATATATAAAAACTCTTAGTTTTGATGAAATCTTTTTTTCCTTCTACAGTTAATTGTTTTCTGTCCAAGCTAAGAATTTTTGCCCGCCTCTAATTTTCCTCTGAAGGCTTTATTTTATATTTCTGTATTCTGTGGTACATCATGAATTAATTTTTATGTGTAGTGTGAGATAAGAGTGGAAGGTTATTTTTTCCATATTAATCGACAGTTGTTCTGGCTCCATTTGTTGAAAAGTCTATTCTTGCTGAATGCCTTTCACTTTGTTTCACAAAAAAATGAGGGCAGGCACATAAGATGATTTCTGAGCCACAGGTTCAAAATTTTGCACAATGTTTGAATATGATTTTTAATTTTTATTAAGTTTTATTGCCAGCTTTATGTCTCTGGCTGAAATTCAAAAAATAGCAAATCATGTTTTAGTTCTAATTGATTCTTCTATACTGAGTTAGCTTAAATATGTCACATCCTCGTTTTTTCTACTTTTCATTTCTAGTTGGTACTTTTTAGGTGTTTTAAAAGGAATCTATGGTTATTAAATTATTTTATTGGAGCAGGTCAATGTGCGTTTTCACCCCTGTAATATTATTCCTCCAATGAACCGTCCTTCCTGGTGGGCTGATGCACACGTGTCCCAGCATTCATAAACGTTAATGAGGTGATACACACAAATGGGGTTATTTCACATACTGTTTTTACTGAATAGCCTGTTATCTTTCATTTCAGTATAAATAATACTATAGATTACTGGTATACATTTTTCTGTAATTGTTTTAATGCATCTGTTGCATGAATCCTGTCAAATTATTCCCCTGTAGCATTACACCATTTTTCTGACCCAGTTACATTATGTTAGAGAGCCCATTTCCCCGGAGCCTCCCTAACACTGGCTATTACCGAATGTTGTCTCACCTGCTATTCACCCTTTTTTAAAGAAGGAAGTCACTCACACATGTATTCGATAGACACCAAACATAAGTCGGTGGGAAAAACGGAGTAGTCTGCTGTTTTCCCCTGAAAACAAAACAAACAAACGAATAGTACCATCAAGTTGATTCTAAATCATAGCAACCCTAAAGGACAAAGTCCAACAGTCCTGTGGGATGAGAAAGCCTCTTGTGGGATTAGAAGGCCTCGTCTTTCTCCTGGAGAGCAGCTAGTGGTTTCGAACACCTGACCTTGCATTTAATAGCCCAATTCATAACCCATGTAGGCCACCAGGGCTTCTCTTTAGTCAGGTAGAATTTTTTTTAAATCATTTTATTGGGGTTCTTACAGCCCTTATAACAATCCATACATCAGTTGTATGAAGCACATTTGTACATATGTCAGGCAGAATTTTTTAAGTTGTCATTTAAAGTGGGACAATCTCTGCTTTTGCCACTGTATAGAATTTGGGATGAGAATTGAGTGGTGGAGGATTTCGAGGTGTGCGTAAAAGGAATGCTGGCAGCGGGGCTGTGGGAGATAAAATGAGTACTAAGAGACTGGGTAGGAGTCAGGAGGGTGAGCGTTCTGTTAGCAGCTGCATACTGAGTGAGCACTCTCGGACATGTCCCTGAGTTTTCAGCCTCGGTATTCTCATCCACGAAAGTGCAGCAGTTCTTGGGGTACCCATCACCTTATGCTGTGTGGCCCCTCTGGACTCCTTATGAATATATCCCACAACTGTGAAGTAGATAGGATGTAACCCTGCTTCTAGTATTGATTGGTTCACCAATAAGATTAAAGAATCAGTTACATGTTGATGACTTTGAGCCATGGGAACCCACATGTGTGGGATAGTAGAATTATACTTCTTCAGGTCTCCTGTGGTCGATTATTAGACTGGAACTTCCGACTTTTGTCCTCGGCAGAATGCATTAACCATTTGCCCACCCAGTGGCTCCATTAACTAAACTTTGACAAAAGGAATGAACTAGGATTGAAAGGAAAGGCTCTTCTGTGAAGACCTGAAGGGATTGACTGGGTTTGTGTCAGTGATTGAATCATCTGGTCAGTTTATCTAGAGAAGGGGCCAATGCCGTATTTTAAGGCAAAAGCCATAGGCGGGATGTAACAAAGTCCTCTGGTGACTGAACAATTGAGGAGGAATTCTCACCAGATCGCCTAGCTGGGGGAGAGGAACGAGCGTTACTGCTGCCGCTGCTAGCTTGCGGAAGTCTTGACTCACCTTAGCGGAAGCAGTGCTCTTAGTGGTAGACATTCTAGGTCACTGGCCACCCGAATCCTGTCTGCTTACTTGGCAAAGAGTGTCAGTAATGAAGTTTTGCTGCAATGCCTCGACCTCCTAAGAAACAGGGTTCTTTTGCAGTATTAATGAACTGTTAAGAGCTGGGGCGTGCTCTTGTTCACTGCTTCCTTCCTACGCCGCGCAGGAAATCATCTACGGGCACCTGCTTCGGTCAGGCAGGCGAACTGAGCTGTAGCATGGTCAGCTCCCACGGAAACACTGAAAGGCAGAGCAGCACATGGAACATTTTTCTCAACACACTTTTTATCAAATTAAGGTTTTTCAAACTGTTTCAGGGTGTGGGATTCAAAAGACGTATCTGGTTAGTTCCCTAGGATTCCAAGTTTTGAAAGATGTTAGCTACATATTTCCCTTCGGCAGGCATTTCCATGTAATCAGTTTTGTTTTAGAGAAAGTGAATCTCTGGAGCACAAGCCTATTAAACGAACGTGTTCCTTTGGGAACAGTATAGTTCACAGGAAATATGTTAAATTGAAGTTACAGAGGACTTCCTTTCAGCACGGCTTCCTTTAAACTTAGTCCTTAAAATGTGCTGCATTGTCCAAAGTATCGTTGCTTGATAAATATGTTTTTATCTCTTGGAGAAAAAGTTTAATACACTACTTTATAAGGACTCACTTTCATTGGTGTGAAATTATGTTTTCATATGAGTTTTAGTCATCTTTCCTGTTGCCTCCCAGCCCTGGTACCGCTGTCACTCTTGGTTGGGGTGGTGGCCAAGAGGAAGTATTCAGGATCCCCTTGGAAAGAACCGGCCATCTCCGTCTTTCCTGATCTGCCTTCCACCGAGCGCTCTGCTGGTGGCCCTGTGCTTCCCGGAGAGACTCGCAGTTTCACAGCTCTCTTCTCCTATGATGCCTTTTCCAACCCTAGTGAACCTCCAGATCCTCATTTCTGTGGGTGCCTGCTCAGCAACTGTTGAATTCTCCTGAGATCATGCTTCCCGCTGCCAAGAAGATGCAATCACTTCTTGCTTTGTGCTCATTTCTGCCTCTTACAGTGGCAATGCAGTTATGTCTTCTTATAACTGTTTTACTTATTACAGTAAAGATTTGTGAAGGCAGCGCTGCATGTCGGTTATGTTTTATTAGTGTACTGCTTGTATGGAAATTCTACTTTTCAGGCCTTGCAAACTGTAAACTTTCAAAGGATTGAAAATGAGCTACCTTTTCTGTGGTTTCCTTCCTCCTTCCACTCCTCTCTCCTAGTCCCCTCCCAGTTTCCCCCTCTCCCTGCAGATTAACATCTTTAGTGATTGTCTCCTAAATTTTAACAGGATAGGCTTTTGAGCTGAAACAGATTTGCTCATCAAACCTGGGTTTAAATACATTTCATTGGTCAATCTCCTAATCTCCTTCAGCCTTACTTTCCATTTGCAGAATGAGGCAATGGTACTTTCCTCTGCTGATCTGTGTGACACTGAAATGATGGACTGAAGGCATATGCACACCGACACTCGTATCTGTTTGCCCATGTACATTCCTTATATGCACATATATGGAGTGTGTGATGTGGTGTGAACAACCCACGGGCACTTTTACTTTGTTCTGTGGGGTCGCCATGAGCTCATATTGAGTCGACCGGGCAGTGAGTTTGGTTTTGGAGTTCTAAATGATCAAGACTGAAGTCCCACCAGTGAGACAGGCCTATTGTCAGTGTTGACAGGGAGTAGAGATCGTCGCAGAGTTGTTTTTAAAACTCAAACTTTTTCACAGATGAAAATAATAAAGTGATAGCAGGCTATACACTATTTTCCCAACTTCGTTTTTCACTCAGTGTTACTTTTATAGTCCAGTGCATTTCAGACTTTTTCATCTTCTCCTTCCTTCTATTAACAGCACAGTTTTCCATTTATATTTTTCCATGAAAAATACAAACTTTGGTCCGTGACTATGTAGGTTTTCCCATTTTCCTCTACCTTTTCAGCCTTTTAGAATCAATTATAAGCTAAATTTGTAAAATAAATTATACCCATGAACTATCCATCACGTTATACATGCTTACGATTCACTTCTTTTTCCCTGGATGTGTTTTATTCTAGACAAAGGAGCTTATTAAAGATAATAGTTAACCTATAGATTCTAAGATCACTGGTAGCATAAAGGGTTAAGTGTTGAGCTGCTACCTTCAGGTCAGCTGTTTGAAACCACAGTTGCTTCGTTGGAGAACGACGAGGCTTTCTACTCCTACAAAGAGTTCCAATCTCAGAACCCAGAGGGCCAGTTCTACTCTTCCCTAAAGGGCTGCTATGAGTCAGAATTGGCAGGAAGTTTTTATAAATTCTGATGTCATGAAATGCTACTTTTAGAATCTATTTGAAAGGGAAAGCAGGTAGAGTGCCCCTTAGATTTCGTTTACCGCAATATAAGTTTCCCGAATTCCAACTTAGTTCTTCAGTAACAATTTTTTCACATTTCAAAGAAGACCTTCTACTTTAATAAAAGAACAGGCAGGGAAATTGTTGAGGATATTAAGACATTGTAGACCTTGGGCAAATCTGTTATTTGAAGTATATTTTAATTTTGTATAATTAATATTTTCAATCCTAGTTAAAGTTCATTAACTTTTACTTCCAATTTAGGACCCTTTAAAAGTAAATTTAATTAAGCTGCTCTTCAGAATAAATGTATAGTCATGTTTAATTGAATTATGGAAAATCAAGAGTAGTTGAAAGTCTTATCTCTTAATATATTTGAATAATTAATCTTATTGGAACAAATCTCATTAAAAGCCTCTAAGAAGAAAGCTTTGCAGTATAACAGAGAATTGGCATCCACATCCTGGTGCTGAATCTTTGCTGGATTAATCCAATTCTGCTCCTGGCCTTTACTCCACTCCCTGCCATCCAGCGGGTTCTGACACAGTGACCGATGGCACAGGCGGACTGCAAGACTACTTCTTTCTGGGATTGGAAAGCTTTGTCTTTCTCCTGCTGAGCTTTGAACTGGTGGCTTTGAACTGCTGACCTTTCAGTTTAGAGCCCAACATCTAACCACTATCTACCAGGGCACTCCTGTTATTTACTATAATGCTGTAATTAAATATTACATCTCTGATTTATAAATGTAGGAGATTTATCTCAAATCAAATTTTGGGAGGTTCCATTCTATCAAACTACCGTCGCAGAAGCCAACCCACAAACGCGAAATTTAAGCCTCATAAAACTTCTTTAAAAGATGAGCAATTTTTCCATGAACTTTTTCAAGATCCCTTGTGTATGACTTTTAAGGTGTGACCACAGGTGTTTATCATTTGAGGCTGTTGCCTGAGTGGCCAGAGCAGCTGAATTACATTTCACGGAATCCGGAATTCAGAACCGGGCGGAAATGACCGAACTTACCCAGAAAATGAAATATTAGTGCCTTTTGGGGACCTGGGATCCTGGAGCTGAGGCAGAAGTTATTAACCACCTGGAGGATCTCAGAAAATCCTCTTTTAGGGAGCTAATAATTAGTAAAGAGAGCCAAAAACTGATAAGAAAATTTAACTTGTCATCAAGAACACAGAAGATAACTTTGGACAGGAAGTCTGTCTGTTTTTCACTCATTCATTCTTCTCCTTTGGGATGCTGAGGTCCACTTCTGAGCATCTGGGGAAATGTAAGACTGATGGTAGAGAAATGCATGTCCCTGCTGTGCACAGATTAACTTTTAGAAATAGAGGCATGGCAGAACCCATATCAGTGCATCTGTTTTAATGGCAAAGAACAGAGCTTTGTTTAAGGTGATTTAGCCCCCCAAAAGGAGACTTCCCTATTATGGTTGGTACATGGATCTCTCTGGAAACACGAAGGTCAGGAAGCATCTCATCCTCAGGAAAGAGTGACATTCCCTGAGTCTTCGTAGTTGTATTACAGCATGACTACCTCGCCGAAGCTCAGGGAATGTGTAGAGAACACTTAGTTGAGTTTCAACCGCAGTGGGCATCATCCAAACTATTACCCTAGCGTGGGTCACTTCTCATCCTGCCCGGTCCACATGTGGTTGCCTGCCATTCGTCATAGCACTGGTATGATGGCACGTTGGCAGGCTTGTTTCTAGAAGCAAGAAGGAGTTGTTAGCTGGCTGGCAAAGACCCCAAAGGACACGACTACAGACTCCATCCTGCACGTCTGACCGTCTCGTTGTAATAATAGGGAAATAGAGAATGACTGCTGTAAGAAATTCTTTCTACTCATGACTTGATAAAAGTGGAGTAAAGCAAAATTTATCATCTGAAGTGTCTGACGTTTAGATGAGGCGATATTCATAATAATTTAGCTGGCACAACACGCATAAATTGGAACTATATGGTTATCATCGGATGAAAGAATTGTATATCTTGGATTTTACGCTAATAAACATAAACACTTATGTATAGGAGGAAGTAGCAAGTGGAAATTCAGAGTCCTATCAACCATTATCTAAACCAAAAACGAAGCAAACTCACTGCTCTCAACTGGGTTCCAACTCACAGCAACCTTACAGGGCAGAGAACCGCCCCTTTGAGAGTCTGAGATCAAACTCTTTACAGTAGGGCACAGCCTCAGCTCTCGCCCAAGGAGCCCCTGGAGGGTTGGCACAACTGCCTCGCGGTTAACAGCTGTGCCACCAGCAGGCCTTGAAACCGTTGTAGGAGAGTATAAAAAATAAGAACATTTCCAAACCATTTATTTTCCTCTCCCATATCACTGAGTCATCTTGGACAAAGAAGCTGGGTAAGAGGTATGTAATTTCTCTGCTTTGGACTTAATTGTAAGTAATTCCATATAAAGAGGGCTAGTCCAGCTAGTCCCAGCCTAGTCCAGCTCAAGGCCTTACGTCTCTCATATGACTCATGTAGTTGTAGGCCCGTGGCGCCAGAAGCTGAAAGTAGATGCAGGACGCTCAGAGGCCTGTGGGAGCAAGGTCATGTAGATGTAGTTGAATAGAATAATAGGATATCCTGTTCTGAGATTTAGATGAAATACTGTACAACAAAGACTTCGTATATTCTCCTGTTCAGAGTGAACACTCAGCTACGTGGTAGCCCTGGTGGTGTCATGGGCTGCGCCCTGAGCTGCTGACTGCAAGGTTGGAATCTGGTGGTTGGAATCCACCTGATCACTCCACTGGAGAAAGACGAGGTTTTCTGCTCCTGTAACCATGGAAAGTCTCAGAAACGCAAAGGGGCAATTCTACCCTGTCCTATAGGATCGCTGTGAGTCGGATTTTGCTCGGTGGTCGTTGGTTAGGGTTTGGGTACTTGGAGAACCTTACATATCTTTTTGGAGGCCTAGAGGCACTCAGCAGCTTCTCAGTGAAAGAATAATTGACAGTCTAAAGCAGGCGTCCTCAGACTACAGCCCGCGGGCCACATGCGGCCCACTGAGGGCCGTTTGTTTTTTCACTTCAAAATAAAATATGTGCAGTGTGCATAGGAATTTGTTCGTAGTTTTTTGTTTGTTTGTTTTTTAACTGTAGTCCAGCCCTCCAACGGGTCTGAGGGACAGTGAACTGGCCCCCTGTTTAAAAAGTTTGAAGACCCCTGGTCTAAAGTGACTCATGCTTTCTGTGCATCATCTTCTTTCTAAGTACTTCCTGAAATTCCTCTGGAGCATCTTTCCTTTACTACCAGTTACTCCTATAGAAGCCCTGGTGGCAGAGGGGCTACTTGTGGCTGCTAAGCACAAGGTCAACAGTTCAAAACCACCAGCTGCTCTGCTTTCTGCTTCTGTGAAGACAGACTAGTCTTGGCAGGGGCAGCTCTGCCATGGCCTATGGGGTTGTTGAGTAGAATTGACTGGATGGTAGTGCTTCCTTTAGAGATGAGGACGTGTGACATCTGGTTACACTGTTGAAAGTACCCTGCCTTTCATTTAAATAGTGAAATTGTTTTCATGTTACAGGAAACTAAGGAAACACGAGAGAGTGCTGCTCCTCCTGAAATGGCGAGGCTGTTAATGTGTTATTCTTATGCCTGGAATAGAGGCTTTGTCTTGGTCATCCTCATTTCCCTATTAGGTTTAATCCAAGGAAGTTGGGCTTCAGGCTACTTTGAGTTTGCTGGCTCCCAGTGTTTCACTACATAGCCGACTTTCTCCGGAGGCCACTGAACACTTGCAGGGAGCAGCTGCTATAGCTGTGAACGCCACAGTTGTTGGCACCGCAAGAAAACATTCTCACCAAGCGAGATGCTCCCCCTTCCTATGGCCAGGGCCTCTGACTCGTCAGAAACAGCAACCCACAAAACACATGTTAGATTTACTCATGGGGAAATGAAAATGAAATGGCCCACTTTCTTCACTTGGGAATGAATTTCACTCTCTTAGAATAACAGCCTCAATATATTCTAGTCTATCAAAACAGAGGCTCGAGGCTTAGAAACCTGCAGATCCATAATCATGAAACAGTTTGATTTGATTTTCTGTATGCTCAAGCTTTTGCTGCTGAGGAGATTGGGAGCGGGGGTGAGGGGGAGCTTTCATCTCAGGTATTATGGAGGCTGGGGCTCACCTCAGAAGACCTCAGGGCCATGTGCACTGGAAACTGTACAATTGAGCGCATGCTGAGAGAGCACCGCTGTGTGCAGTCTACGTACGCACGAACAGCCAGGGAATGCCAGGAAGACAGAGCCAGTGCCTGCCCTCACGAAGCCGGTGGATGTAGCTCAAGTCAATAAATGTTTGCAATGTGCCCCCACAGATATATCTGCCCAATGTGCCAGGTTGGGTGGGGCACAAGTGCCATAAGACAGATTATTTTTAAACTTCAGGCATAAGCTTGTTCCCAAGTAATTTTCCTAATCAGTTTTTGATCTAGGTGTTTGGAGTCCTTAGGGGAAGAAGAAACGTGGACCTTCAGTAGATACCTGCATGCTTGATTCTCCTGGTGAAGACAAAAGCTGATAGAATCATGGACACACGTTTAGTCTCAAGGGTCAGACAGGTCATGGTTTAGGAGAGACATAAAGCCAAACAAAAGAAGAAGGGTAAAAACCTGCCATTGAATCAATTCTGACTCATAGTGAGTGACCTTATAGGACAGCACAGAACTGCCCCTTTGGGTTTCCGTGTAAGTCTTTACGGGAGTAGAATAGCCTCATCTTTCTCCGGAAGGAGTGCCTAGTGGTTTTGAACTGGTGACCTCATGGTTAGCAGCCCCAGTCAACCAGTGACCTTGGAAAGGCATACGGGGGTGGGGGCTGGGTAGGGGGTGGGAATCCCAAATAACTACCTGAACACCAGACATGAAGTCAGGCACAACCATGCATCACCCCATTTATGTGTGTCTTATCATGCCGGACATACTGTTTTATAACTTGAGTTTGCCACTTAGTGCAGTGTGGATCACTTTCTGTGGCACTAAGTAGGCTTTTCCACATTAATTCTAGTGGCTACATGATTTATTTAACCTTCGCCCTTAGAAGTGAGTTACGTAAGAAGCGATGGATAAAAGCAACATGAAACCAGGAAAATATACACAGATCATTGTACCATTCTAAAATGTATGATACAGTAACAGCAGAACCCGTACAGGAAAGGTGGACCCTTGTAAGTGAGTGAACGTTAAAACTCTGTGGGCAGCCCTGGTGGTGTGGCGGGGGAAGCGTGGGCTGCTAACCAAACGGGCTGACTGGTCTGACCCCCAGGAAGATGTGCTCTGTCTGCCCCCAACGGCGCCCAGCCTCCACAGCCCTGGGTGCAGTTCCACTCTGGCTTCTAGGCTCACTGTGAGTCGGAAACCACTCAACAACAGCGGGTTTGGCTGTTAAAATCTTTGTTGATGAAATGATAAACCACAGGGTCTTTCACCTGCCACACGTGGTTACCCTATGCAGCAGTCGTAGATGTGAATCCCACCTTCATACCTTCAGACAGGTGACGGATGAGACTCAGCTTAGACAGCTAAAGAGACTATATTTTCATTCGATTTTCCAAAGTGTTCCCTTCTCGACTCTTCTCATAACTGTTGTGACAGAACGAGATCTCTTTTTCCGGTGTGCTTTCAAAGACGCATGAGGTGTAGCGGCAGATGCATAATTTGCGAGGCATCAGACAGCAGATAAATCACATGCTCGTTCCAATAGGCATGTCTTTTAAACAGCAGAAGTTATTGAGATCTCATTTAAATAACAGTCCCTTAGAACAAGGTGGATAGCTCATTAACCACTGTTTAGAGAGATTGGGGCCTAGGGTAGTTCAAAACTGTATTGGCTGTTTTCAATGGATGAAAGATCAATTATGGCGATCATTAAATATAGAATGAAAAATTCAGAATGTAAATGTTTTTAGATCATGTTTAGGGTGAATTCCATGAAGTTAAAAATCCCACTGCATCTGGAGTATGAGCAGATGGCTCACTGATTGTGTAGAATAAAATGTTTCTGTGCAGTTGATCCAAAATTTGACAAAACTTGAATGTAATATGTACCTCCTTGGGAGTAACAAATTTTGTGCTGTATAATAACCTTGCCTTGTTTACTGAATCGTGTGTAATGAGCCCTCCAGAACTCTGGTGAATTCAACAGTTTGGTCTTTGCGCTTCATATTTTTGGACTCTCGAAAAACTGCAGGAAATGCAGTATCATAAAAATTTTGTTTTAGCGCAACTACTCTTGAAATTTAGCCAAAGAGGCAAGGACTGCATGGTGTTTACTAACGATAGTCAAAACTGAATTTCAGGGACCTTTAGTAGCTACTTAAAGTGAGACAGTGTTTTAATCTTGACTGTTAAGAATGGTAAGGGTTTTTATGTTGTGTTGTGTTGTGTTGTTATATCATTGGGGTCCTCTATGAACCTGTTTAAAACTGAATGAATTCTGTGGCAATTTAAAAGTCTTGTGCATTTTCCCCTTTTGATCAGGACTCTTGTGTGGAATTGCTGTTCACCATGGTCAGTCACAGTCATCAGGCATTGCCTGGTTCTTCTGCTGTCCTGCTCTTGGCAGACAATTAGCCTCCTGTTCCATTCCCTCCTTCTACTCCTGGCTATGTGGCTCCAGGCAAATAGCCACCCTTTACTGTACCTTGATGCAGAGTATGTTTTTACAAGTGCCTTTTCTTGTGTTTTCTTTCCCTGACCAGATAAACAACCAGATTCTCTTCGGAAGAAGTCACCAAAATGCATCTGCCATAATCAAGACTGCCCCAACAAAGGTGAAGCTGGTTTTCATTAGGTAAGACAGATAAATTTGGTTTCCAGAACCACGAAGATTTCTTCTGGAGATGCTTTCATTAGTGTAACGCTATTTTGTCTTTGATTTGTCTTGCTAAAATTACTGTTTACTCTAAAAGTACATTGTCATTTTCTGGTACTTTAAAAATGTAGATTTGTTTGTTATGAGGTTTTCTTGTCATTTTTGTTTGACGGGATAGAATTGGTAGTTGAGACACATATTTGTATGCCAGCTAGAAAATGTCTCCCCTTCCTGGACCTGATTATCTTGTAAATAGATATAATAGAACTCTTTTGGAACATTAGATTCTTTAATGCATATGGAATTTTAAGGGGCCCTGAATAACCAAAACAACTTGAGAAAAAAAATTCTTTAAAGGAGCCAAGTAGCAGGACTCATATATCCTGATTTTAAGATGCTATAGACCAGTCAGAGGAAGTCTTGGTCAAGATTGGAGGGATGCAGGTACAGACTAAGGCCCATGGAGGATTTCTGGCATTCACCAGCAACTGGAAAAGGAGACAGAGCACTGTGACCGCCGAGGAGTGGCTCTCGCGGGACCGAGAATGCACAGCAGCAGCAGAACCAAGAGCCAGAGTAGGAGGCAAAGCAATGGACTTTCAAGTCCACAGAGGCCATGTGACTAAGAGGCTGAGGACCAGAGAGAGGACTTCCTGAGGGCATGGCTGAAAAGAAGCTGTCCTGACGGGAAGAACTGTATTCTGAACATGTCTGATCCCCATAATTGTTGTGGGGGGGGGGAATGCTTTCATGATGAAAACAGAATGATACTGGTCTAAGGAGCAACAGATAGACCAATGGGATAGAATTTTAAATCTGGAACTAAACCCATACATCTATAGCCTATTGATTTTTTTATATGGATGCCAAATCTATTTAGTGGTGAGAGAAAAGTTGGTGCAATAAGCTCTTCTGGAATAACCAGATTCCTACCTGCGAAAGAGTGATGCTGGGCTGAGTAGGTTTCGGCGGCACTTCCTGACAAATGCACACTAGGACGAAGAACCCGACAATCTGTGTCACTAATCACCTGGGGTCATAACCACCTCACTTGCAACCAATCAGGGGGATGGCACAGGACTGGCAGTGTTTTGTTCAATTTTCCATAAGGGCACTTTTAGTTGGGGTTCAACTTGAAGGTACCCCACAACAACAGAAATCCATACCCCATATACAATGATTAACTCAGAGCACTAGTTTTAAAAATACTTTTAGAAGAAAATATAGAGGTGAAATCTTCAATACCTTACAGGTAATGATCTTTTAGATATCACACCATAAGTGGAAAAATAGACTAGACTTCATCAAGGGATATTCTTAAGAAGTAAAGAAACAACAAAACAGAAGAAAATATTTACAAATGGCCAACAAAGAAAACAAAAAGGTATTGAATAGGATTCATTAAATATGTTAAAAAGATGCTCAATAGTATTTCTCAGTCAGCAGGTGAAGGAAGATTCAACACACAGGATAGTTATCTTAAAAATCAGAAACTGGCATATTGACAGTGGGAGGTCAGCCTCTGCAGACAGCTACTCACAATGACCGGAGTGCTGATCAGAAACCCAGCGCTCAGGAGATGTTAGCTCTGCTCTCTAGACTCAGCTGCCTGTGAGGGCTCCGCACGTTCCTGCTTGGGTATCAGGTCAGCTCTTCCAGTACAAGTGGATCTGGATTTTGAATTCCCTTCATTTGAAGCCACCGTGGCACTGTCATGGAGCAATGCAGTGGAGCTCTTTGATCCACTGCTATTTGAAATAACAGGTAAATGTGAGTCATTTTTAGGTGCTTTATCTAAACCTTTCTGTTAACTATTGATCTCTTCCATTGCCTTCTGGGACAAGGTTATCATTTATAAACTGGGGAAGGTGGGGAGAGTAAAGCACCTACTCATTAGCTGTCCTACTTTAATAAATCTGAGATGCTCACCACAGTGCCTGGCTTGGAGTAAGAGCTGAGTAAATGTTCCTGGTATTTTATGATGATGATGTTCATCGTTCTCCTTCCTCTTCTCACCAGTTCCTAATCAGTAAACCTCCTCCCCTTCCCGGGCTATAAGAGTTCAGGGGAAGCTTTGTTCTCCGCTCTGAGCGCTAATGAAGTGACCGAAATGAAATGTTCCTGCCCACAGCATCACTTTGGTCTCCTCCAGGCTGCTGCGCTGCTCCTGGCTTTCCGCTTTGGAGCTCTCATTTCGTAGAGAGTTTTCATTCCTTGTGAATCTTTCTGGGTATTTGCACAGCACTCTCTGGCTTGTTTATTGTGAAACCCTCATTTAAAAAAAATTTTTTTTATTGAGGGGCCTCTTACAAATCTTATAATTTATCATTCAATTGTATGAAGTACATTTGTACCTATGTTGCCATCAACATTTTCAAAACGTTTTCTTTCTACTTGAGTCCTTGGTATCAGCTCCTCTTTTAACCTCTCCCTCCCCATTCTCCCACCCTCATGAATGCTTGATCAGTTAGTTATATATTGTTGTTATTGCAGATCTTACACAGTCTGTTGTCTCCCTTCATCTACATTTCTGTTATTCATCCCCCTGGGGGGTGGGCTATATATCCAAACTTGTGGTGGGTTCCCCTCCCTTTCTCCAACCCTATCCCCACTGTCCCCCTACCCTCATCATATCGCTACTCCCACTACTGGACTGATTTGGGTACTCCAGTCTAGCCGGATTTGTTAGGTAGAAGTGGGTCATGGCAGTATTGGGGAGGAAACATTCAGGAACTAGAGGAATTGCTGGGGATTAGACCAGCCATCCCGCATCAAGCTGGGTCTGAAATGAGGCCTGCAGATGAAAGGAAAAGAAAGAGCTATGTCCAAAGCATGGGATCGGGAGGATGACAGTCTGATGGACTGAAGTACCGAGTATATTCGAAGCTTGGTTTTTATACTCTTCTTACATGGGATTGGTTACAAAACAAACATCAAAGAACTTAAAAAACATTCTTAAACTCTTATCTATGCAATGTTACTTAACTCGTCACACTTCTTAACATTTGAATAATAAAAGCACTAAGTTCTAAGACAATCACAGGGATATGCAAGATTCAAGAGAATCTTAAAGAGATCACTGAGTTATCTCTCAATGTTTTTAGCAGCAAGGTCACAAATAACAGTCATTTTCCAATGCTTTTGTCTGCAAAGACACAGGCACAGAAAACTAATTGGTCACCCATTAGTAAACACCTTTATCAGTCAATGCCTCCTACAAGCAATGATACATGTTTTGTGGGTGCTAAACTGCACCCTAGTTGAATTGTCCCTTCCTTGTTACCCTTCTGTGGGGGGATGTCCAATTGTCTACAGATGGGCTTTGGTCTCCACTCCAACTCCCTTCATTCACATTGACGTGATTATTTGTTTTGAGTCTTTTGTTACCTGATCCTGTGGATAACATGATCACACAGGCTGGTGTCCCTCTTCCATGTGGGTTTATTTGCCTCCCTGCTACATGGCTGCTTCTTTAACTTCAAGCTTTTAAGACCCCAGATACTATATCATTTGATAGCAAGGCACCATCCACTTTCTTCACCTTTGCTTATACACCCATTTTGTCTTCAGGGCTCATGTCGGGAAGGTGAGCATCTAAGACTTTGAAGCCTGTCTTGGTTTTCTTGACCCTACTGTCCTCAGAGATTCAGAAACCAGTTAGATGATGAAAAAAATCAACAAATCTAGGTTAGACTCTCAAGAGATTGAGGTGGTGTCCATGTAGACAAATTCACACCAGTACTTCATTTAAGCTTGAGCATTTTATGTACGCTTTAGTGGCTGTAAGTGCAGTAGGAAGACAAGGCATTGAATATTGAATTTCAGTTGCAAAACAATCAAGAAGCACTGTGATTCCAGAGCCCTGGAGATGCTGTGGACTAAACTGTTGTCCACAGAGCTTAAGGTCAGTGGTTGTTTGGGTAGCCAGCCCCCCACAACTAATCACGATAGGCACAATTGTACGCATAAGATATATAAAGATTATAGTAAAGTCATAGAGAAAGGGGAGAGGCGAGAGAGCGAGTAAAATAAAGAAGTCAGGCACATTTCATGGTAGCATGCTCACCTCCTGGTTGGCCATGATCTCAACAGCCAGGTCCACGCACAGTGCGGGCAGAGAGGGCAGAAGAGAGGATTTAGTACTTACCAAGGTTTATATATCTTTTGGGACATACAAGCCCTCTGATTACAGATAAAAATCTCCGTCATAGGAAGGGGTTGTAACATAGGCAATACAAGCAATAGGAGGGGGATGGCCTAGGGGTGTGCACGTAATAGTAGAGGGAAGGAATGGGGGTACATATGAGGCAAGATGGGTGGACCCTAGACTCAATATACTAGCCTAACTTTAGCCATCCTTGAGTAGTCCCGGGCTCACCTTCGGGCACTCCTTCAAGGGAACAATATCAGAAGGGAGTGGGTCCTACTTGGGGTGAGTCAGACTATACACTCTGGTGGCTCTAGACACCCTTAAGGAGAATAACCTCTGACCTACTCTCACTGACCTCCTATTGTACAGTCATCTACCATGTGTAGCAAGCAGCATCTTGCGCTTGTCATATATTTGGGGGAGACAACTTGGGAGAAATATTTTGGTTTCCCACAAGTGGTTCGATCCTATCAGCTGCTCCATAGGAGAAAAATGGGACTGGCAGCTCCCTTAAAGATTCATAGTCTTTGGACCCCTCTATAGGGCCCCCCTGAGTCAGAATCTGCTCAGTGGCAGTGTGTTGGAGAGCTCCTGGGAAATTGCCAAGCATAAACCTCCAGAACATTTCCTCACTCACTGACCTTAAGCAAGTTATGGCTGAGCTCTGACCCTCCGTTTATTGATCTGTAAAAGAAAACCGTCCAACCACTGGTTTCAATAGAGGGGGCTGTGGCAGTGGACCACCTCCATCACACTGTCAGAGGGGATGGCACCAGAATGACCCTCGGGTCTGTGGCATTGGCAGCCATGGCAGGCAGACTGGCACCACAGGGGGACACTCACCAAAGCAGTGGTGTCTCCTGTCACCCAGTGCGGTAAAGGGCCACCACCATCACCTCCTTCCAGCCTCCTGCCAGCCCACTGAGGGAGAGGAGGATCTTGTCCTGGCCAAGGGGGAAGAAAGAAGCTACAGGGGTAGGAGTGCAGGCTGACGGGCCTCAAACGAAATGGGTGATCCTACCCATGTGTGTATGTGACGCCAACTCTTTGTGCTGCCACTGATACTGCCCACCACATAGTAGGTGGAAATTATCTGAGATGAATGCATCACTTGCTCAGGTCCTGAGACAGAAGTGCTGCCCTATTGCTGATGTTGCTGCTACCAGCTCTGTGATCCCTGGTACTATTAGTACTTGTGCTCTTGTGGGGCCTTTGTTCCTCGTGCGGGTCGTCCTATGTTAAAGAGCACAGGACGCAAATTATAGAGGATCTAAAGTAAGTCATTTGATACAACGAAGTGCTGTAACCCTCTTCCTTCAATAAAGATTAGTGCTTTGGAATTACTTAGACGACAGAAGAGACCGCTGAGTAGAAATTTAGAAAGAGATTTAAGAAGCCCCATTAATTTAAGTCCTGATGATTTCTATTCTGAGTCTTCAGAAGGGAGTAAAATGAAGGAAAGAATTTGTTTAGTAAATTAATGTTGCAGGCAAAATTGAAGATGCTGCTAAATACTTATTTACTATAAGCAGTTTCAAGCAATTTGGAAGTATTAATGTATATTTCTAATTTAATTACAAACCTTTCTTGCATGGTTATTAAATTATAATACTTAGCACATGGTGGGTATTTAGAAAACTTTATTTAATTAATTTACTTTCAGATCCTTTTAAGCAATTCTAGATTATATTCTCCAAAGGCTGCAATCATATTACATTAGTTTGACAAATTTGTCATACTTAAGTTCCTCTCCCCACTTCTTTCCCAAATAGTCTGAGTTAGGAAGATTTCCTATATCCTCTTTTATAGGGAGGAAAAAATGTAGGGATGATTCTGAGCATTCTATTGTCATATCCAATTTTAGTCTCTGCAAAGGAAAATTGGCTTAACTGAATCCAGAGCCATGTTTGCTCTGCTACCTTCACTGGGGTCCCCAGACCTATGTCTGATCATTTATGCACCTAGAATTTATTAATGCCTTCATTTCCATAAGGCAAGGTACGGCTTACTTGACTAAAAACTCTTCCTAATTCCTTTCTAAAGCATGGTTGAGTTGGAATGCTTACTGATTAAAAGATGAAACCCAGGATTGGGCATCCTACACCGAATCCCAGATCTCTGACACCCCAGTTGTAGGAGCATGGTTTGTGTCCGTATCTTGAACATGAGATGATACAAGCATATCGAAATTGTCTTAAAATCTTATGTATTAGCACCTATAAATTGCCTGTCAATGTAAGCTCAACCATGTTTGCTGCCCTGAAGTAGATTGGTGATGGTGACAGTGACTGTGACAGGTGGTGGTGGTGGAGTCTGAGAGCCAGAAATGAGAAAAGAGGATGTCAAGAGAGGATAGTAAAAATTAATACCTCACAGAGTTATTCTATAATATTATTATTTTTGGAGGTGGTGTGTATGGGATGTTATGTAATGCCATTTGTGGGAAATGTCAGATGTGCACCATCTGCTTAAAATAGTACTTCAGGTTCCCTGTCAGTGCATCTTTTTAAAATTCTGAATACTGAGTTTCTTATTCTAACAAGGCATATAGTGCTATTTTATTAAGGAATATATAAAGAGAAAGCTAATTCCCATGAATTTACCCCCATGTCAGTAAAATATGTTATAGTAGATTCTTTGTGGAGATAGGTAGGATTAAAAAGCATGGCCGTTTGAAGCATTCAAGGTAAGCACAGTCACTGTTTTATTGTTCACCGGTAAAGAGAGTTGGTAGGTTGCCGCCCTCTTCATGCTTCAGCCCTGTGCTGTTTAATTTTAAGTGTCACCCAGTTTGTTATGTTCTCCTTCTGGCTGGTTGTCTCTGTCATTATTCATGTGGGTACACCTTTCAGCCTCAGTCATATGTCATCATTCTTAGGCTACTGTTATGGGAACCTTAATTTTTGCTACTTTGGGACCATATCCTGAAGCCATTTAATTGATTTATTTTCACATTGTGTTCACATCACCATAATGAGCTTCCGTCACATACTTTTCTTTTAAATTCCGCATAACTTACACTGTTTTTAAAATATTACATTAAAAACATGGTTTTCACTTTTGTTTGGGAGTACTTCTTACCGTAGTTGAAATTTTAGATTCTCTGTGCTTTTCCATTAGACAAAACATTTGGCCTTTGTACCTTGGCCCAGAGCCCCGGTGGCCCAGATGGAAGTCACTTAGCTGCTAAGCGCAAGGTCTGCATTTGGAAACCCCCCAGTGCTCTGCGGGGGACGGTGCGACAGTCTGCTTCTAGAAAGATGGACTGCCTTTTGAGACATGTCTACTCCGTCTTCTAGTGTCAGGACCAACCGGAAGGCAGTGGGTTGTTTATGTTTTAGCAAGTTTTTTGTTCAAAACTTCCTGACAATTGAGATATAGATGGTAACTGTCCACACCCAATTTGACAATGCAATTAGCAGTAATCACAGAAAGCTATTGAAATCCGCTACAAGCGGCATTGTAGTTAGC
The DNA here is from genome assembly GCF_050624435.1 of Tenrec ecaudatus. Classification (NCBI taxonomy): domain Eukaryota; kingdom Metazoa; phylum Chordata; class Mammalia; order Afrosoricida; family Tenrecidae; genus Tenrec; species Tenrec ecaudatus. The sequence continues at coordinate 88,938,360 of NC_134530.1, forward strand.
TGGGACCTGGAGACTACAGCCATGTACATTCACATGAGTGCATCCTTGTCATATTTTTAACACTTATATTTATTCATAAACTAATTGATCTAAAATTCACATGTGATCTGTGAGTCATTAGTGCAAATTAGCAAGTTGTCGCCATGTATACATGATTTGCATCATCACTTTCTCTTGTTTGTTTCCACACCATTAGATTTTGAACAGTTCTCTAAATTGCCTGAAACATATAAGGTCTGATACACTGGATTACTTAACTCTGCGCCATCCAGGTGCATGTGACGAGCAGAGTCCTGCCTGCTAGGTGCCCTTACTCAGCCCTGTTGGTGTCCCTCTCCACATTACCTTGTCTGCATGAACACACCGGTCTGTGTGTACAGGTGGAGGCCTATATTAATGTGATTATGAGTGGGTTGTTGTATTTGGCTGTACAGGAACCTATGGAAATTGATGTTCATGCCTATAACTCTTGAATCCTCCCACATTATCAAATAGTAAATGTCATGTATAACAACTCACTCTCCGTTACAGAATTACATGTGGAAAATGTGTACTGTGTAAAAACTCCTGAGGCAAAAGGTGAGCAAATCAACTAAAAGCCCTGGAAAGATTCAAGGCTAGCTGTCAAATGCTGCTGATGGAAGGTGGATTTATCATTGTATTCACCTTACTATTTTGATTGAATTATTCATTATTGATTGATTACGTATGCATGTGCATGTGTTTACATACATATGCAAAAGGAAGAGCCCAATTGGCATACTGCAGCAGATCTCAACCTGTGGGTCATGACCCCTTTGGGGGTCTAACGACCCTTTCGCAGGGGTCGTCTGATTCATAACAGTAGCAAAATTACAGTTATGAAGTAGCAATGAAAATAATTTTATGGTTGGGGGGGTCACCACAACATGAAGAACTGTATTTTTTTTCTTTTAAAAATCATTTTATTGGGGGCCCGTACAACTCTTATCACAACCACACATATATCCATTGTGTCAAGCACATTTGTACGTTTGTTGTCATCTTCATTCTCAAGATATTTGATTTCAACTTGAGCCCTTGGTATCAGCTTCTCACTTTTCCCTCCCCACTCCCCCCTCCTCATGAACCCTTGACAATTTATAAATTATTATTATTTTGTCATGTCTTACACTGTACGATGTCTCCCTTTACCCACTTTTCTGTTGTCCATCCCCCAGGGAGATTATATGTAGATCCTTGTGATGGGCTCCCCTTTTCTCCCTCACCTTCCCCTTACCCTTCTGGTATTGCTACTCTCATTGGTACGGAGGGGTTTATCTGTCCTGGACTCCCTGTGTTTCCGGTTCTTATCTATACCAGTGTGCATCCTCTGGTCTAGCCAGATTTGTAAGGTAGAATTGGGATATGATAGTGGGGGAAGGAAACATTTAGGAACTAGAGGAAAAGTTGTATGTTTCATCGGTGCTACACTGCACCCTGACTGGCTCGTCTCCTCCCCACAACCTGTATCCTTCATTAGGAATCAACCAGACAGTCTTGGGCGTTGTATGTAAAGAAGGTCACTACGAGTCAGAGCCAAAGATAACCTAACAACAAAGTAGAAGTTATCATCATGTTTGTCCAACAACGAGGTGTAGAGGGTTTTTTTTAATCTTTTGTCAAAGATATTACAAGCTATATATCCAAATAAGAAGCTTTGTTCCCTTCAAGATCCCCTGGCAACCTCGAGAGTGGTGCAGTCCACCCAGCTGTTTGTGCTGCATCATGCACTTCCGAAATCGTCATGAAAGCCCGTGCTCCATTCTTTTCAAAATCGACAGTAGTAGTACATTTTCTACTTTTGAGGGTGATTTTAGTCAGTCAACCTGAAGTGGCAAAACATTTTACAGGACTGCTAGGCCAGCTTGACTAGAGAAATAAATCCCGCGATGGTCATAAATGTGCAAGAAAGGGTTTTATATCAAGAAGTAATTATATCCAGAAAACATTCCAGCCCAGTCCAGCTTAGTTCCAGTACTAGACCCTAAGTCCCTCTTCGGACTCACACAGCCACATGCAGCGATGCAGAACGCAGGAAGATCACAGCCGGTGGGTACAACGTTGTGTGGATCCAATGGTGCAGTTTATCCCAGGACTCTAGCAGCAACCAGGATCAGCCTGCAGGAAAATGAAGGCAGAGGGGGAGAAGGGGAGGTCCCCAGGCTCGTCTTAACAGAAGGCCACGCCCACAGGGAGGCGCCATCAGGCTGTAACCTGACTGACAGTTTGAAAGCCACCCCTAAACTTTTATATATTTTCAAGTTGACCTGAAATTATGTGGCTACCACAAGGACCATGCTTTAATTTCATGAACTTTGTGCAGTTCATCTTTCTTGAGTGACTGGTAAAGTACCTTGGAAAATCAACGTCATTTCACAGACCGAATTAGCGATTTTTTTTTATGTCCTGGTGCTAGCATATATTAACTTCTGGGACGTATGTCTATATTTGCCTCTCATCTTTTAACTCATCAATGATATCATCCTTTCCGTTGAAGAATGCCTCTTTCCTTCGGGCCACCCAACACAGCCGCACCCCTGCTGCATGTAGTCTTTGCGTGTCGTCCTTGCGCAGGGGCCGTGCTAATCTTCCCTGTATCTTTCCAATTTTAGTATCTGTGACGCCGAAGCGAGTATGCTCTATGTAGGCTTGGTAGAACAGTAAAAACAGTTAAGTCCCGATGATTGGGTCGATCTGGCTGAAAAGCTGGAGTTCCCTCACTGCTGAGATGGTCATGTGACGTAAGCGTGGGTGATATGCCACTGTAGACTTAGAATAAGAATCAAGAAATGTGATTTTTTTAAATGTGAATTACCATTATTTGTTAAGCCCAGAACAGACCATCTTGCTTTGAAATCATTTTGCTTCCTGCTGGCTTGTCTTCAGAGGGTATCTCTTGTCTCTTCCTTCCTGGTCCTGTGGCTTTTCTGTTGGATTTGTGAAATCCGGGTATCTTGCAATGCCTACCCTTTTCCTCCAGGTGGCCCAAATCTATTTTGTGTGCCATGTTGTCCCTTCCCCAACCCCACCCAAATCTTAATGACTCAGGGGTGAGTGAAAGTAGAGCTGTTGGACAAATCACCAGCAAGCAGAAGGAGATAGATGGTTCCTTTGGGACTTTTTTTGGGGGGAAGGGGGGAAGAGGGAGTCACATACAGGCTTTTAACGTAAAAACTCTGAGCAAGTCCTCACTGTAGATCTCGTATTCTATGACACTTATCCATGCAGCATCCTTCCATGGCTCTTGAAATGAGGTTATCATGATTCTCTCTGAGAGATCAAGCAGGACTTCACCCTGGTTTATTCTTGAGAGTCAAGTCAGTCACCGTCCTGACAGATGGCCTTGTCCGGGGGCTGGACATCTGGTCAACATTTGATCTTTGCCAGCCAGGAAGAAAGGAGGAAGGGTTGAGGGAAGCCAGCCAACTTCATCTATGTTACTGTTTTAGAGACAGTCCCAAATAAAAACTTGTTGGCTGAGCCATCTCTCCCATTCAGTCCTAAGCTTCCCACATCAACCCTCTTTTCAGCCCAATACCAAATGTTTTATGACCTGCCTTTTCCTGCCCACCACTGGCCACCAGACTTTAGAAATTGCCCCAAGGCCACCTTTGCAAACTGCCTGTCTGGATGCTAAAGTCCTCCCAACAGACCCCATTAATGATTGATGCTGTACAGAAAGGCCAAAGAAATAAGAGTCTGTAATTCCCCAATTCGGTTACTAAACTGTCATTCTAGCTTCAGCCTATTCAGCTCTATTGAGGGTTTCTTCCACTTGTGGACGAGAAAGTATGGAATCTGTTCACAGTTAGCGAGAACTCTTGGGATGTATTCATTTGCGTGCTTTTATATGTTGCTTCTTCTAGCTTTTTTTTGGTGGAGCTTTCCTGGGCTGAATATTAATTTGGTGTCATGTACCAAATTAATATGACCATGTAGACTTAAATGTTTTATCCTCAGGTGTCTCACATCACTGCATTTCTTATACAGTCAGAATATAATGCCCAAGCCTATTCAGCTCTGCTATGGTTTTCTTAATAAAATCAAATAGCTCAGCATTCCAGCCGCAATTCAAGCACGTATGTTTCCGTATTACCCATATAATGGTATTTTGGGGCCTAAAATAAGATTCGGTAGGTTTGGTAAAAGTGATAGGACCAGAGCAGCCCTGAAGGCAATAATGAATATAAATGTCGTTCTGAATAATTGACTTAAACATATTCCTATGATACTTTTCAATTTTCACAGAAGCCGAAGTGCTCCTTAGACATTATCTGAAATCCTGGAACATGAAAAGGCACTCTAAACACACAGCACATATAACATTGCTTCCTGTTAATTTTTTGTAAAGATCTTTTTTCATGAGCGCATTCTTCATATATTTGAAGGGTATATTGTTTTTACAACCCACCAATCTTTTCTTTTGAGTACAGTTTCTATTGTTCTTTGAGAGCTTATGTTAAACCTAAGGAATGAGTCAGGAGTTGATTTGGATTGATGGTCCAAAGAACATGTTAGTGAAGTCTCTTATTCCAAGTTGAATTATTGGGAAAGGTTTGGTGGCCGGGGAATAAGCATACATGTACTGGGCTTTTATCAACAAATCCCACTATGTGGGGAACTCGGGTCATGGCGTTCTTTCCCCACCAATTTTTGAAGCCACCTTGTTACATGTTCTTTGCGTGCTCCCATGAATGTAATGGAATATTCTTTGAAGAGTCCGAGAACATTGCTGAGGCAAGCCATGAGGACAGTATTGAGTTTCATAGGGAAACTACCGAGGGCAAGAGCTAATTAAAACGAGGTGCTTACATTTACAAAGAAAAAAAACTAAATTCAAACTTCATGGAAAAAATTAATTCAAACATTTATTGGAATCTGACTGTATATCATATGCTGTTAAAAAAATACCATAGAGTTAAAGTAGACATGATTGCAGTTCCACAAGAACTTTTAGGACACATGAATAAATAACTAAATCGGGGAACTCTGTGGTGTTGGATTGTTCAGATTCCCGTGGGGTGCCTTACATTATTGTAGGGGGGCAGATGTTACAGTTGAGGGGACAGGGGTATTTTGGATTAAGTGGAATATAGACAATGCTTAAATAAGCTATTAAATGTTAACTAGTTATTGTACTTTGCTGTATTTGCATATTATTATCTTACCACAATTCTGTTGGGAGTTATTCTTCTACTTTTTTTTTAGAAAATTAAAATATCATTTTATTGGGGGCTCTTACAGCTCTTTTTTTAAAACAATTTATTAGGGGCTCATACAACTCTTATCACAGTCCATACATATACATACATCAATTGTATAAAGCACATCTGTACATTCTTTGCCCTAATCATTTTCTTTTTTTTTTTCTCCTCTTTTCTTTTTTTACATTTTATTAGGGACTCATACAACTCTTATCACAATCCATACATATACATACATCAATTCCATACATTCCCTGCCCCAATCATTCTCAAAGCATTTGCTCTCCACTTAAGCCCTTTGCACCAGGTCCTCTTTTTTTTCCCCCTCCCTCCCCGCTCCCCCTCTTTTTTTTTTTACTTTTAAAAGACTAAGAAAACCCCGACTTTAAATCAGTATCCTGCTTTTATCTTATCAATGATAGAATCTGTCCTAAATCTATCTAGGTCAGGGGACTTTCTACTCCCCTGAAGATGTACAACTGAAGGAACCTATAAGGGCTTTGCCCTGCCCGGCGGGGTCATGATGAGTCAGAAGTGACTCAGCAGTGAGGTTTTTTGGTTTGTTTTAATATTGGTCTAGATTTCTTTGCAGGATATCACAGATAGGAGCATTACTTATAACTGTGAAAAAAATGTTGGCAAAATAATTCAAATTCAATTAAATTAATTCTAAAACTTAGTGGTTTTTTGTTTCAATAATTGCCTACAGCCATGCATCCATTACCTAACACAAAAATAAAGAACATTCATTTACCTTGGAAAATTTGCTCAACCTCATTCCTTTCCGTCCTTGTTTTCCCAGCGCTAACTACTTCCTCATGTCTGTCTCCACAGATTAGTTCTGTATGTTATTGTACATCATGTAAATGGAACCACGCAGTGTATCTGCCTTTGTGTTTGCCTGCTGCCTACCTGCCTGCCTTCCTGTAGTTTAATAACTTTTATTTTGTTTTTTAATATACCACGATCTGTTTTATCTCTATATTCAAATAATGAACACTTGGAGGAGAAAACTAGACAAGCATTTACAATGAATCAAAAATAAAGCAAGAAGCTTGTTAAATGAACAAAATATACACAGGGTTAGCTTGCTAAAAAGTACAAAATGCTAATGAAATCCATCAAAGCGCTACATAATGTCAGAAACATACAGTGTCCATGGATTACAATGCAACATAGTGGAGAGATCAGTTCTCGAAGTGGTATACAGATGCGATGCAAATTGGATTTTAAAAATCCCAGCAGGATTTTCTAGACATGTTGGCAAGACCATTCTTGCCACCTTCACGGAGAAGAAAAGAAAGAGTAGGTCACTGCTCTTGAGTCAAGTTTGGCTCACGGGGACTATTTGTACCTGTCTTCTTTCATTCAACATAACATTTTTAGAACTCATCCATGTTATCTGTGCCACATGCTGTCTCTTTAATTACTTAATAATATATAATTAGATGAATATGCTCAATTATTCAGTCACCTGTAGAGGGACATTTATGCTGTTTTCCTATTTTAACTATTAAATGTATGGATTTAAATTTTAGAATAAACTTGTTTAGAGCATGTACCAGTCAGGATAGATGCAATTCTGCTTCAGTAACAAATAGCCCCAAATCTCAGTAGCTTAAGATAGCAAATGTTTGTTTCTCACCTATCTCTTGGGTCTCAGCAGAGGGGTGCCTCTATGCGTCCCATGTTCATCCTGAGACCCAGGTTACAGAATTCCCTTCTCAATATAGTTTTACAAGGCTGCCAAAAATAGAAGCAGGAAAAGAGGTAAATCAAGTACTGACTCAACTTTAAAGAGGAAAAAGTGCACGCCAGACAATTTATGAATAGTCCTAATGACTCTAGCAGAGTAATTTGTCACTAGTCAACTCCGACTCGTGTTTGCAGGGTAAACACTGCTGTGTAGCGTTTTCAGAGTTGTGGCCTTCGGGAAGCAGACTGCCAGACCTGTCTTCCGAAGTGACTCTGAGTGCGTTCTAACTAACACCGCGTGGTCTGGTGGAAGATCGCTTACTGTTTGTGCCACCCACCGAGAGAATTACACATTGTACTGTTTGCCTTTGTGTCTGCCCCAGCAAACAAAATGAAGACCTTGAAACATTTTCAGTTATCTCTGTTGACTAAGACCATTGGTCATGAAGATGCCACAGGACCAGGCAGCATTTTGTTTAGCTGTAAACAAGGTCATCGTGAATGGGAATCAAAGATGGCGACTCTGGCACCAGTATCGGTAGCTGTGACACTTGAGAAACAGCGGCTGATAGAGGCGCGAACTTAGAGTCTTGCCGCTCCGTACATGTGTTACTACAAAATCAGTGGGCCGGGCTGTCCAAAAGAGAATGCCAGATATTTCTAGACAGGGATGGAGTGAATAAACAAGGTTTTAGTACACATGCATATTAAAGCGGGACAGATGTTACTGTAACCCATCCAAAATGCTATCTCCCCAAGGGAAGTGGGGAAATAAGGTTTTTATAGGAACGTCTGGGCTGAGGTCTTGAGTGAGGGGTAGGTGGAAAACTGAGTCTTTTTTCATTCCTTAGTCTTTGGTTTATCATTGGCTGTTTTACATTATGGCCTTGGCCAGCTCAGGTCAGTGTGATTCTCTCCAACAAACAGTTTTCAACACAGCGTGATTCTTGCTTGCTGACAGGTGGTATGCTATTACAGAGAATTTATGGGTGTTTTTACCACATGGGTTACCATGGGCATGCGGCTATTTTTCTCTATTCTAGCAGTATGCCTTGAGGGGTGGAGGGAGACCTCTAGGGTACAAGGTGAATGGGTGTCTTGACTCCACATGGGCTGAACATGCATGTAAAGAAATTTATGAAATAGTTTTAAGAGCAAATTGTGTGACTTTTCCAAGGTTTCCCCCGGTGGGAATGAGAACGTTAACTTGAGTATATGAGTGAAGACAACAGTGGTGCAGTAACGGGAAGCTGGGTAAAGAGAATGCATTTTGAAACAAACAACTGCTTAGCTGTGTGCTTTTGGTCTGGGTGCTTCAGCTCCGCGGAGGGCTGTGAGGACGGTTCAAGGAGCCACTTTATGGAAAGTGGCACATAACAAACCCATGGTCATGCCTTCCAAACGAAAGAAGGCGGCTGGCTGGTTTTTGTTTCCTATTACTGTGCCGCACGTGATCACAAACTTAATGGCCTTTAAACAGTTTTCACTTACTAGCTCCGTGTTCTACAGGTCCCACATATAGGTCCCGGCCTAGCTCGCCTGACTTTGCCGATCAGGGTTGATCTTGCGGGGTTTACCAGGTTGTGTGCTCATCTGGAGGCTTTGGGGGTGAGCCCATCTGCCCTTTCTGTCTTGTTGGAAGAACTCATTTCCTCATGGTTCTAAGACTGAATTCCCTATTTCCTTGCTGGCTGCCAGCCATTGGCTCTTCTCAGATGCTCGAATGCGAATGCTCAGATTCCTGGCCTTGTGGCCCACTGCAGGCCTTGCAAGAGTACTTATAACCTCTGACTTCCTGACTCTGACCTTGAGGCCAGATAGAAAGGGGTCCTGTAATTAGGTCATGTCTACCTGATAATGACCCTTTTCCCTAAATTAGCTGTGCCATATAACATAATCACAAATATGGAGTTCATCAACTCCACTGTCATGGGAACTATAAAGGGTTTCTAACAGTAGGAGGGAATACTTAGAATTCTGCATGATTGTGATTTTTACCAAAATGAAGGGTTTTTTTGTTTGATTTTTAATAAAATGCTGGAAGTTAGAATCCAGATGTGTGTTTTTCAGAAATATACTCTACATATTGAATTAAGGTTTTTCCTAGCACTCACTTAGAAAGAAGCATTCACAGATAGAGTGCGGACTAAATTAACAGCCCCTGGATAATAACTTGGCTGTTGTAACAGTGCGTGTTACTGGATCCCTCCCTTGTTGCTAATCTCCCTGAAGGCAGGAATCGTGTTTTATTTGTCCTTGTATTTATAGTAAAAATCTTTAAGTAAACAATTATATATTCATACTAAAATTGGGTTTATGTTGTTGAGTAGCAACCACTTCAAGTCTAGCTACTACAAAATTAGGAACCCTGATGGTGTAGTGGGTGACACGTTGGACTGCCAGTCTCAAGGTCAACAGTTCAAACCAACCAAAAGTAGAAAGATGAAAGTGTCTACTCCCGTAAAGATTTACACCTCAGAAACCCATAGGGACCATTCTACCCTGTCCTGTAGGGTCCCTGTGAGTTCGAACCATCTCAATGGTAATGACCTTTGATTTTTGAGTTTGAGTATTCTAAGACTGAAATGTCTTTTTTTTCCTTTTTAATTAAAAGATCATGGGGGGGGTGTTCTTATGGCTCTTATAACAATCCATACATCAATTATATCAAGCATATGTGTGCATATGTTGCCATCATTATTTTCTAAAATTTTACTTTCTGTTTGTTTATTCTTGTTTAGATGGATCATCTCCATCAGCAGGGTCCCATCTTGTGTCAGAGAACTCCTGGGCTCTTATGTCTGTTCTAAATATTGAAGCTCTGAAATTGGCCCAAGCTAGAACAGATGTCAGCCTCCCTAAACCTAATCACGTGAGGCAGAGCGGTTAGGGTTATATAGTGTTCAGTGTTACTCTTGTGCCCCATGCAGAGAATAGCTGTGAACAGGACAAGCACTTACATAAATGGTCACCACATGGCCAAAACTTAATAGTTGGGTCTTGTTTACATACTTCTGCTTTCATGTCTGTTTCTGCCTTTTGAAGATCACTTTCATTAAACAAACACTGTACATATGCTCTCTGTCAGGTACTCTACTGCATGCTGGGGTTACAAAGAAAAAAAGGTCCCATCCCTCTGCTGGAGGGATAAAGAACAGAGCAAACCATTGTCATAGAACCTCTGTGAGTTCAAAAGTTCCTCTTTCTGATCTTACTCTGTTTGGGACACCAGGACATGAGAACTGTACAGTCCATTAGCTCCAAAGGGAACATTGCACTCACATTCCTGCTTGTTTTCCGGTAGGTGAGAATTACAGGAAATGAACATCATCTTCTCTCCATTGAGAGTTCATTGTATATATCCAATATGGTGATGTTTAAAATCATAATATGAGGTTAAAAGTCTGAGAAAGTCGTAACGATTGCGGGGAGGGTGGCTTCATTAAGTTGTGAAGCTGCCTTGGCCTATTATGTACAGCAATACTTTGAATACTGGTACCCTTTAGAAGGAATGTGGAAACCATCTGCGTAATGACCATCACATATACTCTGCTCAGAAGACTCCAGATTTACCATGTTGGCTTTTGCCTCTAAGCTAGCGCTGAAGCCTATGGGGTTATTTGATAGGGGAGACTAAAAAGGAAAGGGAATTATTGGTAAATTACGATTACTTAGTCAGTAGTGGATTACAGTGCTTTTCCTACATTTGAGCACATCACTGAGGAGTGGATTGTATTCTCTGAAAAACAGTATGTATCTTAGCCTAATAGTGCATGCTCAAGAAATCTGTGGTGCTGCCCACAACAGATCTATTCTTCCTGCTCTGTGCCTCTTTATGATTTTGGTTTTTCTCTATACTACTTTGGTTTGACTTGTGCACTAGATAATCTAAGAACCCGAGAAGATTGGAACAAGAAATGGTCCTTAGATTCCATCTCTGAAAAAATATGTCTATATACCTTTCTGTTGAAGGAGACCTGCTGTTGTCTAGTAAGCTTGACTACAGGGTCAGCAGGTCACACCCGCCATCTGCTCCGTGTAAAAAGCAAGAGGCTGTCTGCTCCCATAAGTATTCACAGTCTCAGAAACCCGATAGAGCGTCACTATGGGTTTGAATGAACAAGATGGCGATGGGGTACCTGTAATTTACACTGTCTTTTCACTAAGAATTTATGCCAGTTTGAAATTCATATAGTTCAATTTACTCATTTAAGGAATCAAGGTACTAAGGTTCTGAGAGAGGGTTTCCCCTAACGTCACACCATGGCTGCACCTGGACTCCTGCCTCCTTGCAACTTCATGATAAGTGAATAAGTGATTATTGCACTTTGTCTCGTTCATTCCATTTTTTTCTGCTAAAGTAGTATGTAAACCATGATGTTTGGCCTAGAAATTACCTAGGGAGTAAGGAGAGCCTGAGTCCTGCCCCTTGGAAGTCTAGAGGTACAGCTAGACTTGGAGTCAACGTTGATATGAATCAAACAGGGGAATGATCAGAGGAAATGGATGATAAAAGCCGTTATTGTATAGGGTGCAATGAGCATGGAACAGAGGTCCTGAAAGGCTTGTTCAGGAACGCACACTTATGGTGAGCTTTGAAGGAGAAATGCAGGAGATAGATGAGCCTTTCTATTCCAGTAAAGACTTCAAGTCTTAGAAACTCACAGGGCCAGTTCTGCTGGGTGACCATGAGTGGGCATTGACTCGCTGGCATTGCATGTAGTCTCTGTTATGAAGGAGAAATGGAAGTACTTCAGGGTTTGGTGACCAACATGCAAAACCAAAGAGCATGGGGTGAGAGGAGGCCCTGGGATTGATGAGTTCAGCTCAGCTGAGAAATGGGAAGAAACCAGTAGAGTGTAGCTGGGCTGGAACTTAGTGAGCAAGGGAGAAGGCTGTCTGAGAGAGGGACTGAGGCCAGATTGCGCCAGACCTTCCAGTCTAAGTGAGGACACAAAGATCCCCAGGAGGATGGGATGCAGGGAGTATAATGTAATCAGCTGTGTGACAAGCATGTAGCTGGTAGAGAAAGGCTGGCCTGGATAAAGTGAAAGTTGGAGGCCTCAAGAGGAGTCAATGCATTCCACTGAAGAGTCATGGCGGCTGGGCTAGAACAGATTGGGAGAACGTGAGAAGCTTCAGCCATGATTTGAAGGTAGAATCGACAAGCCTTGTCAGTGCATTGAAGGTACAGTTGAGGGTGAGGTTTGGCATTTGCTCAGGTAGGGGGGATTAACTATGAAGCTATCCAGGGACTACATGGGAAAAAGCGTCTATTTTACTTGAGGTGCTTATAAGACATCTAGTGGAGGTGTGAAGCAGAAGTTGGATATGCAGATTAGGTTCAGAAGAAAGATCTAGGCTGATTATGTCAATTTGGAAGACATCAATCTCATCTGTGAACTCAAGGGAGTAATTGACTAGTTGGGATTATTAAACCCATGCTGCAGTACACTGTGTGTTTTAGAAATTGGATAAAGAAAGACGTTTCAGATAAAGGCAATGAGGAAGTTAAAGGGTGAGCACTCACGGACACCCCACTGGCCACTGAACTGATTCTGACCCAAGGGACCCCACATAGGTTTCTAGGAGTGTGAATCTGTAAAACAGCCTCATCTTTTTACTTTCAAAACGTAGCTGAATCTTCCCAGGTTTTCCCAGTCTGTTCAAGTGCCAGCCACCATTTCTCTTCAGTGGAATGGGTTTAAGAGCCTCTGTTTGACCTCCCACCTTTCACTTTATCCTGCTTCATCCAGTCTACTTTTTGCCTGCCAGCTATGTTCTTGCCATACGGCTCTGATTTTATCTCCACCGCCTGCATCACCTCCTCCTGGGGATGGTTGTGGCCTCAGCCCCTCTCCCAGACAGCCTTCCCCCTTGCTCACTAAGCTCCAACCCAGCCACGCTGCACTGCCTTTCTTTCCGTTTCTCAGCTAAGCCGAGCCCCCCTCCCCCAAGGCCTCCTCACCCCATTCTCTCTGCTTCTGAATGCTTGTCACCCAGCCCCTTGCCGATGTACTGCTGTTTCTCCTTCACTGCTCACTGTAACTGTCCTTTCCTCAAACAGGCTTTTAAAGACCTTTTTACAGTTGGCCCTGTGGGTGTTTCGGTTAACGGCCAGCCCTCTAACTAATCCACAGTGCCACCAGGCCTGCTTATATCCCAAAGCAGACCTGAAACTGGCCAGTGAGCTCACTGTCGACTCGATGCGAAACAAGAAATAAGAGGGGGCTGGCTATTGAGTGCCCCTTAACTAAAGTCAAGCGGAGGCCATTCTGGATACAGTGGTCATGGAAGGAAGCAGATCTGTAAAGAATATGAGATCTTTGTAGACCAAGAAGAAGCATTTTTGTCGGCTTTCCTGGTTTATACTGTGATCCATAATGTCAAAGTTTTCATGTAAATTTGAAATACTTATATTGGTCATGGATCATGAATGAAGAGGCAATGGCTGCCTACAGCTGCCAGTGACTGTGCTGGAAATAAGGCCCCCAGAGTCAGGCCTGCTGTTCTAGGAGCTGTTGTGTGCCTGTCTCCGAGGTAATCAAGTTCCACCCCCACGTGCTCTGCTCCACTGAGAATGCAGAGGAGTAGAATGAACCTAGCCCACCAAGCCTTGACTGCGCAATCTCTGCTCTCGCCACCCATCACTCCTCCTCACAACGTCCACCGTGCACACCTGTCACCCTTTATTAGGCAGAATGAAGGGAGGAGGCGGAGAGCCTTTCCAGTTCACAGCACAAGCTGTTCTAGACATGAATGGGTCCAGAGGTTACACATGCGCATTTGGGAAATGCATACTCCACAGTGCTGATGTCTTTCCGAAATCATCCTCTTTAGCACCTGACATACTGTGGGGGTTGGGCTAACACTCAGCATCATCATTCTTTGTCACGAATAATTGTATCTTACTATGCTTGGGAATTTAATTTTTGTTCCTACTGGCTTTCTATGCCTGGGACCAATATGCATCTCTTTTTATATTCTGTAGTTCTGTTTGTGCATTCCCAACTGAGAATCAAGGATTTGATTATAATTTGAACCAGAAACTTTGTGTTTAATGTGTACTGATTCTGCCTGTTTTAACATTCCACAGAAATGAGGATGCAGTCAATCAGATGGCCGTTGCTCCCTTCCCGTTGCCATCAAGTTCCCCAACACCCATTGAGGTAAGCTAGTTGCTGTCAACTTGATTCTGACGTGCAGCCCGTGGGTGCACAGTAGAACTGTCGCCTTTTGGAATCAGGTCGCTAGGCCTTTCTAGAGATCCAAACATTAGAATGTCATCATATGTTTGCTGTTGGATGCTGGCCAGACAGTTCTGACTCCCAGTGACCCCTGGGACAGAGCAGACCAGCCTGGCATGGTTTCCTTGGCTGTAATCTTGATGGAAACCCATTGCCAGGACTTTCCCCCATAGAGTGGTTTGGTGAGCCTGAAACAACCACCTTTGGGTAGCAACCGAATGCTTAATTCTGTGCTAGTAGGACTCCTTCTTCAAACGATCTTCCACGCTTTACCTTCACATTTCTTTTAGATATATAACTTTGTCCTAGTTACACATTTCAGAATTTAATTTTAAAATTGTCTTTATTATTTAACTGTACACTTGTACTGTTTCCAGACACTTTTCATATGCATATATTTACTTTTTTTCTGTTAATGGAAAAATTATTAGCAAAACAAGGTATATGCATATGCTTCTGCTTATACAATTACATATATACAATCAGTCTCTCTACCCTGACAAGGGAATATTGAGTACATTTTCTCACATTTCTTATATACTGGGTTATATTTAATTCCAAAAGAAATGAATACATATAGTAACTACTCAAATAATATAGTTCTTTGAACAAATATTTATAATTTTCATTTTCCTACCTTCTTGAGACAGTTAATGTGAACTCTTGAGCATCTCACCAACTCTGTCCTTTGTTTCTAAGACAAAGATAAGTCGGTACCGTATATACCCGAGTATAAGCCGACCTGAATATCATCCAAAGCACCTAATTTTACCACAAAAACTGCATTAAAAATGTGCTGAAAAACTCAGCATGTACATGAGTATATACGGTAAATATAAATAGGATGTTTTCTCAGGGGAAAATCAGTCACTATATATATTATTTTTATGTATTCAAAAATAATCGGTTGAGTGTGTCCTCTGGATTAGGCACTGTTTTGTAAAGCACAGCTAGTTGCTAATAAGTCCCTTGTGGTGGTTCAGCAGAGGTTGCACTGATGAAAAAGAGAGACTAAATGAGCAAATAAACGAGCTGAGAGCATCGCCGTGAATGGTTAGTGCCTTGCAGAGAATCGAAATGTGACTCCTTTGATTAATATTAGGGAAGGCCTCTGAGATGAGGTGAGATTTAAATAAGCTCTAAATGATGAGAAGGATGGATGCATTCAATAAGCCAGACTGTAGACAGCATTACTATTTTTTTCACTTTATAAAAGAAAATGTGGGGCCCAGGGAGCTAAATAAAATATCAATAATAGGTATGCTATTTGGCATCTCCTACGTAGACTGTAACCAGGGGATTTTACACTAAATATTTATAGAATTGTCATAAAAAATAAAGGAAATAATAATTCATGAAACACTTACAACAACACCTGGCACAGAATAAGTGTTCCATAAATATGAAAGATTTATTTATTAAAATATTTTAATACATTATTGTTCTCAGTATTTAAGTATACTAAAAATATTAGCTATTGTCCTCATTTTAATTGTATAACTCTAAAAGTATTTCTCTAGTTACAAAGGAAGTGGTTAAATCAGTCCTAAAATGTACAGTTAATACTGTAAACACTACAGAATCAATACTGTTACATCAGAAAAATAGCCTGATGCTGTATTAAGCATTGTAATCTGTAAATTTAGAAGAGTGATTTTTAAATAAAGCCGAGTAGTCATATATGTACAATTTAATGAAGGCCAGTAATGTGTTCAAGAACCTTATAATATTTATATCAAATTGGAAGGTTCCATTATTTGTTTTTTATTTATTTATTTATTAATATTTTATATTATCCAAAGATAATTAAACCACATATAAATTTATAAATAAAAAATAGACCCTTTCCTCTCAAAGGGTGTGATTCGGTTGCATCATCGCAATGTGACTTTCATTCTCAGTGGGGTTTCTTGGTTTTAGTTGCTTCTCTAAGCTGTTGACCTCTGGGAATGGTCACCATGTGATGAGCAGCGGCCCTCCTGGGAGTGCCTTGTGAAGTGCATCCATCTGCTCTGGCTGCTTGATCATTTCCTCCTCCTTCCCTAGTTGCCTGTGTAGGTCTTCTGGATAAGCCCATCTCCTCCACGACTGCCTCCTAGACAATGATTCAGCATATTGATAGCCTATTAAAATCACATTCAAATAGATGATCTATAGCCATGTCATTATAAAAGCATAGTGACCAAAATGTAACATAATTGAATAGTGCATTTATTATATGACAGTATTTCATACCTATTCATTTATTCAACGAATATTTATTGAACACTTACTGTGGGTCAGGCGCTGTTCTGGACACCAGAAAGGGACATAGCAGAAGTAGCATCATGAGTTGTACAATAATAGGGTGAATAGACTGCTATTCAATCATTGAACCGGATGTTGAAGGTGTGGGCTTCCATCATGGCTCAACCCGTTTGGCATGAGACCTTGGTAAAGACAGCCTCTCACAGTCTCTCTTTTTTATTAAGCCAAACTAATAACTGGCCTTCCCTACCTTTGTCAACAGCTAGTTATGAGGATTAAATACAAAATAAAATTAAATATACTTAGAAGCTATGTGAATTTGTAAGAGATTAAGATTAGACGGTAAGGCCTTTGGTAATTGCAGTATGTTGGGACAGGTGCATGGCACAGTGATTAAGACAGTAAACTTGGAAGTCAGGCACCGATTCCTAACAGCTGCTCTGCCTTCAATAAAGTGGACTTGTTTAAGCTAAAAAAGCTTTTGTTTTCTTCATTTTTAAAATGGGCTTCAGAACAACAATTCATTAAGTTGATGTGTGAAAAGTACTAACTTATATTTATAAAATGTTCCGCATTATTCCTGGAAAATTGTAATAGATTCTTAGACTTTTTAGATATCTTTATTTTAAAATCTAAATAATAATGGTCTTACATTTTTATAAGAACTTATATTATTATGGCCCTTCCATCGAAGCTACCAGCCTCCAAGATCTTCCATTTTACCACAGTTGTAGGCAACGATTGCCGGTTTGGTTTTTTCCCTGACCAGTTTATATATACACACACAAACACACACACACACACACACACACACACATATATCTCCTCTTGCTCAAAAAAACCTTCCCACTTGGCTATCAGATAAAATCTTTGCTTCTTAGGCTTGAATTAAGGTGTTGTATTTACCTCCACAGCCATATATCTTCTTCATTAATACATAAACATTCTTTGGACACTCCACATATATCTGGTTATATAATCTGTTTATAATCTTTCTTTGAAAGATTACTTTCTGAAATGATCTTCCAAATCGTTCTCTATGATTCAGAATGTATAAAATAAGTATATAGAATTATATGCATAGCATCTGAATTGTAATAGTGCTCAAATAGAAGATATTATTGTGACCGATTCTATTTTACATCATTCACTTTAGTAATGTTTACTCCCTTCATAGTTAAATATTTATCATTCATAAAATAAAAATGACTTTGTCCTTTTGTGATGTCAGCTGAGCCTATGAGAAGGATTAAAATGGGACTAATTTCTCAGTGGTACCCTTTTGTCACCAGTGGTACCCTGGTGGTGCAAGGGTTCTGTGCTCAGCTGCTAACAAAAGATACTCAGTTCTAATCCATCAGCCAAAATAGGAGAGAAAGATTATATAGTGTTGGGGTTGACTGTACTCTGTCACATAGGGTTGCTGTAAATCAGAAATGATGGTAGAGTTTTGTTTTTTCAAGCTAGGCCTCTGAGGTTATGCAGACTTCCTTCATTATCTTGGTGATTCAGACCTTTAAATGGAGATCACCACCCTAGATTGTATGCATGTTCTGCTACCTACTGGGTAATGACCACTATCCAATTGTTAGATTTGAGTCCATTGTTGAAGCCACTGTGTCAGTCCATCTCATTGAGGGCCTGCCTCTTTTTCACTGCTATTCTGTTTTACCAAGATGTCCTTTTCCAAAGATTGATCTCTCCTGATGATACAGCCTAAGTACCTCCAATGAAACCTAAGTCTCACTGTGTTAGTCTGGGTAAACTTGGGAAACAAATCCACAGAGGCCCATATGTTCAAGAGAGAGTTTATCTAAAGGGTAAGTGCACATTAAGAAAGCATCCCAACCCAGTGCTGTCCAAGCCCATGAGTCCAACATTAGCCCATATGTCCAACACCGATCCACAGAGTCCTCCTCCATCTCACAAAACACACGCAATAATACCAACTGCAGGAGGAAAGCTGAATCAGTAAGTGTGCAAGCATCTCAGCGCTGGCAGGACTCTCCACACGGCTGCTTCAGCACCCAGGGCTACATCAGGGTAGGTCCATGTGGCTTCTCCTTAGGGATGCCTCACAGGCAGTGAGCCTTGCAAGCTGAAGCTGGGAACTGACTAAGGCAGCTGCATCCTGGTCCGAACATCAGAAAGCAA
The DNA here is from genome assembly GCF_050624435.1 of Tenrec ecaudatus. NCBI lineage: Eukaryota > Metazoa > Chordata > Mammalia > Afrosoricida > Tenrecidae > Tenrec > Tenrec ecaudatus. The sequence goes on from NC_134530.1 coordinate 88,956,928, forward strand.
GAGACCCGAGAACTAGAAAGGTGAGGCTCACTGAGCCATTTATCTCTCCACCCTTCAGTTAATCCCACATGTGTTTAGTGGCCAGGTTGGCACAATAAACCTTAACTATTTCACTCGCCTTCCTTGCTTCGAAAGGACAAGTTTATTACCTCTTTGCCACTGACTCTGGCATTACCCAATGCTTAGTCCTTGCTTAATAATTGTTGAGTAACTGAACTACAGGAACCAAACCACCTGTAGTTTCTCTGTTGTGCCCATAATGCTTCTTTGTAATTTATATGCTTAATTCTTATGGATTTGGTTGATTTAAAGTTTTTATTGTGAATCAGGTGATGGTTTATAGAGCAGGTGGTCCATTTTCCATTCAACAAGTCATTTACATTTTATTTCAGTTCATCCGCTGCAGCCCTATCAGGGTACCATCACTTGCCTTTCTTCCTCCTGTGGTTACTGTTTCCAGTCCTTCCTTCCAAAACCTCTGTGTCCTTGGGTAAATGCTGCCCTTTTGACCTTCAATAATTTATAATCATTCTAACCTGAGATTCAGACCTGAAGCGTAATAAAGGACCATCTCTTAGGTGTCCCACTATCATGTGTGTAAATACCAGCTTGTTGTCTACAGATGTTGGTTCTTTGGCCAAAGGACTCCTCTGAGTAATTATTCTTCGTTTGATCTGGTTTTTACAAATTCCTTCAGTTTTTGTTTATGTTATGTGATGCTTAATTTTTGTGTCAAGTTGATAACGTCTTACTCTGATGTGAGGGAGGCGTCTCCTGGGGGTGTGGCCAACTTGGTATCTATAAAGAGACATTGCAAAGAACCCCTTTCTTCTTCCTGCTCGCCTAGATCCTGCGTCTGGCTTCTTGGGAGGGCGGCCACCATGTTGCCTGCTAACCTTGGAAGCTGTCAGCAAGGTTGCCTGTCGACCTTTGATCCCTTCAACTCTACCTCCATCGACCTGTGGTTTTCCTGCTTGCTGGTTCATCGTTCCATCAGCTGCATGAGTCAGGAAGGGCCGCCAGCTACCATCTGATCCATGGACTTGAGTTGAACTGGGCTTCCTGTTTCGTGGCTATGTGCACTGCGTTCTTGATATAAATTATTTTCTTATGCATATATTAGTGTTCTGGTTTTGTTTCTCCAAAACACCCAGCCTAATGCATGTGGAAATATGATAATTTCACTGTCATAATTAAGGAACCTTTTTTCTGTATAGGTGATTCTTGGCTCGTGATTTTTTTGGTCAGAGTTTTACATGTCATCCTATTACTTTCTTGTTTACGTGGTTTCTGCTGGAAAAGTCAGAGCTTACTCTTACTGGTTCACTTTGTAGGTAACTTTCTGTGTTTTCCCAAGCTGCTCTCAGAATTCTCTCCTGTCTTTCATTTTAGAAAGTTTGCATATTGTATGTTGGGGTGATTTTCTTTTGGGATCTCTCTTGTGTGGGGTTGTATCCATTTCTTCAATGTGTACCTTCTTGTCTTTCATGGTATCAGGTAAACGTAAACAACTCTTTGATGCATTGCTTTGTGCCTTTTGTTCAGATTTCCTGCTCTGGAATTTCAATCACATATAAGTTATGCCCCTTGAAAGTGTCCCATATAATTATTAGAATTTGTTTGCGGTTTTCTGATTTAGTTTTTTTTTCTTCAGTTGTTCCTCTACCACACTATTATTGAGAGCTCTCTCTTCTAGCTCACGAAATCATCCTTCCATTGCTTCAATTCTGCTTCTTTGCTTTTTCAGTACATTATAAATTTCTAAAATTTCATTACTAATCTTATGAACTTCTGTTCGCTGTTTTTATATTTTTTCTATTTTATTTAACTTGTTAACTTATTCTTAATGCATGTTCCTGAATTCTTCTAAAGCTTCTTCTGTTTTTCTTGGTATTGTCCACAGTTTTCTTAATCTTTTCTCTTAAACTGGCTAAATACAATTCCTTCAAATTCCTAATCAGATAGTTCCAAAATCTTTTCTGAGAAATGTCTTCTTGCTCTGAATATTGTTCATGTGTTCAAACCACTCAATATTGTTTTTTGGTGAACTGAAATTGTCTATTGTCTGTGAGGCATTAAACAAAACTAGGGAGAAATTGCAAAGAAAAATAAGGGAAAGGAAACTAGTGAATGGATAATGTATAAAAGACACAGAAGGAACAAGAAACAGAAAGAATGGATTAAAAAGAGCCAAAAAAAGAAAGCACAACAAAGCCTCAGATAAACAAGAGAGACAACTGGCAGGGTACCTGTTCGGGGTCAGCACCCTCTACAGCTAAGGAGCTCATAGGGTGAGGTCGAAAGGGATGGGACACCACACCACATCTAGAAGGAGTTCCTGCTGACTGATATGTTGTCTGTGGTCAGGGCACCTGACGTGGAAGTAATCTGAAGCTCAGATGGTGACTGAGGTCAGGTGCTTGTTTTCTGAAGGAATTATTTCAGGGCCAGAGAACAACCAAGGGTCAGACTGTAGAAAGAGTAAGGCTATGGAAAGAATTCACTCCCATTCAGCCCTGCAGCAGGCCCAGTGTTCTGTCCATCTACGAGGGAAGGTCAGGCACTTCCAGGCTGTAGAGGTGGTGGTCGGGAGCATGATGTCATTGACTGCTGACTGGGTGAGAATGGATGCTGACCACATGTCTGGTCACTGGGAATATGTGAGGAACTAGAGGATCCAGCTTTCTCTCCACCAGCCACCAGGGTACCAGGTTGCTGCCTGGATAAAATACTGCTTGTAAACATTCCAGATGGTTGCACTGTGTCAAGCTAGGCAACAATTCACCCACTGAGCTCCTTGCACCACTTTTGTTCAGCTCCTTCGCCTAGTAAGTGTTCCATTTATTCTTGTGTCCTTCCCTTGGAAGCTCAAGGTTCCAGGATTTTCATCTGTGTCTTTCTTTTAGCTTCTCCTAGCTCTCTTTTAGAAAGTCTGTGTAGCATGTCTGCCTACTTCACCAACTTTCAAAAAATCCCCCAGATGTCTACTTGATAAAAAACATACAAAGTTAATCACAAGTATTATTTTACCCTTGAAGAATTTAATGGCCTTATAGGGTGAGGGGGGGGGGAGGACATATGTGTCTATTTCTAAGATACATGGTTCCCTGGTGATAAAATAAAGCTTTAGGGGTTCAGAGAAAAATGAATACAATTCCCTAGTAAAGCACTCAGGAAGAAGTGTCATTATAGTTAGTTTCTGATACATATATTGAATTTGTAAGTATCGACATGGTTGTTCAAATAATTGAGGTAGGAATAATAGAAGCAAAAGTACAGAGGGCAAACATTTCAGGGTGTGAAGTGAGAAGAAGAATGTAGGGTATATTAAGGGTAATAATAGGAGATGTATTCGAAAAATAAATTGAGGTCAAATGAGAGACTTGATTTTAAATCTTGGAAGGTTTGAATACCCTGAGTTAGGCACTTGGAATTATCGAACCCTTTTTGAACAATGACACAGTCTTACCCGGGCTCTCGTGCAGGTAGATTAATCTAAAAGGAACACTAAGTGTCTTGAAGTGGGAGGTCCAATTCGGATGGCACTGCAGTGATTTCCAAAGATGTCATGTGGGCTCAAGTGTACTTGATATGTGTTATAGGTCTTTCCAAGCCAGGCTGTATCTTTATAAAAGCAAGAACCATATATGTGTGTATATATACATATATATAACAAATATTATTTCACCCCCCTTGGGAGCCCTGCTTTATTCAGTACTAAATGAGAAAGCCTAGGCCTCATAAAAAATAGATAGATTGATTACCCAGGAGTTTAGTTAGAACAATTTTAGTTTTCTCTGTAATTGTGCACAGCCTTTCTGGAATTTTGAATAGACTCATAAATATGCTCTGACTGGGGTAGAAGAAACAAATTCAATTTGTCACATTTCATGAACTTGGGTGTTCAGTACGAAATAAATAAATAAAAAGACTTTATATGTATACACACACATGAATTTAGGCTGGCAAGGAGACTAATCATTCATCTGTGGTTTTCTGAAGCAGGACTGGATTTAGGTATCATGGATGATAAAATGGTAGCCAATCTGGAGTTTGTTAAAAAACAAAAAGAGCTTTATGTCAGTGACATCAGTTGTTTAGGTTTTTCCAGTGAAATCTTAAATCAATTAAAGGAAACCATTTGTAGCTACAAGTGCACTCTTCTGTCATGGTAAATGAGGAAAGAGGGAAGGGAACACTGAACGGCTCCTGAGCATAACTGTTTTTCCACTCCATCATAAAGTCCTCAATTAGTTTAACCTTTATTGAGAGGCCATTCTCAATCACACCACCAGTGCTGCTCTCAAGATGCCCACTGCCCGCTGAAGGGAAATGATGTGCAAATAGTGAACTTGAGGAGTCTCTGGTTGTTGCAAACATGCTCGGCTGCTATTTTTCCAAAAGGCGGGCAGTTGGAGCCCACCCAGAAGCACCTGGAAAGAGGCCTCGTGAACTGCTTCTAAAGTATCAGACATGGAAAATCCTCTGGAGCACAGTTCTACTCTTGACACGCACAAGGTCACCATGAGTGAGAGTTGATTGGATGGCAACGACTTGGTTGATATGCTGTTGGGGAGGGGTGGGGTGGTGGTGGTTTAAAATAAAGTTTTAAATAACTCATCATTTTTGTAGAGCAGGCCAGGAGAGGAAATGATCCAGTTCCTGACGGTTTACAAAGACTTCTCAGTAGGGATTAAATAGCATTTCTTCCCACTCTTTATAATGGCTGTGTTAAACACATCATTAAGAGCTTCGTCCTTTCCTCTCCTTCATCTATAAAATGGAACTCACAGTGGAATCTACGGACTGTGGTCTTCATGGGAAAAGATCATTCTCCTTGAGCAGCCTTGGCTGAGCAGGCAGCCTGGGGACAGGTGGTTTGAAGACCAGTGAGAGGGGGTGGAGGTCACCCAGTCATCCAGAATAGCTGAATCATCTTGGGAGTTCGTGGCCTCCGTCCATCAGCCAGATGGTCCTCAGACATTGCAGTATAATCGTGCCTGAGAACTCAGGCTTGCTGACCTAGTTCCTTCCCATCATGACTGGTTGCTGGTGAGTGGAGATATTTTCAAGACTACCCCATAAGCCATTCTGTTTGCCAAACAGAATCCACATTCTTCCTTGCTGTGCTTCATTTAAGCATGAACACTCTCAGAATTGTTAGCTCTCTTAGAAAAGTAAACACTAACTCCAATTACTGTTTGACCTGGCCCGCCTGTGTACCTAGATTTTCGCTTCTTCCCTTCTTCTGTGGACTGACCTGGTGAACTAAAAGCAGAAGACATCTTTTGGAAGGGGAGCCAGGTACACTCGAAATGAACATTGCCTCTGGAAGGCAACAGGCTAAGGATGAAAATAAAAGTGAATCAGACAAAGCAAATGAATGGGGAAGAGATGGTGGATTCAAGGATCTTTCCGTCTCACTGACAGATAAATTCTTTACATGTGATTGTAATGCAAACTGCAGTTTTTTTTAAAGTGGTAAATGGTGTAAAATGTTAGATGAGTGGAGAGGAAAGAAAGGTCACCTCTCAGTCAGGGCCACACAGCTGCTGCAAACAGTGGACTGGCACGTAGCAGCGTTTGTGAGGATCGCCGGGGGCTGGACCGACTGGACCCCAGCTCAGCATCACCTAACATAGCAGGAGAAGGGACGGATTTATGGAGTAGGGGACACATTTGAGACATGGCTTAGAATTATAAATTAATCTTCACTGGTGCCGCTAGTTTCAACGTGTGAGATGTGGATGTAGGGGTGGAAGGCATTCTTTTTTAGTTTTTATTCAAATACTAAAGGATGCTTACAATCATTTGGAATTAGACTGCCTCACCATATTTACATTTTCAATGTTGAAGCATCAGCTAAACAATTACTTTTATACCCATTTTAATATTCACTTGCTGAAGATTAAAAAAAATTTAAACCCCCTTAACTTATACCCACAATGTTCGGAAATGTAAAAATAAAGATTTTTGTTAATTTATTTCAGTGACATGTCTCAGGGACAGAGTAGAACTGTCACTTTGGGTTTCTGAGAATGTTAATCTTTTGTTTCTTTGTTTGTTTAATCAGTATTTTATTTATTTATTAAAAAATCATTTTATTGGGGGCTTATACAACTCTCATCATAATCCATGTATACATCCATTGTGTCAAACACATTTGTACATTAGTTGCCATCATCATTCTCAAAACATATGGCTTTCTATTTGAGCCCTTGGTATCAGCTCCTCATTTTTTCCCCTTCTTCCCCGCTCACCCTTCCTTTATAAACCCTTGATAATTTATAAATTATTATTATTTTTTCATGTCTTACACTAATGCCTCCCTTCACCCACTTTTCTGTTGTCCATCCCCCAGGGAGGAGGTTATATGTAGATCCTTGTAATCGGTTCCCCCTTTCCACCCCACCCTCCCGATATCACCGCTCTCAGCACTGGTCCTGAAGAGATCATCCATCCTGGATTCCCTGTGTTTCCAGTTCCTATCTGTACCAGTGTACATCCTCTAGTCTAGCCAGATTTGTAAGGTAGAATTGGAATCATGATATTGGCGGTGGGCGGGGTGGAAGCATTTAAGAACTAGAAGAAAGTTGTATGTTTCATCATTGCTACACTTCACCCTGACTGGCTCGTCTTCTCCCTATGGCCCTTCTGGAGACTGTTAATCTTATCAGGAGCAGAAAACGTTATCTTTTTCCCATGGAAGTGCTGGCTGGTGAGTTCACACTGCTGGTTTGGAGTTAGCAGTCCAATGTGGAGTCCACTCTGCCCCCAGGCCCTCCTGGAGGACTAGGAGTGCTTTATTTAACAAGTGACCTAACGCACGTCATTTTTCTCATCCATAAATTGGATCAAAGAATACAGCCCCATGTAGACTTACCATAGGGCTACATGAGGCAAGGCAAACATAAAGTATCTGCCTCAATAAAAAGCTCAAAATTGTTCGTTGATTTTGTGGTTATATTCATTGACATTTTATACTCCTTTTACCGCATTAATCTTCAAAGCTGCTTGATGGGTTAGTATTTTTAATTTGGTTCTTTTATCTACCTAAGTATGGTATTTGCGATGCATAATTCACTGGTCATGTGATCTCCAGCTTAATTTCTATCATTAAGGTCACATTTTCCAACTACTGAACCTTCCTCATTGCTTCCAAATTCTGCATCCCAGTCACCACGGAGCATCTTGATTGCATGCATTTCAAAGCACAGAAATGGGTAGAATCCCTCACCACTGGCTTTAGTGGTTGGTGCATAAATTGGAATAATATATATCTTGATAGATTAAAGGATCCCTGGTGGGGTTGTGGTTATGAATTGGTCTTCTAGCTACAACGTTGACAGTTCTTAACTGCCAGCCACTCAGCGGACAAAAGACCTTTCTGCTTCTGTCAAGAGTTACAGTCTGGTGGGTGCATAAGCAAATGTGGTGAAGAAAGCTGATGGTGCCTGGCTATCAAAAGATATAGTATCTGGGGTCTTAACGGCTTGAAGGTAAACAAGCAGCCATCTAGCTGAGAAGCAACAAAGCCCACATGGAAGAAGCACACCAGCCTGTGTGATTACGAAGTGTCGATAGGATCAGGTATCAAGCATCAAAGACTCAGAACAAAAAATCATATCCTTGTGAATGGGGGGAAGTGTGGAGTGGAGACCCAAAGCCCACCTATAGGCAATTGGACATCCCCTTACAAAAGGGTCACAGGGAGGAGACGAGCCAGTTGGTGTAGTGTGGCACCAATGAAACATACAACTTTCCTCTAGGTCATTAATTCTTCCTCCCCACCACTATCGTGACCCCAGTTCTACCTTACATATCTGGCTAGACCAGAGCATGTACACAGATGCAGATAAGAACTGGAAACACAGGGCATCCAGCGGAGATGAACCCCTCAGGACCAATATTGAGAGTAGCCATACCAGGAGGGGAAAGGGAAGGTGTGGGGAGGAAGGGGGAACCGATCACAATGACTTACCTATAACCCCCTCCCAGGGGGATGGACAACAGAAAAGTGGGTGAAGGGAGACATTGGTCAGTATAAGACATAAAAAAATAATGATAATTTATAAATTTTCAAGGGTTCATGAGGAAGGGAGGGGAGGGAAGGGAAAAATGAGCTGATGCCAAGGGATCAAATAGAAAATGTTTTGAGAATGATGATGCAACAAATGTACAAATGTGCTTGACACAATGGATGGATGTATGGATTGTGATAAGAGCTGTACGAGCCCCCAATAACATTATTGTTTTTAAAAAAAGGAGTTACAGTCTGACACTTAAAGAACCAGTTACTTCTAATTTGTCCTATAGGGTCACTGTGAATTGGAATTGACTCGATGACTGAGTTTGTTTATTAATCAGTTTTATCTCATAGACTATTACTCTTATTGACAGGATTTTGCTGAAAAGTTGAAATCTTGCAAGAAACCAAGATTTCAACTGAGTCATTGGTTCCAATAGTATTTGCCGAGTGTTTTCCTAGTTCGTGCAAGGCAGTTTCGTAGATACATCCGTTTCGGAAATAAACCAAATAAACACAACTCTTTACCGCAAACACTTTGGAGTCCTCTGCCTTGGTGCAGCATGTCTGTGCCGGAGGTCACAGAATAGCTGGTTGGACAACAAGGACTGGTAGACTCCCATGACTCCCGAGGGCTGTCCTAGCAAATACCACAAAATCGGGGTGGGTTTAAACAACAGAAATGTATTGTCTCACATTCCTGGGGTGTAGGAGTCCAGACTCCGGTTATCAGCAGGGTCATGTTCTTTCTACCCAACTGCTCTGGAGGTAGATATTTTCTTGTCTTTCTTTCTGGGAGTCAATTCTGACTCAATAGTAACTCAGTAGGACGGAGTAGAATTTCCCCTGTGGGTTTCTCAGGCTATGCAGCTTTTATGGAGCAGAACACCCTATCTTTGCTCTCTTAAGGCTCATCTGCAGGGTTTGAAGGCCCTACAGTTAGCAGTTATCACTCCGAACCCACTGTGTCACCAGGGCTTCTAGTTTCTTGTAGCTCAAGGCCCCTGTGGCATTTAGATTCATCTTGATGTGGCGATCATTTGGATGTCTCTCTCTCTTGTTAAAGGACACCAATCAGTTGGGACTAGGACCCACCCTACCCTAGAACAAATTCGAGTTAACTGAGAACATCATCAAAGACCCTGACCCTCTTTCCAAACAAGACGACTTTCATAGGTAATGGGAGTTAAGAGTTTAACTTTCCTCCCTAGGGGACACAGTTTAGTCCCTAATCGTGGCTAAGGTAAAGCTGGACCCCAGGGTTGGTCGATTCAGAGGTCCAGCTTTACCATCAAAGAACCATGTTTCTCCATCTCGTGGTATAGAGGTCCAGCTTTACCATCAAAGAACCATGTTTCTCCATCTCGTGGTATTTGCTTTGTCACCTGCAGTGTGGGCTTAATGCTCACTAAGTTGCTTTCCTTCTGCTTTAGAATGGCTACCCAGGGCTGTTTTGTTTCATGCACTCAATTAATATGAGAGGTATGGACACTTCTTTTACCTCTCCTGTGAAATCAAGGAAGAACCTTCCCTGAAATTACCTACAAACCTCTGAGTCTCAATGGCCCAAATTGGGTCACGTGCCCATGCGTGCCACACTCGATGGGAAAATGAAAAGGCGAGTTAGGTGAGTGGATGGGCTGGCATTTGCCACAAGGCAGTCAGCAGTCTACTTGAGAATGGGGTTCGACCCCCGCACGAGGGCCTGTCTGTAGCCCAGAAGGACTGGATAGCTGACAAAGAACATCGGAATGACGGCTGGAAGCACTCTGATGAAGGATTGTAAGGGTGCTGACAGTGTGACTGAAGAATGACATCGTTGTCATTTTCCTTTTAATGCTCAACAGGATCAAAGTGGCACCGAACCTGCCAGTAGTGAGGAAGATGGCAGCCTCGAAGTGGGCATTAAGCAGTTGCCTGACAGGGCAAGCTCCAGACTGGTGAGAATTATGTATCTTTTTCTTGAGGGTGTACTTTTTGGGGACCACTTTCTGTCCCTTAGAACGCATATCTGTTGCGTTTGTTGTTCTAGGAACCTTGATTCCTGAAATAGGGGGAGCAATCCCATATACCGAATAACCCATTTACTCTTTAAAAAATATGTTTTTAATATGATTTTCCCAACCTTCCTCTAGTTCCTGAACGCTCCCTCCCCTCCCAATTATCATGACCCCAATTCTACCTTGCGGACCTGGTTATACCAGAGGATGTACAGCGGTGCAGTAAGGTTCTGGAAACACAGGGAATCTAGGACAGACGAACCCCTCAACACCAGCGGTGGGAGTGGCGACACCAGGAGGGAAGAGGGTGTAGAAAGGGAGAACCGATCTTGGAGATCTATGTGTAACCTCCTCTCTGGGAGATGGGCAATGGGGAGGCGGGTGAGGGGAGACGCCAGGGAGTGTAAGATAAGATATAATAATTATTTATAAACTAACAAGGGACCAGGGGTGGGATCGGGGAGGGAGGGGGATGGGGAAAAAAGGGGAAACCGAGCTGATTCCAGGAACCCAAGTGGAAGGTGAATTATGAGAATGACAAGTGCAACGAATGTATAAGGGTGCTTTGCTCAATTGATGTATGTACAGACTGTGATAAGAGCCTTATGAGCCCCAATAAAAAGATTTAAAAATATATGATTTTCCCCATTTGTTGTGAGAGTGGGAGATTTCCATCTCAGACCATCACCTCCGTATTCAGCACTTCAAACCACTCATCACACCCCCACCCACTGCCTTCCCCTTATTTCCTCACCGAAGTTAGCGCCTGTCAAACCTCTCAGATGTCTAGTCCGCCCTTTTGTCTTCCCTCCCAGGCCTCCCCACATGGTAACCCCTGAAGTCTGTTCCCTTTAGGATCTTAGGCTTTGTCTTGATTTTTATCCTTAAGGTATCATACAATATGTGTCCTTTTGTGAATGACTGACTTCACTGAGAGCTCTGTCCTCCGGGTCCATACATGCCATGAGGTGCTTTCCTGGTGTCATCAGTGGTTTTTTTCCTAATCATTTTATTAGAGGCTCATATAACTCTTATCACAATCCATACATACATCCATTGTGTAAAGCACATTTGTGCATGCATTGTCCTCATCATTCTCCAAACGTCTGCTCTCCACCCAAGCCCCTGGCATCAACTCATCATTTTTCCCCTCCCTCCATATTTCTCCCTCCCTCATGAACCCTTGATAATTTACAAATTATTATTTTGTCATATCTTACCCCTCCAACGTCTCCCTTCACCCACTTTTCTGTTGTCCGTCCCCCAGGGAGGTCATGTGTAAATCCTTGTAATCGGTTCCCCCTTTCCAACCCACCCTCCCTCTACCCTCCCAGTATCACCACTCATACCACCGGTCCTGAAGGGACCATCTGTCCTGGATTCCCTGTGTTTCCAGTTCCTATCTGTACCAGTGTACATCCTCTGGTCTAGCCAGATTTGTTAAGTAGAATTGGGATCATGATAATGGGGAGGGAGGAAGCATTTAGGAACCAGAGGGAAGTTGTGTTTCATCGTTGCTACATCGCACCCTGACTGGCTCGTCTCCTCCCCGAGACCCTTCTGTCAGGGGATGTCCAGGGGCCTACAAATGGGCTTTGGGTCTCCACTCCGCACTTTCCCCCTCATTCACAATCATCATTGTTCTTTAGCGATGCATATAGGACCCCGGCAGCGCAGTGGGTATGTGTTGGACTGCTAATCACAAGATCAGCAATTCAAAGCCACCAGGTGCTTCACAGAAGCAAGATGAGGCTTTTATTCCCATAAAGAATTATAGTCTTAGAAACCCTCATAGCCAGTCCTACCCTGTCCCGTAGGGTCACCACGAGTCAGAATTGACTCAATGGCAGTGAGCCTTTTCATTGTTGGTGGTGCGCTTGAGTATATAGTGTTCTCTTATGTATATGTACCAAAGTGACTGTATCCATTCTTTTTCTCATGGGTATTTAGGCTATTTCTGTTATTATGATGAAGATGGAGTGTCTGTGTTATCTGATGGGCGTGTCTGCATCTGGTCGTGCTATGGCCCTTACTTCTGTGGGGCTTATGCCCAGCAAAGGGATTGCTGGATCATCCCACTTACTCTTAAAAATAGAGTTCTGCCCTCATCTTCACACTGTCTGTATCTGTGCAAGCAATCTCTTGCTACAGTCCTGCTTAAATCGAGGTCCTGGAGAGGTAGAGCTTGTACAGCCTGCACTTACAGGATTTGGCTATAAGTTCTAGAAAGAAATATTGGCATTTTTCTCTGTTTTAAATGTCTTTAGTCACCCGAGAGGGTCGCCCTGGTTTTATGACCACACATCATGCATCTTACTTGACAGAGTTTGGGAAATGGTTTCTCTTTTTTCCACTTTTAGAAACTACATCCTGGGACTGATTTGGTCCCATGTGAACTGAGTTTTTTCAGGCTGAGGGGAGAGGACATTTCCGTGAGGCTGGGAATTCTAATGAGCTGCTCTAGGAATCCCCTCTGTGGAACCTGAGACGCATGCCATGAAAAAGAATGGAACTAATAGATGATGACAATTGTTCTTGAGAAGCAGGCCCCAGGTCACACTGTCCCCTATCTGAAAGGTAAACTGTGCATTTGGGTTATGTGGAAATAAGTAACATCAGCAAAGTTCAAAATTAAAGCGCCCTCATTTAAAACTTCTGTCTAGTAGTTCTTTTTGACACTGTGGTACTGCTGATAAGTTTGGGGAATGTCTTTGTCTCACATATGAAGACATGGGACTTTGGGGAGGATGGAGGAGGGAGAGGACAAAGGGAGCTGATATCAAGGAGTTAATGAAGAAATAAAATATTGTGGAACTGACTCTGGTAGCAATTGTACAATACTGCTTGATGTGACTGAACTATGGGATGTTATCTATAAGAGCTCCCCATAAAATGATTTTTAAAAGGAAGAAGAAATATGATTTTATAAAAATGCTGCCCAACCCTTCCTTCCCACAGCCCCGCTTCATTCACAGAAAACAAAACCAACAAACTCACCGCCATCACGTTGCTGGTGACTCAGGCCTGTAGGCTAGGGTAAAACCGCCCTGTGCGTTTTGAAAACTGTCACTGCTCGTGAGAGCAGAAAGCACGCCTTTGTCCCAAGGGCCAGCAGACGGTTTTGAACTACTGACCTCACATATCACAACCGAACAAGTAGCCCTACACCACCAAGATTCTCCTCAAAGGAAATGGTAAAATGGGTTAGCACATTCCTTTTTTGTTGTTGTTGCTGGGAATGGCTCTCTTATAAGCCCTAGACAAAAACTATCAACAAGGAAACACCTTGTTTCCAAATAAACATTGCCCAGTTAAAAGACAATTGATGAGCTGAGGATCTGAAGGGCTGAGCATAACTTGTAGATACTGTTTCATGCTACATTTCACCAAGAGTAGAGCTTCCTGACACTCACGGGCTGCTCTCCCGATCTGCCTCTCCCCTCTACCACCATTTTTTTCTCTCATAGACACCGGCCGAATTTCTGCTAGAAAGAAGGTAGTCCTAATTTGGACAATTCACATAGCATAGTTATCAGCATCGAGTAGTGGTTGAAAGTTTGGTCGTAGGCAAGCTTCTTGGCCTTTCCAAGCCTCAGTTTCTTTTTCTGAAGAATGGGAATCAGAAGGATATTCTTATGGGGAGGCGATGGGGTACAGTGTTATTCACATAACACAGTGTAAGGCACACAGTAAGTTCTTAGTACATTCATTCTTCAACCCAATAAGCAATTCATTCTTCAACCCAATAATCCTGAGTGCCATTGTATTCCAGGCAATGGAGTGAAAGCAGCGAATAAAACATGTGTGTATATATATAATTAAATATATATATAATAAAATATATATAATAATATATATGTATATATATACACCCACATGGGAACTCTTTGAAAGCTGGGACCAAGGTGGAGAGAGAGAGAGAGGGAGAGTGGGAGGGAATACATAAATATGAAATCTACTAGGTGGAATCATACAAAATTGCCTTTTCTTTGGAGGTGAAAACTTCATACATAGCTTGTATGTATGGTTATAAAGTACTAATCACTATTTCATCATTGCTTGTCATCTTTGGATGATGTCCCCTATAAGATTGGTAAGTGCCTTCCTTCCTCCTCCCTGCCCCCTTAAAGTTGTTGCCAGGTGTCTTTTGTCAGAGAAAGAACACCGTGCAATCACTAGGGGCCCTGCCACTGTTTATCCTTGGTTTATGTTCCAACAGGTGGCAAGCTCTCACCTGGTAGCACTCTGGCTTATTTTCTCGGAGGGTGCATGTCTCATCAGGCACCGCTCTTGGCCCCATAGAGTAACCAGCAGTAACAGCCCGCTTACCCTCGAGCACCCGTGGGGTTAATAGACTTGGCGTCTGCAAAAGCGCACCAGGGCAGCATGTGAGAGGAGGAAGAATGAAGTGTTCTTGGAGTTCAGGGGGGAAGGCACCTCATCTCCTTCAGGGACTAGTGAAGGTCTCTTAGAAGCCGTGGCCCTTTCGGTGACATGTAAAAGGAACTGACTCAAGGTTTGCATGTGCAGAGGAGGCTTGGCCACCTCGGTCAGATGATGCGAGTAGGGGTGGGGTCTCAATGGGCAATATAATCACAAAATGAAGGGACTGTGTGCTGTAACTATATCTTATAATTATATCTTGTAGTTTCAGTGCCTTCGGGTCAAACCTGACCCAGCTGTCCTAGACAGAGCTTCTGAGACTCTTCATCTGTATAAGGGCAAACGCTCTCATCTTTCTCTCCTCATCTGGTGGGTGCAGACTGCTGACCCTCAGGTTAGCAGCCCTGTGGTACCAGGGCTCTTGCTGAAAACACAGCAGTTGGTTCATGCAATGATTCTTGCCAGCTAGATGGATGCATGTATATATCAGGTGGTACCTATGAGAAATTACACGGCAAAGAGCTTTCAAACTACTGCTGAAGGTGAGTTGACATTTTCCAGACCTTTGGTCCTGTGGATCCTAGTGTTACCTTCACTATTCTGTTGTCATTGGCTGTGCCTCCAGATACATAGTCCAGGAGTTTACAATACCTTCTGCCGGGATTACATTTCTCTAAAATACTTTTAAAGTGGGACTTGTCTGTAGACAGTGGATCAGCTGGTGGTTGTGAGGCTAAATTTCAATTGTGAGAGACTGGGGGTGGGGAAGTGTCTGGAATCTATTTCAGACATCTAGGTGAGAGCTGGCTAGGACTGTTCATGTCTTTTGAAAGAAACTTTGAAAAGAAAGAGTTCAGAACTGTACAATTTGCGAAACAAAGTCATCTGTAATTCCTCTTAATTATTTTCTATGTAGTATGCCTTTCTATGCATTAAAAGATGAAACCCTCACCTAATTTAGAGCATGTGGAAGTTTGACATTGAATAAGGAAGACGAAAGAAGATTTATGCATATGGACTATGGGTGTCGGTGAAGAATACTGACATGACCATGGACTGCCGAAAGAACAGACAATTCTGTCCTGAAAAAAGCACAGCAGAATGCTACTTAGAGGCAAGGATAGCAAGCCTTCGCCTCACATACTTTGGACATGTTGTCAGAAGAAGCCCGTCCCTGCAGGACCTTGTGTCAGTCTGGATAGACTAGAGAAACAAATCCATGGACACATTTGTGTGTAAGACAGAGGTTTATATACAAGAGGAATTGAACATTGAGAAAACATCCTAACCCAGTCCAGTCTAAGGCCATAAGTCCAATATTAGCAATATGTCCGATACCAATCTATAAAGTCCTGTCCAGACTCAAGAAACACATGCAATGAAGCCAAATGCAGGACGATCACAAGCCAGTGGGTAGGAAGTCTTTGGGTCCAGTGGCGTTGTAAGCATCTCAGCCCCGGCAGGGGTCTCTCTGTGGCTTCTCCGATTCTGAGGTCTGGTTGCATCCATGTGGCTTGTCTTCTGCAATGTCTCCCAGGAGGTAGCAGAGAGAGAGAGCGAGCTGTCTTCCGCCTCCAAGGAAGAAGTACCAGATTTCCGGAAATTCTCAGGAGAAGGCCGTGCCCACACAGAAGTGTCATTGACTATTTCCAGATTGACAGCCTAATCTCCACCCCTGCAATCTCAATCCTTAAACTGACACCAGATTAGGTGACTCCCACAGACATCATGCTTGGTAACATGGCTAGCGAAAAAGAGGAAGGCCGTCAATGAGATGGATTGACCCAGTGGCTGCAGCTATGGGCTCACACCTAAGAACAATTGTGAGCATGGCTCAGCATGCGAGATGTTTTATTCTGGTGCATGGGGTCACCTTGGGAAGGAACCAGTTCAATTAGCACCTAACAACAATTTAGAATAAAAAAATTCATTTTTATGAAAATGAAGGAACCTTTTAGATGCGTGCATAAATCTAGCATAATAAGATGGTTGCAATGACAAATTTGTATGTACGTCACAACATAGCACTTTTTGATATTACAAACCATTGTTCGTACCTCAATGTTTAATATAATAGCTTTCCAGAGTTTGGTTGGAAGCTATCAATATAAATTGGATATTCTGTACATTAGAATATTATCCAGCTATTAAAAGTAATAAGGTGCTGTTACATGTTATATGAATGAATATTGAAAGCATTATGTTGAACAAAAGAAATTTGAAAGCAAAGAACTGCATGTTCAATGATTCGTTGTATGTGAAAGTCCAGAATAGACGTATCTGTAGCTAGAGGAAGTAGATGAGTCATTGCCCAAGGTTAGGGGGTAGGGTTGGGGATGAGAATAAGAAATGGCTGTTAATGAGTCTGGTTATTGCATAACTCACTGTTATATATTAAAACCATTGAATTAACTTTGGCTAAATTTATGACATGTTAATTGTGTGTCTAGGGGAAAAAATGAGGCTTTGTATTCCCGTAAAGAATTACAGTCTCAGAAAATCACAGGCCAGTTCTACCGTGTCCTGTAGGGTCACTGTGAGTGAGTCAATAAACATGTTTTATAAAAGCAAGAGGAATAAGAAAGAGATTCGATCAGAACTTCTGTGATTCTGCTAAAGAACCGCAATGAGATTTTATGCATGAAATTCCCAGTGTGTAGTCTTTTCCCTTTTAAAATTAGTTTGTACGTTTTAGCTATATGCATCTGGTATGGAAGACCCAGTTTCTCTACCCCTTCAAAATGCAAGCACTCTGTTCCTTTGTGTGCTGGATACTGAGAAGATGCTATTGGAAGTAAATCGATGGTCTCTCTTGCATTACTTTCCATCTTCATGGGAGAAATGCTATTCAAACAGTGTCACAGAGACGGAAATCTCAACTCTGGTGAAAGCTAGGATTTAGAGGTGCTGGGTGATACCAGTGCATATAGTAGGGGCGTTACCTGTTTTTTCCTGTCCTTTAAAGCAGTACTTTTTTGTTTCCAAAACCAAACTCTCTGGCAGTAAGTAGATTCTGTCACACGGTGACCCCATAGGACAGGCTGGAACTGCCCTCGTGGGTTTCCATGACTATAACTCTTTATGGGGCAGAACATATTCTCTGTCTCCAGTGGAGCAGCTGGTGGTCTCTAACTGCTGACCTTGAGGCTAGCAGCCCAACACATAACCACTGTGCCACCTGGGCTCCCTCTTTGTATCTTTAGAGCTGTTTAAATGGCATCTGTGAAACCACCCAGGTGTACAGGAGCAGACCCTTTTCAGAATTAGGCCAGCAAGCCATGGTCCCTCGGCTGCCATGTACCTGGAACAGGTGTACCCAGCACTCCTTTCCCCTTCTCTTTGAAAAACTGCCAACAGCAGTACAATCAGGATGTTGAATTATACCTGTCATTGCAGCACATCTATTTTTTTGGAAATGTTTACATGTTCAAACTATCACTTGTTCTTATCTTTGCTGTTGGTCTTTTATTATGAAATAATTGTTGACCCTTGGGGCAAACAGAGGAAACGGACAAGCCCGGACACTTGAGGTGGCAATTACCCTGCAGACACTTTGTGATTTTAGAATTTCTGGGGTAGTGAGATGCCAGGCGGGAAGCATGAGTTGTTTCTGAATTAACTTAACACTAACTTAAATGTGCTGTGTGATATGGGAATTCACACTACAGCTGACGGTGCTTTTTTCCATGTCAAAGCCCTCGCCCTCTAGAAGACCAACATTTTAGATGCCCTCTTTACCCTCTGCCTTGATCTGTGTGATCCAGAGAAAAACTTTCTAATCCACTGCCAAGACAGTCTCACCTGATGCAAATATACTGGTAACTCCAAGTGGCTGGCAATACGTGCCTGCTGAGATGAAAAGGCTGTCAGGTCTGAGTCATGGTGTCTGAAGTCTGAACAGGCAGCGCACCTCCGCCACCACTCATTATCTCAGGGCAAGTGACTCATCCCACCCAGGTCTCTTTGAGAAACACAAAACTCCAACCTCACTGCCATGGAGTTAATTCTTACCCATAGTGACCCTATAGGACCGGATAGAGCTATGCGCTCTGGGTTTCAGTGAGATTATAACTGTAGGGCAGTGGAAAGCCTCACCTTTTTTCCATGGAGCACCTGGTGGTTTTGAGCTGCTGACCTTGTAGTTAGCAGCCCAGTGTGTAACCGGCAAGTCTTATCAATAAACAGGGGAGGAGAATGCCTACCATCTTGTGAAGATCAAGTAGGAATTGATATGTGAAAATGTTAACACAGTCCTTGGCGTGCGGGACTAAACCAGTTGCCAGTGGGTTCATTCCCACACATGGTAGCCCCATTTATGTCAGAGAAGAGCTGTGCAGAGTTTTAAAAATTGGCTCACTTGGCCCTTCTTCTGAGGCACCTCTGGGTCAACTCAAACCTCCGTGCTCTCAGTTCACAGCTAAGCATGTTAACCATTGCCACCCCTTCGGACGTCTACCCTGGTATACATCCACATCAGATTCTGCCCATGGAAATATTCTCCATTGGTGTGCCAGAACTCTCCTTTCCCAGGCCCGTTTTCTGAGACCCTCAGATGTCCTAAGCTCTAGGGAGATAAAGACCAGAGGACACCTCTTGTGTCCAGGTGTAGCCTGTAGACAGTCTAATGCAGAGGCCACCAACTGCCAGGAGCTAGACTCAACCCACAGCTGTGTTTCATTCCGTCTGTCCAGTATTCTTTCATTTTTTTAACCTCTCTGTGTAAGTCAGGATCTTTTCCATAAAAATCGTGTTTTCCATTGTTTATTGAAAAGGGGCCAACATTGAAGTGCCTCTTTAATCAGTTAGGTATTTCCAGCTTACGTCCATCCCTACCTTTCCATTATTCTCTTTTCCCAGCCTGTTTCCTCATCCAGCCCTGGTAGGTGCATGTGTCTGGGCCCCTGACCCAGTACTGGAGTTTGGGTCACACTGTGGGCACAAATGGCAGGAGGTAGAAGCAACAAATAGAAAGGCCCAATTGTGGAGAGTTGAGTGGACCAGGAGGATGCTCTTTCAGCCAAGAAGATAGGGAACCCTCCAGAATGATTTTTCACCAGAGTTTAAAATGAAATTTTTCCTTTGAGGAGATCTGTCTGACTGCCCTGTCAGAAAAGTTCAAAGTTGAACCCTTGAAGAAAGTTAAGAAAGCTGTGACATTAACTGAGAGGAAAGTTGAAAGCAACCAAAACTAGGGATCGGGCGGTAAAGAGCACTGTTTGGACAGCTGTTCAGCATCTGCAGGAGATGGACTTCATGAGTGGGTTGTGTGCATGTTGTAGTTGAAGATGCAGACGGAATCCAGAATGGCTCTTGAACAGTCACAGGGGCAGGCTGATGCTGTTTCCTGAGGGAAAGACAAAAGGAAACAGGAAGAGCATGAGAAAAGATGGGTCAGGCCACTCCTGTTTGTTGGATTGGCATGCCTCTGTAAGACAGGAGACGACTGTTGCATGTGTGTTCATTAATCCCCGTCCCTGTGGAAGGGGCTTTTGGATCCCTCCCTCGGGTGGTATAGTGGGTGTGCCAGGTTCTACCAGGGAACACAGCCTGAGAAAATATCTTTTGCTTCATGTGTTGTCTTTAAGAATCAGAAGTACTTTGCAAATGATTAGATGGAAATAGGCAGAGAAAGATTAGTGAACGTTGAGTGGTTTTAAACCTGGGTGTAAGTGGAAGATTGATATTGTCATTAATTCAAATACACACAAAGATTTATGGGAGAAGTTGATGAGTTCAGTTGGGAAAAAAATCACTTTTAAGGCAATAATATGCCGTGTGATTTCTTACCCAGGCGCTCAATTGATCAACGTTTTTCTGTTCTATTCCTAAGTGTTAAAAAGTATTTGCATCCAAGTTAAAAAAGAAAAAGGTTTAAAAATGTGTTTCTAATGATTTTAGACTTCTTGTTAGTCTTACATCCTGCTGTAATTCCCAGATGTGATCTTGTGTTGTTTCTTTTTAAAACAAAGTCTTGAACTATGTGCTTAAAGCCCTTGTTACCTCCAGTTTACACCCCATCAAGAACTGCTGAATTTATGATTCCACCGTGGGAGGAGATGTCACAGTTCAAATTTTATTTTGTTGTTTCACGGCCAACACATAAAATGCATCAACAGCAGAGTTCTAGATATTCCCCGTGAGTCCCTGGAGAGAGGGCATGTCTGGTGCACCCCACACCTCTCTCTGGTGGCAGTTGGCAAGTTGTCACAGGTAGAGTTCAAGTGCACCCAAACAGGAGGTGCTTGTTTACAGCTCCTTGCTCTTTATGTTTCATGTTTCTGAGAAACTGTCGGGTTTGCCCTCACGGATAAATTTTCTTTTTTTCTTTCTGGGTTGTAGCAAAGATAGATTCACACTGAAATATACATCCTTGTGACAGGGGTCACTAAAGAGAAGGTCCTAGCTTCTTCCATTCGCTTCCCCACTTCCCGGTCAATGAAAGTGATATGCATGGAGAGGCAAGGGTGGCAGGAGCTTAGGGTCAGCAGAAATGTAGGACACGGCAGTTTTTGTGTTTGTTTAATTTACACTTTTGTTGACCTAATTCACAAATCCTACAGTACTGTCGTTCGAACGTGTTAAAGAGCTGTGTCCTCTCTCTACAACCCGTCTTAGAACATTTTCTTCTTCCTTGTACCCTTTATTATTAGCTCCCCGTTCCCCCTGCACACACATCCCCTGCCAGAACCCCCAATCAAGAAAACAAACTCAATGTCACCTCGTAGTGACTCTGTAGGACAGGGCTGAACTGCCCCTGTGGGTTCCCTGTGACTTTACAAGACTAGAAAGCCCCGTCTTCCTCCCTCAACTGCGACATTGCAGATCCAAGCCCAACACGTAACCAGGGTTCCTCAGGAAACTATTAATCCAGTCGCTATCTCTACAGATGTACCAATTCTGGGCTTAATTCAGGGAAAAGCACACACACAATAACAAAGCAGAGAAACCTCAGTTGAAGAGATAGCAGAAAATATTTTTAAAAATAGAACACATTTTAAATGGGCCAAGAGGGAGAACAAATGATTAGGTGTTAGATTTTTATGCTATGCCATGTTTGTTCGTCCACTTAGGCCACAGTGTTTACCACGTCTCTGACGTCTACAGCTTTCACTCAACCACTGTGGAGGCTCATTCTTCAACTTCACCTTGAGTCGAATTAATCTATCGTTGATTGCAGTGTTTCTAAATTGAGAAGAGAGGCTCAGGATTGTGATTAGTAGCACAAAGGCTCCAGAGAAATCAAAGGCCAGGCCAGAGCCCAGGGCTCACTTTCTGACCAATCTTGCTCCCTGTCTAGGATGTGTTAGCCTGGGTAGACTAGAGAAACAAATTCACAGACACTTATATGTATGTAAGAAAGAGTTTTATGTAAAGGGTAATTGTACATTAAGAAAGCATCCCAAGACAGTCCAAGCCCATAAATCCAAGATTAGCCCTTATGTCCGATACCAATCTATGAAGTCCTCTTCAGAGTCACGAAACACATGCAATGACACCGAATGTGAGACGATCACAGGCCAGTGGGTAGAAAGTACTTGGAACCAGTGGTGGTGTAAGCATCTCAGCGCTGGCAGGGCTCTCATGTGGCTTTCTGGTTGCCAGAGGTCTGGTTGAATCAGGGTAGGAACATATGGCTTCTCCAGCTCACGGCGTCACGTGTCTTGTCAGTAGAGTGTCCCTCAGGGAGTCAGCCTTGTCAGTCTAGAGTCTCCAAAGGTATGAGTCAAGAGAGAAGTGTCTCCCACCTCCCAGGAGGAAAACCAGGAGTTTCCAGAATCCTCAGGAGAAGGCCATGCTCGCCTACACAGAGGCCTCATTGGTTATATCTTGATTGACAGGCAAGACTCCACCCCTTTACTTGTAATCCTCTCAAATTGACACCAGATTATGTAACTACCACATAGGACTACAAAAAGTTACAAAATCTTGCCTCTTAGGGCTGGCAGGTAATTCGCAGAATTTAAACACAAACTTGTCTCCTGGTCTCCATTCAACAAATATTGCTCAAAGCACAGTGAACATTGAGTTCTCCCGCACAGCCAGGATGTCAGCAGCCAGGTCCGTGCAGAGTGCGCCCACCTGTTTTATCAAGAATCTGTTGGTTGCGAAGTGACAGAACCTCAACTTGATCTTAACTAAGCAAACATCAGTAATCAGTGAACATCACAGGTTCTCCCGACAGAACTAGAGCAAGGGCAGGCCTAACAATGAGGTGCAGCGGCTTGATGCTTCCAGAAGTGTCCCTGTAGATCGGTTCAGCCTCTTCTTCCACAAACGTGCTTCCTCAACATGGCTGCCAAGGCTCCTAAGCACCTCTATCCGGAAAGGGTCTTCCTTCCCAAGGGCCTACTTTGAGAAACCCATGGGATGGCCTTGTTTGCTTCCGGTGTTCATGGTTGGACCAGTCAGCTGTGACCAGAGAGGCAGCGCATTTTGATTTCCTGGGCTGTGACAGCAGATTGGCTGCCAGACAACTCTCCCCGTTGTTGATATCAGTTATACAGGCGACTCCCAGTGTTGTCCTTTATGTCCACCACTGGGAAGCTCCGTCTCGCAATCAGCTTTCATTCACCCGACCAGCACAGCATTTTCTCTCCGGGGCGCATAGTGTCGCACAGACAGCGGGGCAGGTCAGCCCCTTTCAAGGAGCAAGATGACCTTGGCACACTGGCTCCTCAGTCTGAAAATCCGCAGGCGCCGGGCTGGCAAAGTCAGCACCTAATGCCCCAATCCTTACCTTGGAAGGCACTACTTGTTCTCTGTTTGACTAGCAATTGCTCCGTTTATATGGAAACACCAAACAAAAAGGGACGTGCCTCTCCGAGATCACCGCGCTGACCTGTGCCGGTGAGGGGAGCGGCTTTGGTGCTTCTCCCCCCACCCCCTCCCAGCCCCCTCCTTGGGTTCAGAAGAAGCAGGCAGGGCTTGTTCTCACCTGATGGTGAAACATATAAATAAAAAACACGGGGTTGCTCTTGCTCAGGCTTTTCTTATAGCCTCCTGTTTGCTGCCAGCAGTGACTTGGTGAGAAGCGGGGTTCTCACGTGCAGCATCCCTGTTGAGAAGAGAGAGATGGCTGGAGGCCCTGCTGACCTGGCTGTTGTGCTCTTCTCCAGAAACCCTGGGAGCAGAACAGAGGAATATGTTAGTAGGAAACCCAATGAGAGCCAGGAAGTCCACCTGCTGGGGGAGGGAGGGCTTTGCATCTGAAGCACTGATGTCTTGGCTCCTGAAGAAGTGGAACCGTGAGAAGACTGGGGACCCGTGAGAAGCAATGGGGACGATAGATGAGTCCGGAGCGTTGTTTCAGCCTGACCCCTAATCATCTTCTGCGTGTTGTTAGAAGATGGGGGTAGGCAAGGCTGATGCTAAAATTTCCCTTGTGGTTTTCCCGTTGGTTAAGAACAAGAAGGCTGGAGCAAATTAGGTCCGGTTAAGTTCTGGGTCAGCAAATAATTCTGCCTGTCTCTACCTCGCTCACTTCTCAACTGTAAGATGAGGATGCCGCTCATGCCTAACACACAGGTCTGCGGTGTACATCAACAGGTGCAATGTATGACATACCCTAGCTCGGTCAGTGGCATGTGCTCAGTGCTCAATAAGTATGACCTATCATTATGCTTGTCATCTACATGGAGCAGCCTATGTCTTGGCCTAGAGGGTTAACGGTAACAGTATGGAAGTGGGGCGACAGGGTGGACCAGATGCTTCTCAGAACTCTGATTGCCCCATCTCATCCATCTCTGTACTTGAGGACGACCTAAGAGGAAGTGAAAGAAGGTGACTGGCACCTAGTCGATACTCAATAAGTATTGGTTGAATGAAAACTTGCTCACACACCCCAATTCAGCTGGTGTTCCAGTCTTGTCATTGTGAAGAATGAAGGTATCCATAGATGTGTTGCTAGTAAGTGGTGGCATCGATTGGAATCTGGGTTTTCCTGGCTTGTAGTCTAGTGCCAGACCCCTTTTTTTGCAATGACGTGGAAGTGTTAAACCAACTAGTGGTTCTTCCCCATAACGTTTGGGACCTTTTAGTCTGTAGCTAGAGACGTCATTCCCCTTTGTCTCACTGCTGGATAACCTGGGCTTAGATAGAGACAGAATTGCAGATTTTCTATATCTTTTTAGAGAGAAACACTTACCTGTGTCCTCATTTGACCCACAAGGAGAGGGATAATTCTATTGTTTTCCATTTAAAATCCAGTTTGGAAGTCTTACACAGTCCCATGAACATTGGTCATTCCAGGTCTTTCTTGTCTATTTTCAACTATGATCCTTTCAAGTAGAAGCCGTGGGGTCACTTGACTGTACATCCCTCTTTCGTGCTCTCTGAAGCCCACCCAACTGTATTTGAGACTTAAAGTCTTGAACTTTGAATCATTTAACAACAAGCATTTATAATGCACATTCTGTTCTGCCTCGTATTGAAGAAGAAGCAAACAGGGTGGTCTGTCCTGATAATGTGCGGAAGACAGACACCTAAAAAGAGACCTTGTTCTGAAGCGTTGGAGTTGTAACCCCATCTCCTTAACAGTTCTCAGGACCTTACACGAAGCTTCAGTTCTATTGTGCTTAACTGGTTATCCGAGCTTTCTGAGCTCAGTTTCCTCATCAATAAAATAGGAGCAGGGGATAGAACAGTATTTCTGTTTTATTGCACTATCCCATATTTTATTACAAGTCTGTTTATATTTTAAATGTTATTTAAGGGATACCTTTCAGTAGAGGGAAGAATTATAGGATGGAGTATATTTTGAATTAATTTAAATGTCATTATAATCTATTTAGGAGTAAACTATTAAAAGGAGCAGAGTGTTTCTTCCTTAGGGGAGAAATTGTGAAAGAATGGAAATGAAAGCTATAAATCTGACCCTGATGAATAAGTTAGAAAATAAGTCAGTTGGCCAGAAGGCCTGCACTGAACTCTCCGGATTCCGGGCCCAGGAGTCTGCCCTGCAGTCTACGGGGTTGAAGCCTCAGGTTGCGAACCAGTAAGAAACTGATAGGACAGGGTGAAGCTACAGTTTAATCCACTGATTGAATGGCTGGGTGTAGCCTGATCATTATCTGCTGTCCTGTTGAAAGTGGGACAGGAGACTGTTAGGGAAGAGCTGTGACAATATGTCCAGGAAAAAAGGGAACTTGGTAACTTGAGAGCATTCCCCACAGAAGAAAATGTCCCGCCAAGGGAATTTGCTTCGACAGCCAGCGCTCTCCAGTAGAGCTAGGAATATAGGTTTCTCGTAGCTTCAGTCCCCTGACCTTCATAGCCTTTACTGTCATTATTAAATATTTATTTGCCAGGAAGCAAGTTAAGTGCTTTTCATTTATTGCCAAATTTAATCTTTTCAATATTCCTAAAGTAGACATACTCTTCTACCTCCTGCCCACCCACCCCCAGCTCTCCCCACGCCAGATTTTATAGATGAGGAAAGTGAGGCATGGAGAGATTAGATCGCCAGCTCGGCACTGCGGGACTGAACGGGTGTCGAGTGTCCCAAGAACTGTTACGGACTTGGTGGTCACAAACTCCCAACATTTCCCCATAAGTGTTCCGCTCTTTCGTGCCCATGTTAGCTGAACGACCTACCTGTGCCCTAGACCTCGCTACCTGGTGTCTCTCAAACATGGACCTAGAGTCAGAGCCACCTTGTCCTTTTTCCTGTCCATCTCAGTTTCTCTCTGCTGTCTGCCTCATTCAGGGATTACAGCAAACCACCAGAGGATAGCTGCCCTGTAAGTTTGCCTACAAACAAAGCATGGTGTTTTGCGTGGGTGAGGAGCAGACATAAGCATTCAGATGAGCTTATTAGTGTCATAATTCATTCTATCAATAAACTGCCCTTAGCTTATGTATCCAGGAAAGTGGTTATGTGTTGGGCTCCTAACTGCAAGGTCAGCAGTTCAAAACAGTCCACTCCTTGGGGGAAAGAAAGTGGCTTACTACTGTAAAGAGTTACAGTCAAGAAAATACCTTGGGGAAGTTCCGCCCTGACTTATAGGGTCACTGTGAGCTGGAATTGACTTGGCTGGGAGTTGTTTTTGTTTTTTAAGCTTATGTGTCTGATTCCCCCATGTTTTAGTCATTGCTTCGCTAGTCAAGCTTGGACTCTGCAGCCCTTGATATAATTTGAGACTAACTTATCTTTGCATCTCACAGCATCTTCAGTAGATGTGTTTTTCTCCTCTCATTAAGTTACTTCAACAGAAAAGAATTCTAATATAAGGATCTGAACCCTGGAAAACATTTAGTATTCAGTACGAATAAGAATATAGGATTTATTCATGTGACAGAAGAAGAAACATGTATTGCTAAAATGACCATCAATAGACACACCTAAAGCCTGATCGCTCTTAAAGGCCTCCCCCACCCCCAATAAAACAACAATTAGGATTTGGAATTAATAAGCATGTTTAACTGCAGAGGGTTCAGATGAGTAAATAGAATGTATGTAATCGGCGTCTTGGTAATTTTTTAATAGCCAGGGCCCTGCTGAAGTTGGAAAAAAACAACTGAGCTCTCCCGTACTTCTGACTGGTTGTCTTTTATGTTTTAGGAAGACACCCCAGAAGAGGTTGATCAAGGCCTGGCGGAAGATCAGCAGAACGCATCGGCGTGTCCAGCGGACAAGGTATGTAACTTGTAATTTGGGTGTTTTCTCTACTGGGATGGTATGCGTTATGAGCTGGATTGCAGAAGAAAAGGACAGGACTGTGGTGAGCTCAAGGCCTTTGTTACCTGGCAGGTTTTGATGGGCTGTGTCACCTGAACTGGAACTCCTGTTACATGCAAAACCGAGCATGGTGGAAATAGCCTCTGTTCATCTCACTGGGCTGGTCCCTCGGGCAAGTGCTTAAAAGTGAGGCATCGATGCAAATGCCTTTACAACCGATTTCTAAGAATCCCAAGTTTACTTAAGATCCTGAATAAGAGTGTTAAATTGTCATTCTATAAAAAACACAGCCATTTTAGTGTTCTTTGAATTTCAAATTTCATGTCTTTTAAGAATTTCAACTTTGGCTGTCAAATGTTTGTGCTTTTTTATAAAAAGTGGTTTTCCATTTCTGGTGCTAGTTTTTTGTTTGGGTTCTTATTTTGTACTATTAAGATGCACATTATTATTATACTAATATTAGAAGAATTTGGAAAGAATACACATAGTCACCATATCAAAAAGAACTGGTCAAAAGTCAACCATCTCCAGAGGTAGCTTATGATCAAGAACTGATGGGACTGAAGGAAAAAGTCCAAGCTGCACTGCAGGCCTTAGTGGAAAACAAGACTCTAGGAATCCACAGAAAACCAATTGAAATGGTGTAACAAGCTGGTGAAGTACTGGACGCACTCATTCGTCTATGCCAAGTATGGCCACTCACCTGGCCAACCAACTGCAAGAGATTGTAGTTCTGTCCATTCTGAAGAAATGTTGCCCAACACAATGTGGAAATTACCCAAAAATATGACATGCAAGTAAAATTTTGCTGATGAACATTCAACAGAAATCACCTCATATGCACATGAGAGTTGGTCATTGAATAAGGAAAACTGGAGAAGAATCCATGTATTTGAATTATATGCACTGCCAAAAACCAAATCTATCTTTAAAAAAAAGTACAGCTAGAATGCTCCTTCGAGGCAAGGATGGCAAGGCATGGTCTCTTGAGCTTTGGGCATGTTGTCAGGAGAGACCAGTCCTTGGAGAAGGACATCATGCTTGGTAAAGCAGAGGGGCAGTGACAAAGAGGAAGGCCTTCAACAAGATGGACCGGCACAGTGGCTTGCACAATGGGCTCAAGCATAAAAACAATTTTGAGGCTGAAACAGGACTGGGCAGTGCTTCCTTCCATTGAACATAGAGTTGCTGTGAGTTGGAACTGACCCAGTGGCACCTACCACCACCACTAACAGCAATTGACCTACAGGATCACTATGAGTGAGCACTGACTCAATAGCAATGTGTTAGTTAACGTTTTGTGTCCTACCTCCATCTCAAGGCAATGTTGAGCATCCCTAAAATTTTATAACCATAGCGTTTGAGAGCTAGAACAAATCCTAAAGTCATCTAGCTTTTCTCTTCTGCCCCAAAGGATGATCACATAAACGTCTAAGGGATTTTCCCCTGAGCAAGTAACCGGTGTCTGTGACTGCAGAAGAAAAATGGCCCCAGGTATCAGTGGGCAGCATCTGCAGTGAGACTAGGTTAGCACAGTATACAGAACTTTCCAGTTAAGCTATTCCAAATGGGATGGGCTACTTCCTGAAATAGAAGGTGTTCCATCCAAAGCTGGATAGCAGTTTATTAATAAGTTATAACAGGGAGTCAGCAAAAAGAACATAAAATGAAAGTAGCTATTGAATCTGACTTGCAGTGACTCTCTAGAACCAAGTAGAGTGTTCCTGTGGGCTTTTACAGCTCTGAATCTTTACAGGAGGAGAACAGTTTCATCGTTTTCTGGAGGAGAGGCAAGTGAGTTTGAGGAGTAGACCTTTAGGTTAGCAGCCGAAAGGGTATTCTTATTACAGAACTAGAGTGGTTAAAAGCAGTCACAACTGTCATTAATTGTTCTTATTAACTATCATTCATTGCCCCTAGGTTCCTGACACCATGGTGGGTTTATTTTGTGTTAATCTTCACAACCCTGCAAGTTTTAGATGTCTCACAACGATTAGCACATGAGAACATTTACATCAAACTGACCCACGGGGTTCCCAAGGCGTAATCCTGACAAAAGTGTAGACGGACTGCCACATATTTCCCTCGCAGAGCTGCTGGGGGTGGCTTGGGACCACCAGCCTTTCACTTAGCAGCCAAGCGCTTAACCACTGTGCCACCAGTTCCACTGAATTATACAACCACAAATCCGATCTTTCATGCATAGAAGTTTGGTTTTGCATCAGCGAATGAAACACGTGAATTCCAGCACACCTATCACCACGCCTGCAATGACATGAGTGCTGCCCGTAATTAGGTTTGGACGTGTAACTGATTTCTCTGGACCTGCTGCCTCATTTTTAAATTGAGCTCAATTCCACCATTATTCATTGGTCACAATGTATGCTCCAAAGGTGGTACAAGAACTGGCTATAGAAATGGGCAACCCACTTTCCCTACTCTTACAGAGCTTAAATAGTTTGGTGCTTCCTCCCTCGTGCTTTCCTGTTTGAAAAGTCACATGATCTTAAAAGACCTTTAGAGCTCGAATGCACCTCCATTAAGAATCCGTGTTCGTAACAAAACTCCAAATTATAAAAGAGACCAGGCTTCCTGGTTGGATAGAGACTGGTGGTACCCCCAAGGTCCTAGTCACCCTTCAGTTATGAAACTGTTCTCACCCCATGGCTCGTTTTTTAGCTAAACAATAGACACGTCTGTAAACTGAGCGATCACAATATAACGGGGACAGAAAAGTTGGTGGGGGGTCGGGATCCACGTTCTACCTTGAGGTAACACAATGAACATTGAATGTTAATTGCAGTTAAAATCAAAAGCCAATTACTGTGAGAGGTTTCCCTTTCACATCACAGCAGCCTGAGTATAATTATTTGGGGCGCGATATGTCCACAGTGTCACTTGCCCAGAGAACCTCTTAGCTGGCTTCCCAACCAGCTACAGAATAGGAGACCTCGTGTTGGCTCCAAGGTGCAGTGCTGTTGATTACTGTCACTGTCCATCCAGGAAAGAGGGAGGCCGGCGCCTTCTGTGGAAATATGCCCGGCTCATTTCTCTTGACATCCCAGTGGCCAAAACGTCATATGTGCACACACCTAGCTTCCCAGAGCAGGAAAACATGATCCTTGTAGGAATAATTGACATAGGCTATCCTGCTGTTCACGTTTTCTGATAGTAATTTTTAATTTTTGTTTTAAAAATAAATGATACATATGTACTTTTAATTTTCTTTCTTTATTTTTTTTAAATGTAAATATATCAAAAGATTTGCCACTCAGGCATTTTCCACATGTATACTTCAGTGACAGGAATTAAGTTTATCATGTGATAAATACAAGAGGCCTTCAAACATCCTTCTGGGAAGGGGGAGTCTAAAGAACATGGACTTTTGTTCATGAACTCTTTGGGGCTCTCATATTTGAACAAGCCTTCTTGTGTATAATATTGTAAAATGGCCATGATAAGAAAAACTTAGACAAAATTGGACATCTCTATATTCATTGACCAGCCACTGTTGGAAAAGCACTTTCAGTGACCCTCTAGTTAGCTGTGTGACTTCAGACGCGTCACTCGCCATTTTATGTCTTGGTCTCTGTATCCATAAAAGAGAGTACGAGTGACTAGCTCTGACTGGTTCTCATACTTGAATGAATGCTCGGAGCTGAAGTGCTTTGAAGACTGGAGAGCACGGTGCAGACAGACTGAGGCGGGGCGGGATTCCGCGGTTGGCGGGGGTGGGGGAGTTGCGCCGTCTTCCACTGGCTGAATATTGGGATGTTGTGGTCTGGAGCTATTACCTTGGTCCTATTTCTAGACTCCAGGGGCAGCCTGGTGCTTCAGTGCCTCCACCGGAATCTTCCAGCGGGGCATGGGCTCCCTGGTTAACTTCAGATCCAGAAGGCAGGTCAGGTTCCGACCGACATTGTTTCGCTGCCTGTTATGCAAGCATGGAGCCCTTTTGGTTTATTTTCTTTTATTTTAAACTAATATTCATCATGGTACGATCAGCATAAACCCAGAATTTCCAAGTTAATTTTCCAAAACTCCTCTGGCCTTGGTTTCGATCCCATTTTATTGGAGGGTGGAGTTCCTACCATATCCTCAGATGGTTTGTGGACTCCTCTGTATTGACTCACTGGCTCCCGGCCTTTACGGAGGCCTTCCTGTGTTCCAGGCACTGGGAAGCAAGCATGAATGAGAGATGGTTGTACGTGAATTACAGTTCTTCTGGGGACCTGGCGGTTAATAGGCATTTCCTTTCCTCCGCTGCAAGTTGCTCATTAACTTTCCTAATGCATTCATAACTTGTCTGACGTGTCCAGGAAAAATAAAAAGGACACAATTGTAAGTGTTTGTAGCATAGTTTGTTTTCCAGAGGACACAGTAGACATATATAAGCTTTACATTGGTTACATCAGAATACCTAGAGATCATTTAAATTTCTTTCTTTATTACCATTATTATTTTTGTATCACCCACCCAGCCTCATCGAAAGCCCACAGAGTGAGTGACTTCAGCTCTTGTCCTTCCTTCCTTGGTTCTTACATCTGTAAAACATTTTTCCATGTGCTGTTGAACGGAGACGCATGAGGAATGGGGCCCAATTCACCATTGCACCCCACCTCCCCTGCCTGCCCCGTACTCTCAGAAGGCAGCATTGGAGTGCATCTTTGTTTGTGTCACAGTATTTTAGTTTAGAATTCTTCCTTGGACACTCATCCCATCTTTCTTACTTTTGTAGGCTGCCAGCGAGACGAAGCAGCAGAATTGCTCCACAGAAGACGCCTACATTCCCCGTGACCCGGCCTTGGCTCCGACTCCGTCCCAGTGCTCCGCGGAGGCAGAGTCTCCAGGCAGTGGTATGGTAGCCCTTCCTGATGCAGGCTCTAGTGGTGCATCACGCCTTCCAGGGGGAAGGAGGGGCTTGTGATGTACAGAAAGGAGCACTGGGCCGGGACTCAGACCCGGAGATTCACTTGCTACCCCGCCTCCTTAGCTTGGGGGCTTGGTCTGGCCCCTCCACTTCCTTACACCATTTTTCTTACCCTTATCCTTGGGAGAATGGTCCTTGGCTGTTGCTTACAGCATCGAGAAGCACTAGAACACTGCAGGCCCCTCCGCAGATGCCATTTGAATCCAGAGCTTACAAATTATTCTTCTGTAATCGCTCACAAAGATTGTGTTTCGCTCATGAATAACATCCCATAAAAATAAAATTGAATCCAAATTTCCGCCTTGACTGTATTGATGCATGCTATTTAAGGACTGTTAATTTCCATGCTTACACTGGGATTCAGTTTTGTTTTGGAATTCCTGGCTTGAATTATGTTGATTGGGGTTTGAAAATAGAACTTCAAAATGAATAATGGGTATTTTCACTTTGCTTTTATGTAACACAAACCAGTTTTTTTAAAAAGGGCTATTTAAAAGCCTATGCCTACCAATGACAAGACATAAGGCTGCGTTAATTTAGCAGACTTCGTAACCTTTCTGGTGTCTGCATTTTATTTATCTTTCCATAAATATTAACTCACAGAAAAGTTTACTAAGCAGATATTATCTTAAAGCACGTATTTTTTAACCAAAATTTTTGGTGAATGTGGCCAACTGTCTATGGCCCACATTCTGTTTTTTCATGACCTGATCATTTTTACATTAGTAAAAGGATTTGAAAATGAAAAAATATATATAAGATTATTTCAGGGAAATACAAATTTGAGTGTCATCAATAAAAGTTTTATTGGAATGGTCGTTCACTTACATGCTGTCAATGGCTGCGTTCACTCCTTTAACAGCACGTTTGAGGGGGTGCAACAGAGGCTATATTTATTACCTAACCACGTTACTGGAAAAGCTGGGGGGTCTCTGATGTAAACCTATTGCATTTTAGTTTTTAAATATTTTATTGTGTTTGAGGTGGAAGTTTACATAGTTAATGCTTATTCCCTGGCATTGCCCCCTGTCTCCTCAATGTGTCGGCATCCCCCCCCCCATGGCCACTGTCTGCCCCTCCTTGCCTTCTCATCTTGGCTTTTCGGTAAATGTTGGTCGTTTAGTATCATGTAGTTCAGTTTAAAGAACCTATTCCCCTTGGGTGTTAGTGTGTATTCTGTAGCCCAATCTGTTACTTGACCTCCGGGGATGACTTCAATTGAGAAGGGTACCATGGGGCACAAGTCAACGGGGGTTCCTCTAGTCTCTATCAGTCTAGGAAGGCTGGTCATTTTATGAATTTGAATTTTATTCTGCAAGATCAATTACATTTTGACAATATTTATCGCCTATTTATATCTTAATTGGGAACCCTGACAGCACAATGTTTAAGCACTTGGCAGCTGCTAATCAAAAGCTTGATGGTTTGAGTCCCCCCCCCCCACCCCCAAGCGTGCCCATGGGGGGAAGTATGGTAATCTGCTCCCAGAAAGGTTACTGTTGACTTGAGGACACCTAGAAATAATGCCCCTGCCGGCCAGTCAATTCCGCCCCCTGGCGACCTAGGGGCAGAGGAGCAGTGCTCCCTGGCGTGGAGGGCTGGCCATCTTCACAGAAGACAGAGGTCACATCTTTTGCTGGAGCAGTGGCAGGTTTCAACTGCTGCCCTTTGGGTTTGCTGGCCAGTTCTTAACTTACTGTGTTATCGGCCCTCTTTCACCTAACAATCGCAAGAAAAATCTACCTGACAGGTTTTGGTCAGCCTACAAGTAAATCTGTGGTGTTTTTATTCACTCATTGATTCTTTACGAGGCATTATTTGAGAGCTTGGTAGAGTCTCCCCTTGGCCTGGATTGTATGAGAATAAAGGCGAGGAGCTGATTCAGGACAAGTTAGATTGAGACAGAAATGGGCGGGGACTGTCCCAGAACTACATTTCTCTCTCTTCTCACTCACACATTTCCAAAAGGGGAACGTTTTTAAAATCTGAAATTGTGCTACTTTGCACATACATTGCCTATATTATGGATTGCTAGGAAACGTGTGGCGTGGAATATGTTTTCTACAAGGTCCCCTGAAAAACCAGGTTTACAATATAATTTTCTGTTGTCACAACATGTTGAACCCTTAGCTAGGAATCCATTAGGATAGTAAATTCCACTGTGAACAGTGATTTCCTGTCACGAATGACACTGGGTTGTTTGTCTAATCCCTTGAATTGACTACTAGTTAGTGGACAGGTGCAGTTTTCCTAGCGGAATGAGCCCCAGCATCACCCACCTCCTAGTTTCCTCATGGAGACTCCAAAAGCTATAATAACTTGTTGTCCTAAGGCTCATGATCAGAATTGTTATGCGAGCAGAACCACTAACGGCTACAGGAGAGCCTGTTTCCCTTTCCCGACAAGGCCAACAGTAGATAGTTCACGACTGCAGCACTGTACGGCTGTGTCTGTCTGCCTCATAGTGGAGAGGCAGCTGAAGACGAGACCCAAATGCATGAGTGTGACTGGGTTCCAATACAAATGTTATCTACAGACATGGAAATTTGTATTTTTATACAGTTTCCACATGCCACAACATATTTGTTTGTTTCATTTTTTCCCAACCTTTTAAAAAATGCCAAAGCCGGTGGCTTTGTTCCCCTGTTTCGGTTGGGGTTTTTTGCATTGGTTTCAGGAGCAGTGTGGCTCTACTCTCTGCTGCCTTGCATCCAGCCCTTTCCTGAATACAAGGGCCCAGGCGATGCTTACAGCAAGCACTGGCTACTCACCACCAGTCTGCAATTCAAACCCACCGCTGCTCCTTGGGGGAAGATGAGGCTGTGACCTCCCATAAATATTTCCAGCCTTAGAAACCCTCTGTCGAAATGGTTGGAATTGACTCACCTAATATCAATTGATGCCCTATATAAGAATCAATATTCGCCTCTGAAGGCTGTGCTGCTACAGGGCTTCCCGGAAACGGCTAGTACAGCCGGTGCTTGATTCCCCCGGACGTTAGCGGGAGTGATCAGGAGCATGCACGCGCCTGGTGGTTCAGGGCACGGGCTTCAGAAACCTTATAAAGAGTGAAATGATAATGCCATTTCCGCACAAACTTTTTGAAGTTTCCCATCGTAACTATGATTTGTACAGCTATTTTCTTAATGGAAAGATTGGTGGTTCAAACCCATCCAGTGACTCCAAGGGAAAAAGCCCCGGTGTTCTGCTCCTGTTCAGATTGCCGCCAGAAACCGTACGGGGCAGTTCTGTGTCAACACATGGCTGGGCTATGCGTTGGAACTGACTCACCACCAACAAGAGTTTATACTGGATAAATGGGTATTATCTAATACCTTTTTTTAATGTCATTAATTGGGAATTAATACATATATCATTCCACAGTTCAATGCGATCAATCAGAATTGCACAATTGCTACCACAATCACTTTCCATTCTTTTTCTTCCTGGACTCCTTGACATTTTCTCCCCTCTGTCCCATTCCACGGGAACTTCAACGCGGACCTTTGGAGGAGGGAGTGGAAATTGGGGGGACAAGAGACATGAGGAATGGAGACAAGACAATAGCCTGATCAAGTCTCATTTATTGAGTGGAAAGTTACAGCTTATAGAGGCCAGCAATGGGGGAAGCAAGCTGCAGATGTTTCCCTGAGAACAATAGTGGGGAAAGCAAGCTGCAGATGTTTCCCTGAGAACAATAGTGGGGAAAGCAAGCTGCAGATGTCTCCCTGAGAACAATAGTGGGGGAAGCAAGATGCTTCCGCGGGACGGGACATCTTAATTTATATGATATGCTTTGATTGAAAGTACTTAAAGTATTTATATATGCCCTAACAAATCTTCTTCAACTCATGTATGTACCTAATAATTACCTTATTTCCCATAGCAGTGTTTGTAGTATATTTTGAGATTCTGGAAATGCGAAGTTTAACTAAAATCTAGAGAAGCCCAAGATTGATGGTTCCAGGTGGGAGATGAGGGAATAGTTACTATCTTCATCTCCAAAACGTTGTAGGGATGCCATGTTTCCTCCCTGGTGACGGGCCCATCGTGACCCAGCTTTTTCCCTTATGGTGCCTGGCAGAAAACAAGTGCAAGATGGCACTGCCACCCTGCGGGTCCCCAGGCAGCGGCGTGCGCCAGCTGAGATGCAGGCCCCCAGGGCGCGTGCTTGCCAGTCACTCTGTGCTCCTTCCTTTCCAGATGAATTCCAGGCCCCGCTGTCAGTGGATCCTGCAACGTGCCCCATTGTCCCAGGCCAGGAAATGATTATAGAGATCTCCAAGGGGCGTTCAGGCCTTGGGCTCAGCATCGTGGGAGGAAAAGACACACCCCTGGTAAGTTTCTGGAAACAAATATATCTATCTCTCAGAGTTACCCTTTAGGCCTCATTCTGTAGAATGCTTGGCTTTTTCATAGTGTAGAGAAAACTTAATTATGAATACAGGAGCATCCATATTCCAGCCACTTTTCAAGTTCGCTTCAGGTCTTTAACTTTCACAAGGATTTCATCTAGGACATACGTTTTCTTGTTTTGCTTTGTTTTCTTCATAAGAATTGCTTTGTAGACCTACAACATGGGAGCAAAACTTAGATATAAGATCACTGCCTTTAGAACCGTGCTTGGCTAAATGTAGAGAAGAAAGTTGATGGTGTCTGGCTATTAAGAGATAGAGCGTCTGGGGTCTTAAAGGCTTGCAGATTAACAAACAGCCATCTATCTGGGAAGCAACAAAGCCCACAGGGAAGAAGCACACTAGCCTTTGTGATCACATCACGAGCTGTCAACAGGATCAGGCATCAGAAGATCCCCAAAAAACAATTATATCAATGCAAATGAGGTGGATCAGAGTGGAGACCCAAAGCCCATCTGCAGACAGTTGGACATCCCCTCACAGAAGGGTCACAGGAAGGGATGAGCCAACCGACGAAACATACAACATTCCTCTAGTTCGTTAATGCCCCCTTCCCCACCTCACTATCATGACCCCAGTTCTACCTTACAAATACAGTTAGACCACAGTATATACACTAATACAGATAAGAGCTCTCTGCACACAGAATCCAGGACAGATAAACCCCTCAAGAACAATAATGGGAGTAGCTATACCACGAGGGTAGAAGGTGAGGGAAAAGGGGGGAACCGATCACAATGAGTGACATATAACCTTCCCCCCCTCCAGGGTGACAAACAACAGAAACATAGGCTAAGGGAGACAGTGAGTGTGTAAGATGTGAAAATAATAATGATTGATAATTTATCAATGGTTCATGAGGATAGGAGGGTAGGGAGAGAGGGGGCAAAATGAGCTGATACCAAGGGCTCAAGTAGAAAGAAAATGTTTTAAAAAGGATGTCTGGATTGTTATAAAAGCTGTAAGAGCCCCTAATAAAATGATTAAAGAAAAAAAAGAACCATCCTTGACATCCATCAAATGTTCAACAAGCATCAGTCATGATTGTTATTGTCACCGCATGCGTGATGAGGACGTGCAATGCTAGCTACAAGTATACACCGAGCATGCTAGCTCAATTAACATTGCGAAGTGGTCCAACAATTAAAGAGTTTGCTTGCATGAGTGAGCATTGATTATTTTCAGGACCTTTTGTTTCATAAGCCAATGGTGTCAAGAAGATGTAAAAACATTCCCTGGATTGTTATTTACTCAAAATAATCCATGCCACTACCTCCTTTTATGTATGTTTGAATAGGTTAATACTTACACATTTGACAAAATTAAATGGATACCAAAACAAGACATACAACAAAAATTGTCTTCTTATTCCTATGGGCTAAGTCCGTCCTCTCTCTGTTCCTCCCTATTACTATGCTTTAAATGAGTGGTTTGGTATTACTCTTGCCCATTTTGCTTAGAAGAGGCAAATGATAAATTGCATGTACCTGTACCAGGCTTTCAGATAAAATAGAAATGTTTTTTTTTTAATTTTGGGCCAGAAATATAATGTTTCAGACTTAGATTCGCTGTAGAGTGGGTTATTTTTCTATACTAAAGTACCAGGAAACTTAGGAACCACATGGGCTAAGAAACCTTGTGTGTTAGTCTGGGTACTTTAGAGAAACAAATCCACAGAAATTCATAAGTATAAGAGAGAGTTTTATATAAAGGGTGAGTGCACATCAAGAAAACATCCCAACTCAGTGCTGCCCAAGCCCGCAAGTCCAACATGAACCCATATGTCCAACACCAATCCACAAAGCCCTCCTCCATCTCACAAAACACACGCAATGATTCCGACTGCAGGAGGAAAGCCAAATCAGTGAACGTGTAAGCATCTCAGGGCTGGCAGGGGTCTCCACATGGCTGCTTCAGCACCCATGGCTGCATCAGGATAGGTCCATGTGACTTCTCCTTGGGGATGTCTGGCTGAAAGTGAGCCTTGCCAGCTGAAGCAGGGAACTGGCTAAGGCAGCTGCACCCTAGTCTGACCATCAGAAAGCAAGAGACATGAGAACTAGAAAGGCGAGGCTCACATGTATTTATTGGCCAGGTTAACTTAATAAACATTAACTATCTCACCTGGGTCCTAGTGCATTTTTCTTGTTTCCTGCTCATGGTCTTTCTCACCTCCGTAACATCCCATCTGACCTAGAGAATGCCAGCCTTACTAGCTATCAGACCCCCCCCCCCCCGAACCTTAATGTGCTCAGAGGCTGGTATTTCTTTTTTTTAAAGAATTTTAGCTTCTTTAGTTAGATTAAAGCATAATTAATGTTTTCTTCCAGAATTCTGAATTTCCTAGATTACTTTCTCTTGGCTGTATAGTTTTCTGCATATACTGTGGTGATTTTTATCATCTTAGGTGCAACTGGGAATTCCTGGAGTTAGCTGGATGTAGCAGCCAATTGTGCCTAAGACCCCAAAAATTCTCTACATTTCTCTTTGTCTATGTTTGAATGCCATCTGTTCAGCTTTGTCCCTGAGCAAACTCTTCATTGGAGGGTTCCTCTGAAGTGACTGTT
This sequence comes from Tenrec ecaudatus, assembly GCF_050624435.1. NCBI lineage: Eukaryota > Metazoa > Chordata > Mammalia > Afrosoricida > Tenrecidae > Tenrec > Tenrec ecaudatus. Next base: position 88,995,925 of record NC_134530.1, read on the forward strand.
TCTAAGAACACCTTTTATATCATCTAACTTCTCAGCAGCGCTCAGAAACCGTTCACTAGGCTGCCGGCCATCATTCTGCGCCTACTTTATGCAGGACAGGAGACGTCACAGGCCATCACAGCCCCAGACCCGACCACTGTTTCCCAAAACCCCAATATTCATTCCAGCATCCCTCCTCGGATCCCCCCTTCTCAAATTCCTCTCTTCCTCTTCTCGCCCCCAAGCCTAGCCCGACCCCTCTCCTGTTCAGGAAAGCCTTCTCTTGTTTCTCTAGTCCCCTTGATACATCCTGGGCTGACCTCAGAGGAATGGTCAACCACTCCTCTGGTTCTGCTTTCTCCCCTCTTTATCCTCCACCATTAACTGCTTGTGGAAAGTTCCTTAACCTCTCAGAGCCTATTTCTTAATCTGTCCAGGATGGTGTTGAGTACTTTCTGACTCTTAGAAAACCTATGTCAAGTTTTGAAGATTGTAAATCTGTATAGGAGCTGACAGCCTTTTGTTTCTCCCTCAGAGCAGCTGGTGGGTTTGAACCACTGACCTTAGATTTAGCAATGCACACCGTTTTCCCAGCGCCAGCAGGGCTCTTCACAGTGCCCTTGCTTGGAGGCTCGAAGAGATGACCTAGCTAAGGAGCTGAGGCTTGCGCCCAGCACAGAGCAAACATTTGCATGGCTCATGTTCTTTCTTCAAGCTGTAATTTCCACATGGGCAAAATAGGGGTTAATACTGATTTAGTGGGTACAGATCAGAGGTTGAATAAGCATAACTGGTAGAAAAATTATGTCTATCATTGTCCTTTGAAGGTCATTGACTAGTAGTCAGAAACTACTGATTGTAAATAGTTAGTGTGCCTTTGCTCGCATGGCCTGTTTCCTTGTTTACCAAAGATGTTCTAGAACTTTAAATTGATCTTTTATAAAGTTATGTTTTACTTTTTTTAAAAAAACACATCATTTTATTGGGGGATTTTACAGCTCTTATAATAATCCATATATCAATTATATCAAGCATATTTGTTCCATATTTGTATGAAGCATGTATGTTGCCATCATCATTTTCTAAGTATTTGCTTTTTATGTGAGCCCTTGGTATCAACTCCTCTTTTTACCCTCCCTCCCCCCTCCCACCTTCATGACCACTTGATAAATTATAAATTATTGTTATTATTTTCATATCTTACACTGACTGCTATCTCCTTTCACCCATGTTATTATTGTTCGTTCCCCCTGGTGGGGGTGGTATGTATCAATCATTAAGATTGGTTCCCCCTTTCTCCCTTCCTTCGTCCACCTTCCTCCCACCCTCCTGGTATCGCTTCTCTCATTTCTGTTCCTATGGGGTTTACCTGACCTGAATTCCGTGTTTCTGTGAGCTCTTATGTGTGCCAGTGTACATGCTCTGGTCTAGCCAGAGGCTGGAAAGGCAGGACTGGGGTCATGATAGTGGGGTGGGGTGTGGGGGTGGGGTGAGGAAGCCTCAAGGAACCGGAGGAGTATTGTCTGTTTCATGTGCTCTACTGTCCCCTGGTGGACTCACCCCTTCCTTGTGACCCTTCTGTGAGCAGATGTCTGATTATCTACAGATGAGTTTGGAGGTGCTGCTCCGACTCCCCTTGTTCTCAACAATATGGTTTGTTTGTTTGTTTGTTTTTGTTCTTTCGATACCTCTTACCTGGTCCCATGAATACCTCATGATCACACAGGTTGGTATGCTCCCTCCATGTGTGCTTATTGCTTCTCTGCTCGATAGCAGCTGTTTAACTTCAAGCCTGTCCTATAAGACCCCAGACCTATATCTTTTGATAGCTGGACACCATGAGATTTTTTTCACCACATTTGCTTATACACCCATTTTGTCTTTAGTGACTGTGTTGGGAGGGTGAGCATCACAGAATGCCAGGTTGTTAGAACAAAGTGTTCTTGCGTTGAAGGAGGCTTTCAACAGAGTCCCAAAGTCCGTTCACTTTCCTCAATGTATTGCCATATAAATCTATGTACACAGGTCAATGCCTCCATTTTTGTGAATGAATATATTTACAGAATTGCACACCTATGTTTATACCTCGATCCATAGCTTTGCTTCCTAGCTCGTTCTCCTGTTTCCTTTTACCTGCCTCCAGCCCCACCATCAGTTTCACCATTCTTCTGCCTCTCAGTGGTTGTTCCCCTGTCTATGGCATTTTCTCACTACTCCTTTCCCTGCCCTCTCCTCCCCGCAAGTCCCTCCCGAACCACTGGTTCCATTGTTTTCTCCTCGGGCTTGCTTCCCATGCCTATCTTCTATAGGTAGGCAAAACAACAATAATGGAGACAAAACAAAAGATTGAAGAAATAGAAAAAGCATACATAATTCCAGGTGCGTCTAATGACCTTCTTGACCTTCTCCCATCGATCATGAGAGGTTCTGGGACCTGCCTCTCCAAGCCTGAAGGTTATCTTGCAGGCTCCTCAGGGAATTTGTGGCTTGACTTTGCTCCCATTGCTGATCTATTAAGTTCCCTTCTTGGTTCGCCCCACTCTGGGGAGGAGGGTCAGACTGGACTCACTCCCCCCCCCCCATGTGTCCCCAGTATTGTCCTCTCTCACAGTATGCTTCAGCAAGGGGACATCATGTCTCGAGCTATTGTCAGCCCTACAGTCCTCTCTATACCTTAGTAGCACCATGCAGGGACGTCATCCTCAGGGCTTGGTGTACCAGTATGGGGTCTAAACCAGTAGTTCTCAACCTGGGGGTCAAAACCCCTTTGGGGGTCAAACAACCCTTTCACAGGGGTCGCCTAAGACCATCGGAAAACACCGTTCCTCTGCCCATCTCCAGGCGGGTCCGTCCGTATGCAGATATGCCCACTGGAGTACTCTGTTTGATGCCATCATCACACCGACCCCATCATGTAACACCCCGTGCAAATACAGGTGTGTGTGACAGGGTTGGCACCATAATGTACTTATGCAGACAAGTCACACATGTGTAGAGAGCAGCTACTGTGCAGAGAGCAGCTGCTGTGTTAAAAGTGTCTACTCTGTTAAAAGCAGTTACTATGTGGAAAGCAGCAGAATTGGAGGTAAAACGACACTTAATGAATTATTATTACTGGGTCAATGTAAAATCATGTACTGTAAAATCATGAACTACTGCAAAAATATATCTGTACCTTGGGAACTTAATCTGGATGCTGATCGGTCTTTTTATATTCAGCTGTGGTTAATGTGAATACTGCCCCCTTGTGATAGTAACAGGTATGTAAAAACACAGAGAATGTTAAATCATAGGAAACTTTAATGAACTGCATTGACTGAATTATGCCATGTATCATCTTTTGTATTATTAAAGCTATTGTTATATATTACTTTCATTAGCAAACCATCCCATGACAATGGATCGTGTAGAGAAGAACGTTAAGAAAAGAAAATATAGTGAGGATTTTAAAAAATCATTTCATTGGGGGCTCGTACAACTGTTTTCACAATCCATACATACATCCAATGTGTCAAGCACATTTGTACATTTGTTGCCATCATCATTCTCAAAACATTTTCTTTCTGCTTGAGCCATTGGTATCAGCTCATTTTGAGGATTTTTTACAGTATCGCTTTACCTCAATAATTACAGCAGGAGGGGAGGAAATGAGCCCCTCAGGGTGCAGGGTAGCAACGATGAAACATATAACTTTCCTTTAGTTCTTAAATACTTTCCCCCCACTATCATGATCCCAATTCTACCTTACAAATCCGGCTAGACCAGAGGATGTACTTTGGTACAGATAGCAACTGGAAACACAGGGAATCCAGGATAGATGACTCCTTCAGGACCAGTGGTGAGAGTGGCGATGCCTAGAGGGTGGAGGGAATGTGGGGTAGAAAGGGGGAACTGATTATAAGAATCTACGTATAGCCTCCTCCCTGGAGGATGGACAGCAGAGAAGAGGGCGGGGAGAGGTGTCGAACAGTGTAACATATGACAACAAAATAATAATTTATGAATGATGAAGGGTTCATGAGGTAGGGGGAGTGGGGAGGGAGGGGGAAATGAGCAGCCGATATTAAGGGTTCAAGTGGAAGGCAAATGTTTTGAGAATGATGATGGCAACAAATGTATATATGCGCTTGACACAATGGATGTATGTATGGATAGCAATAAGAATTGTACGAGCCCCCAATAAAATGATTTTAAAATGATAATAAAATAAAAATACACAAATAAACTTTAAAAAGGAAAAAAAATTACAGCAGAAATTGAGAAACCGTAATGTGTTATCTGTTGTGAAGTTCTATCATTAGAATCTATGAAGCCGAACAAACTAAAATGCCATTTTGATAGCAAGCATCCAAGCTTTGCCGGCACAGTTACCAACTATTTTAGAAGCGAAGCTGATGGACTCAAGAAAGCCAGACTTGACACTGGTGGCAAGTACCACAAACAAAATGTAGCAGCAGTAGAAGCTTTGTATTTGGTGGCACATAGATTTGCCAGAGCTATGAAACCTCACACCATTGCTGAGGGTTTACTGTTGCCAGCGGCCAAAGACATTGTTTGAGTTATTATCAGAGGCAAATTTGTTATGAAATTGAGTGCAATTTCCTTATCTGACAGTACTGTCCACAGAAAAATAGATGACATGTCTGCTGATATTCTTGATCAGGTAACCCAGGAAATTAAATCTGCTCCACTTCCAATATTTGGCACACAGCTTGATGAATCTACAGATGCTGCAAACTGTTCACAGATACTGGTTTACGTGAGGTACATTAACGAGGGTGACTTTAAAGACGAGTTTCTTTTTTGAAAACCTCTTGAAACGACAACAACTGCACGTGATGTATTTGACAGAGTTGGTTCATTTCTGAAAGAGCATCAGATGTTTTGGGAGAAGGTGTGAGGTGTTTGCACAGATGGTGCTCCACCTATGCCAGGATGTCGATCTGGATTTCAATGTTTGGTGCTGAATGAGTCACCAAAAGTCATCGTAGCTCACTGTATGATCCATCGGCAAATATTAGCAATGAAGACGCAGCCACAAGAGTTACAAGAAGGAATGAAAAGAGTCATCATTTTGTCAATTTTGTGAAGGCGAGCACTCTAAACAATCAACTGTTTGTGCAACTGCAACGAATTGGATTTGCCCAACAATGCTCTGCTATTTCACACAGAGAGGAAATGTTTTAAAATGTGTTGTTGAGCTTCATGGTGCACTCAAAACATTTTTAAATCAGCAAAACTGCAGTTCGAAGTACTTTTCAGTGATGAAAGTGAACTGTAGAAAATAGCTTATTTGGTTGGCATCTCTGCCATCTTGAATGAGTTAAATTGATCACTGCCAGACCAAATGCAACAGGCCTCCTCCATTTGCCTGAAAAGATCTGATCATTCCAAATGAAACGTCAGCTTGGCCAAAAAAAAGGATGAAAATAAAATTTACATGTTCCCTACCTTATCTGCTTTCTTTGAGGAACGTGACGTTGAACCAGACAAAAGGATTATGATGATTATTTCTGTGAAAGAACACTTGCACATGCTTGCAAACAAATTTTCATCGTATTTTCCAAATCTTCCTGACACCCCATTTGCACTTGCCCAAAGCCCATTCACAGTCAAAGTTGAAGATGTTCCTGACACAGCACAAGAGAAGTTCATTGAGCTTTTTGACAGCGATGATGCAGCAGGAAGTGATTTCTGTGCAATGCCAGTTACAAAATTCTGGATCAAGTGTTTGCAGTCACAGCCTGTTCTGTCTGAGACTGCGTTGTGACCTTCTTCCATTTCCGGCAACATATCTTTGTGAAACAGGGTTTTCCAGCTTGTTGGTTACCAAGTCTAAATACAGAAGTTGACTTGTGGAAGATAATCTTCGTGTGCTCTTGCAAAGACTGCCCCGAGAATTTCTGATCTGGTGAAGAAGAAGCTATCTCAATCTGCACTGACGTGGGCTTTTTACGCATACTGCCCCCAAATGTAGCAATATAGTTTACTGTTACCCACGCTACACCATGCTTCAAGACAAAATTTCATTTATTTGTCCTTAGAAATAAATATTTCACATATATAATTACGTATTGTTTTTGTACTTAATCACTATGCTTTTGTTATGTTTAATTTGTAACAATGAAAATACACCCTGCATAGCAGATATTTACATGATGATTCATAACAGTAGCAAAATGACAGTGATGAAGTAGCAATGAAAATAATTTTATGGTTGGGGGTCACCACAAGATGAGGAACTGTATGAAAGGGTTGCGGCATTAGGAAGGTCGAGAACCACTGGTCTAGACCCTCACCCTCTCTTTTTCTTTCTTGGTTTGCCTCTCTGTAGGTGTGGCCCGCCGGCCCCTCTCCCTAACTGGTAGATTTAGGGTTGTCCTCTGTAGCACATACTTCTAGGGGCTGGGGTGTCCCGTTGGCTCTGGTTGGTTAACCATCATGCCCGTCCAAGCTGACTTGTTGTTGGGATTTTGCTGTGGGTGGGTGATTAGCGTGGCTGAGCAAGATGTGTCCGTGCTGCCCTTGAGTCTGAACAGTCCCCTTGCCCGGGCTGCTGCTCGCCAGCTAGCAGGCTTCAGCCTGCCCTTCACCCCTGCACCTTGGATGTCAGGCTGCGACGCCCGCTGCCATGAGGCAGCCAGAAAGAAAAAAATGGCTCAGAGCATCTTGAGGTTTGTAATATATGGTCCTGCCTGTGGAGACTGTAAATTCCATTGCCTTTGGAAGGAGAAGCACCACTTAAAAATGAACGATGGGGCACAGCTTTTATTTTCTACCCTCAGGTACCTCATCAAAAGCCCTTGGTTAGGCTCCAGCTTCATGTGTAGGCAAGTCATGGGGGAGAGGCTAAACAGCAGGAGGTGGAAGGCACTTGAACAAGCGAAGCCATTGTTTCCACAGGGCGCTTCCTGCCTTCCTGGAGGCTCTCACCCCCCACCCACCCCCATCCTTCCCTTCCTCTTTCTTGCTTTCTCCCCCTTGCCCGTCTTTCTTGTTTGCGTTGTGTTGTTCCCCCTCCAAATGTTGGCATGGAGTTTGCTGCCTGGTTGATATTCTAGACCCCATTGGCCAACCAGGTCCTGGAACTGCATGCAGCCAGCCAGCAGGAAGCTAGTAACGGAAGTTGAGAGCATTGCATTGTAAAGGGAGGAATGGGGAACCTCAAGGCACACTCTCAAAAGGACCTTTGCATGTTGGAGTCTGTGCTGAGCCCTTGCTTGAGCTCTGGTCCAGGCAAAATCCATCCTGAGCACCGGCGGGTGACCTTTCGTAAGCATCCCCAGCCCTCCCCATTAGCGTTTCCGCGTCCTCTTTGTGGTGTGTCCAACAGATATTTCTGCTGTCTTCAGAGGAATTAAGCCTCTAAGACCTGGTCTTGACACCACATCAGTCCTCTCTGCTATAAATAGTTTCTCTTGAGCCAAGACAGATGGTTTCTGAGATCACAGAGGGAAGTCTCACTTAGCATCCCATTGCATTTGCAGCAGGTCATCGAAACTGATCTTTTAAAATGCCAACATAATGATGAGCCTGAGCCTCTTGGGGACATTCATCAGCACACCTGGACCCAGTCGGAAAGGACGTGCTTCGGCGTCTGTCGTTTCAACCTTGTGCCTCCCGGGGCTGCCTTTGGTGACTGTGACTCTTCTGTTGGTTGCACGTGTTTGCTTAAAGGCCGCCTTGTACTTAGTGCAGAGGATACACAATCCAGCACGTCAGCCCCATCCTGGCCGAGCTCACACATTTCTTCCAGCAGTTCTACTGCATCTGATGCATGCTTTCTTCCAGCAGTTCTACTGCATCTGATGCATGCTTTCTTCCAGGTAGTTCTACTGCATCTGATGCATGCTGTCTGATGCGGGGGCTCAGCCTATGACAGAACACAAGTGGACTATTAAAATAGGGGCATCTTCTGAAAAGTAGGGGGTTGGGGGAGGACAGCAGGACTTTCTAGATTTAATTACTATTAACTCAAACCTCACTGCTATCAAGTTGATTCCGACTCATAGCGACCCTAGAGGCCAAAGTGTAAGCATCCTGTGGGACTCTGAGACAGACACCTTGTTACAGGAATAGCCTCCTGTTTTCCTCCGGAAGCAGCAGGTGTTTTTGAACTACTGTCCTTGATGTTAGCAGCCCAACTTATAACCACTATGCCACCCAAAACACAAAACCAAACTCACTGCCCCTGGATACATTTTGACTCATAGTGAGCCTGTAGGACAGGGTAAAACTGCCCCCATAGGTTTCTGAGACAGTAACTCTATAGAAGGGTAAAGTCTCATCTGTCTCATGAGGAGTGGCTGGTGATTTCAAACAGCTGACCTTGCAGTTAGCAGCCCAACATTGTAACCACTACACCACCAGGGCACCTTTAATTCAGAGTTTTATGGGCTTCTTGGAAATCAGAAAACCTAGTAAAGCTCACGATACGGGTGTGTATAATAAGAGTATTCTATTAATTTGCATTACCTTCCATCCCTCTATGAATCTATCCTTTTCTCCTCTCCCCCTCCTCCCTCCCGCTCCGTCCTCTCTCCCAAGCTGTCTTGTTGGAATATTGGTTTCCATGACATTTTGAGGCTTGGCTTTTTCTGTCACAGAAGATTAAGCGCTCTCCCGGCTGTGATGCGTGTCCCCTACTCCCGAGCTCTCTCAGCGTCCAGCCATGTCTCCTTACTGGCTGAGATGAACTTTTATCACCAGTGTTCTCAGGAGAAGTAAAATATTGCTCGCCAGGGGGTATTCATTGAGTTTGTTTATCTCATTATCAGCCTTCTGTAGAGCAGAGCGAGAACAACTTAAAAAATAAACCTTTGGTTGGCAGACGAGCCGCTCCTGAGCTTGAACACGTGAAGTGGGGAAAGACTGAGGAGCCTTCTCCAGGTCCAAGCCCTGCGCATTCTCCTCTCAGTGATCCCATTGTCAAAGATTCCAGGCTGCAGGCAGCGTGCTCTCCTCCATCTGAGCAAAGAATAAAGCAATGATGCACATTAGAATCCCAGTTGTTTCGACTTACGAACTGTGGGACCTGGGGCAAGTGGCTTAACCTTTCTAAGTTCAATCTGCTTCTTCGTTTTGTAAAACAGTGGTCATAATAAAATCTCCCTCTCACTGTTTGACACAGATTAATTAAGATAATGAATAAATAGCACTTACCCAGTGCCTGTCATGTCATGAGTTCGGCAGTACAATTTATTATTAAACATTTAAAGTAGATCCTTGGCTCCATTCATTTGTGTGCCTTTGGTGTGTTAACTGCACACTGAGAAATGGATGGTTTTCTGTCTAGATAATTGGGTATTTGTTCTTCAGCTTCAGACCTTTTAAAAATTATTTTTAGTATTTGTTTTAGACCTTGTTTTTTGTTTTGTTTTGCTTTGTGTGAAGTTTTTGGTGTTGTGCATTTACTAATTCAATTATACTATTTCACTTAAAATACCCTGGGAACGTTTTGTAAAGAGCCTGGCGTAGTGGGCTACAAATGGAGCTGCTACCCACAAAGCCCGCAGTTCGATCCCACCAAGCTGCTCCAGGTGAGGAAGATGAGGCTGTCTCCTCCTGTACAGATTTCAAAGTCTCGAAAACCCTAAGGGGCAGTTAGTTCTTCTCTGTCCTACCCGCTCGTGGTGAATCTGAATTGCCTCGGGGCAGCGAGCTGTGTGGAGTGGACATTTTTCAGATGGCATGAAGGATTCTCTTGGCGCGGTACTACTCGTTGCTGCACAGAATTTAATTCTGAAAGTCGTGGCGTGTTGGGGTCGCTTCACGCAGCAGTTAGGTTACGGCTCAGCTGTTGCCACACTGCTTCAGCGACACTGGTTGCGTTCATTGCAATACGGGGCATTCTCATTGTCACCGTGGTGGTCCCACCGCGTCCACCTGGTTCCCCTGCCCCCTTCCTTGCATTCTCATGCTCCGTTGACCTTGTAGGTGATTTTTAAAAATTATTTAAAGGGACCGCAGTACTATTGGATGGTTTTTATTCTTTTATTTTTTTTACATAGTTTGTTATTTTTCCTCAAGTTTGGGTTCAAAGTCTGAAGAGTGTTTCAGGATGCTAGTCCCAAGGAGTCCTCAGCCTGTCCAGGAGGTCCAAGTTTAGGCTTTTTGTTTTTGTCATTTTTGGTGTCTCTTTGTACACGTGGTTTGAAGGAATGTGAGGTTCTGTTCCAGGTTCTTCTCCCATTCTCTCCTGGACCATCCATGGTGACCCTGATGAGAACAGCTGGCCGTGGGAGCCAGGTGCTGCCTTGTTCCTCTGGTTTCCAGGGAGAAGAGGCTGTAGTGGGTGGAGGCTAGTTTCTTCTTTGAGCCTTCGGTGCCCTCCTTTCTCTCTGGCTCTGGGTGGGTAGAGACCAGTCTTCAGGCCTGAGATGGGCTCTTGGAAGCTTGCAGACCCCAGACACTACTCACCAATCTAACGGGTCGAGGAAAATCCAGGCGCTGTTCTTCACATATAATCAGTCCGTAGCATCTCATTCGATCCTCACAACAACTTTATAGGAGAGGCAGTAGCAGCATTTTATAGATGAAGAAACAGGCACAGATCAGTTGAGTCACTTCTCCAAGGACTCAATGCTGCGATTGGTCCAGACGCCTGAACTCGGATCCATCTCATTTGGGCCCCCTTTCCCTTTTACTCTGCCTTCATCTGTAAAAGGGGGTTGTCCATCTCACCCGCAGCTCCCGAGCTCCTTCACAGCAGGTTATTTTTATTATTTTGTCTGTAGTCGTCATGCGGTACCTTGCACTGCATGCACCAGTACAGATGTGTAGTAGTCGTCACTTTAGAAATAATGTTCCCTCGAACACGGGTGAGGAAAGAGCCCGCTGAAAGCACCTCGTGGGAAGAATTGAACTTACTAGGAAGGCAGGTCTGGAAGGTGAGGATACGAAGGAGGGAAAACGAGAATCATTGCTTAAGTGGGCTCAGCAAAGGCAGATTTCACCTCAGTTTGACCAAGACCATTCTAAACATCAGCTACACAGAAGGAACGGATAGAGTGATCCTATCACAAGAGATACGTAGGTGAAGGCTCTTTCTGCTTGAGCGCTTGGTATCAGCTTCTCAATTTTCCCCTCCTACACCCACCCACCCTCTCTCCCTCCCTCCCTCCCTCTCTCTCTTACTTCCCTCCCTCCCTCATGAACCCTTGATAACTTATAAATTATTTTTATTTTTCGTGTCTTACTCTGCTGCCTCCCTTCACCCACTTTTCTGTTATCCATCCCCCTGAAAAGGGGTTATATGTAGATCATTGTCATTGGTTCCGTCTCTCCCCCCACCTCCCCCCTACCCTGCTGGTATCCCTACTCTCATTATTGGCCCTGAGGGGTTTATCTGTCCTGGATTCCCTGTGTTGTGAGCTCTTAGCTGTACCCATGTACATGCCCTGGTCTAGCCAGATTTGTAAGGTAGAAATGGGGTTATGATAGTCAGGGGGGGCGAGGGAAGCATTAAAGAACTAGAGGAAAGTTGTATGTCTCATCGGTGCTATACTGAACCTTGACTGGCTCATCTCTTCCTTGTGACCCTTCTGTAAGGGGACATCCAATTGTCTAGAGGTGGGCTTTGAGTCTCCACTCCGCCTTCCCCCTCATTCACATCGATATGATTTTTTGTTCTGGGTCTTTGGTGCCTGATATCTGATTCCATCAACACCCCACGATCACACAGGCTGGTGTGCCTTTTCCATGTGGGCTTGGTTGTTTCTCAGCTAGATGGCCACTTGTTTATCTTCAAACCTTTAAGACCCCAGACACTATTTCTCTCAATCTTCTTATAAGTTAAAAGTTTTAAGAAAGTTTGTTTGTTTTTGAAATTACAGAGACTAGGCCTAATTGTTGTTTTCTTTGTTTCTTGTATGGAGACCAGCAGTTGTATCACCCTTGAGAAGGAAAAACTCATGGGGGCAGTTCGACCTTGTCCTATGGGGCTTGGGTTTTTTTTTGAAAGAACAGTTTAATAATACAAGCCCAAGTTGCTATACTTGAATTGTTCTTCTGGACCTGGAGATAAGCTTGTCTCTTTGCAGGAGATAAACATTAGATTAGAATATTGTTTTGCTTTTTGTAAATGAGATTAGTGAAGTTCTAGAATAAATTGTAAAAGTTAAGTATTTTAGTAGTTAAAAAAAGTGCCAAGAAATGTCAGGTTCCAAATTTTGCCGTTTCTCACCTATCATTTCAAATCTGCATTGTTGTAACACACACACACACACACACACACTAACTGATTGAATATCACCTGAATTCCTTCCTGTTTGAGAGAAGTTTGATAGCAGTGAAGAGGCCCTGGTGGAGCCGTGGTTATGTACCGACTCAGCTGCTAGCTCGAAGGTCGCCTGTTGGAAGCCAGCAGCAGCTTTGAGGGAGAAAGAGGAGGCTGTCTACCCCACTGTGCCCTCAGGGCCATGAGGGGTTGAAATGGGCCCCGCAACAACAGAAAATGAGGCGGTTGCACTAGCAAGAAATCCCAAGCTAAGCTGACACTGTCGTTCGGAATACTGAGTGGCATAGTGCATCCATCTAGAAATTGGGGCGAGGACTATCTGTTCTTTAGCTCTAACCACAGACCAGCTTCGGAAGGGGCCTCGTGGAACTGCCCGTCATGTCGCGTGCTCTTGTGTCGTAAGTGCTGCTTCTGGCAACTGCAGGGCACCCGCAACTTCAGCTCGTGGCTTGAGTTTCTTCCAAGGAAGAGAAAGCTATTTTACTTTTGATAAGTGTTTTATTTTGCTAGTCCCCCTCAAATGAACTTTGCCCAGTCTGCTTCATGAGGAGTGCGGTTTGCTTTGGCATGTAATCCTCCAAAGCCTAGCTCTTTTTATCATTAGTGCTTAAGTCATATATTTTTATACAAAACATCTTATTACCTTAGTTTTATTTTAAAATCAAAGCAGAGTTTGCAAAGAGTCCATGAATCACACAGAAAGAATGTTAACGAATGGTACCTCTGAAAATCCAGATTGGAGTGTTTCTGATCTTAAAAATGACTGTAAGCAAAAACATTATGGAAGCTGATTAAATTTAAGTAAATAAGGACCAGATGGAGCTACAGGGAATTATAAAATATAATACAAATATTATCCCATTTCCGTAAAATAAATCTATACTTTAGAATGAAAAACTATATTTGTATTGATGAATACCACCTTTTTGTTACATTCGTCTTGGCAAGAGAACTCCATTCTCAGTTGATGGAAAGTGGTTTCTTTCTTGAGTTTAAGAAGAAACCGCTAGCTACCCAGTGCCTAGAGGTTCACAGCAATTCTTAGGTAATCGGAGATGTTTTATTTTTTGGCGTGTTTTTATTTCTTTTCGTCTTAGCTACCTGTAAGCAGTGACTGCAATCACCGAATTTGAGTTTTAGGTCAGATTACCTAGTGCATTACATTTTAAAAACAAACAAACAAACAAAACCCTGCAGAGAGAAGGAGAAAGAGACAAATTGATAGGTAGTTATTATTTCTTATTATGTAACTGAGTCATTAGGCCTAACTTTTATATTAAAAGAGCTACTCTTTTTTAACTGCTGACTTAATTTTCATACATATTGGCTATGATGTTTAAAAACTTTTAATGTAAAATATAGTCTGTCAGCTTCTCGCATTATGGTGACTTTCATGTTGCTGTGATGTGGGAAACTGCCGCCCATCATGGAAATGCCATGAGCAGACTCACAATAGCACATGCATCTCAACAGAGCTCCCACACAAAGACAGCTGAGGAAGAAACGCTTGGAGCGCTACCTTAGAAAAATCGTACACCTCACCCCAGCACATTGTCTGAAACGCTTCTGTAAGATGAACTCCGTACAGTGGAAGGCTCTCAAAGATGGTGGCCACTACCAGCGAGCGTGGAGAAGGCACAGGGCAGCACAAGGTCACCAGGGATCAGCACCAGCTCAGTGGTAGCAAGCAACAATAATATAGTTCATAGCTGAAAGTATTTCAATATTAACAAATAACAGATACTAAGGTATAATGATACATTTTCTCCCTCGGTGAGAGTTTGTGGAGGCCTGCATCTTGACACTGCATCCCCCGCATACTAGACTTGGTCAATACACTGAGATGAGCATGCAAAGACTACTTCCTTGGTCCTTCCATAGCCGAGTTTCATGGGGATTAACTGATGTCTGTGTTCTGGTTTTCAGAAAAATTTGTGCAGTGAACTCTTAATTTAGAAGTGAGCCAAGTTAAATATTCCACCTTTAGTCACTATGACTTCGCTCGTGATAGATAAAGCCTTTTGCCATTTGCTGACCACTCGCATGGCCGTGCCTCCTCAGGCTTTCTGGAGAGCAACACAATTCTGTTGTGAACCAAGGAAGTGAGCATTGCCACACTGCCTGGTTGACACACACTTTTCTGGCCATCTTGAAAATGCTCATGGAAAATTGGGATTAAGAGATAATGCCAGTTTTTCACTAATTCGTTGACGCCCCCTCCTATTTCTTGGAGTGGTAAATCTCCTCCAGTGATAGATGGCGGGAAAGCAGGCCATTAAGCTTACGCTTGGCTTTGATACTCATGCAAATAGGAGAATTGTTCAAATTAAGTGAGGGGAAAAGGGAAATGTGGTATTCTGCCTCGGGACATGCATGTTCTTATGAGATACTGAAAGAACCAACTTCAGAATCTCTTTCTTCTCATGTACCGATGAAGTGATGCCAACTGCCCCTGGGGTCAAAAGAAGGGGGAATCAGAAGATGGGGAGCGTTGGCAGCTTTTCAGATTGCCTTGAATCATCTTTGCATGTTTCCTTTGCAATCAGCTTTAAAATATCAGCGCTTCAAATACTTTGAGCTAAACGCATAGCAGCGCATCCCACGGCACAGAACAAATGCTTTCTGAGGTTGGCCATTGCGGAGTGCATCGGTCCACTGGCCCACTGTGCTGAGGGCAGTGGACACAGCTAGCTGCCTTTGTTATCACGGATCCTGCCTCTCTGCTCTATTGTCTGTATTACTACCGCCTTCACCTCCAACTGCAAACGCCCCGCTGAGCCTAACCCACGTTTCAGCCAAGGAAGTGAGCACGCAACACCGTGTCCGGTTGACACACTTTGGCTGCTGACTCTTTGAAGCTGCTGAGCTTCAAAGAGCGTGAATTCACGATGGGTGATACTGAGAAGGGCGAGAAGATTTTTGTCCGGATGTGCCACACTGTGGAAAGGGGGCCACACACAAGGCTGGGTCAGAGCTACATGGTTTGTTTGGGTGGAAGACTGGCCAACCTCCTGGACTCAATTACACCGATGTCAGTAAGAGCACGGGACGGAGGATTTGGAGAATCCCAAGAAGTACATCCGGGAACCAAAATGATCTTGGCCGGGGGGACTTGGGGTGGGGGTGGGGTAGGGGGGTAAGAAAGTGGTGTTAACAAACACAGGGACAAAGGAACAACAAGGGACCCAAAATGGTAGTGAGGGGGGAGTGGCAGGCCTGGTGGGGAATGATCAAGGGTAAGGTTGCGTAGAGAAGAGGTATAGCTGTAGCCCGGGTGGGGATGGAGTATGGTAGTGGGGCAGGAGGAAAGTCAAGGGAGATGGAGGAAGGAGCTGGGAGTCAAGGGGCATTTATGGAGGTCTAGACAAAGACATGTACATATGCAAATATATATATATATGAGGATGGGGAAATAGATCTATGTGTCTATATTTATAGGTTTAGTATTAAGGTGGCGGAAAGACCTTGGGCCTCTACTCAAGCACTCCCTCAATGCATGAATACTTTCTTTTATTAAATTTGCACTCTATGATGCTCACTCTCCCGATACAACTGCTGAAGCCAAAGCGGGTGAACAAGTAAATGTGGTGAAAAAGCTGATGGTGCCCGGCTATCAAAAGAGATAGTGAGATAGTGACTGGGGTCTTAAAGTTTTGCAGATAAACAAGCGGCCATCTAGCTCAGAAGCAACAAAGCCCACATGGAAGAACACACCAGCCTGTGTGATCGAGTGGTCCCGAAGGGATCAGTTATCAGGCATCAAAGAACAAAAAATAATATCATTGGCTGCACACCTCCGTGATACGATAGCCAAAGACAAACGGGTGAATAAGCAAATGTGGTGAAGAAAGCTGATGGTGCCTGGCTATCAAAAGAGATAGTGCCTGGGGTCTTAAAGGTTTGAAGATAAACAAGCGGCCATCTAGCTCAGAAGCAGTAAAGCCCACATGGAAGAAGCACACCAGCCTGTGCGATCACGAGGTGCCAAAGGAACCAGGTATAAGGCATTATGCAAAAAAAAAAAGAAGAATATATATATGTGTGTGTGTGTGTAGAGTGGAGACCCGAGGCCCAAGTGTTGACCACTGGAGATCCCCTCACAGAGGGCTTTAGGAGAGGAGACAGGTCAGTCAGGGTGCGATATAGTACCAATGAAGAACACAGCTTTCCCTCAGATCCTGGATGCTTCCTCCCCCCAACTACCATGATCCGAATTCTACCTTGCAGGACTGGATAGGGCAGAGGTTGTACACTGGTGCATATGGGGGCTGGAGGGACAGGGAATCCAGGGTGGATGATACCTTCAGGACCAAGGGTGTGAGGGGTGATGCTGGGAGAGTGGAGGGTGAGTGGGTTGGAAATGGGGAACTGATTACAAGGATCCACATGTGACCTCCTCCCTGGGAGATGGACAGCAGAGAAGGGGGGGAAGGGAGACTCCAGATAGGACAAGATATGACAAAATAACAATCTGTAGACTATCAAGGGCTCATGAGGAGGGGGGAGTGGGGAGGGAGGGGGAAAAAATAGGACCTGATGCAGAGGGCTTAAGTGGAGAGCAAATGCTTTGAGAGTGATTAGGGCAAAGAATGTATGGATCTGCTTTATACAATTGATGTATGTATATGTATGGATTGTGATAAGAGTTGTATGAGCCCCTAATAAAATGTTTTTTAAAGTACAATTTATCTTTGATATAAAGTTCTATCTTATACACATAAAAAAAAAGAAGAGAGAAAGGGCTGCCTTGATAGCTTATCTGAAGAAAGCTACTAATGAGTAATAGTTGACTACTGCCTTATTTGTTATAAAATAGGAATGTTTTGTGACTTTTTAAAACATGTACCATATTTTAAATTGATCTCATACACCAGAAATCAGATCATGAATGACTGATAAGAATATTTTGTTTGGACAGTCTTAAAGATTGACTGTGGTTAAATGACTCTGACCAAACTTTTTTTTAGAAATTTCTCTTCCAGCAAGTGTTATCGCTGCTTGTCCCCAAGATGTGATTGAACTTTGGAGGCGAGGTTGGTTTGATACCGTCAAAGTTTTCACAGAGATGATGAATGGCATCTTATACCCTATAGACTGAGCTTACATTTATATATCGGATTATATGAGTACATTTGAATACTGGGAAGTCTTTCACTGCCTCATGGAACAGAACAGAGCAAGGTGTACCTGTTTCAGTTGGTATTCGTGAGCCCCTTTAAATGCCAGAGTGGGGGAGAAAGGTAGTCGTGACCGCTTGGTCTTTTTGGCTCCTAGATGTGCTGATCTAATTAAAATTTTCCGTCCACAATACTGTCTTTTAATTAACAAAAGCCTCTTTGTATATTATGTCAAAGTATTTGATACTTCACATTTTATAAAGGATTTAAGGTCAGATGCTTTTAAAAGTCAGCATGATGAGATAGCAGTTGAACTTTGTGTGTAAATTCTTAAGTTATTCATACATCTTTCAATCAGCGATTCAAAAACAAAACTGTTAAACTGCTGTCTATGTGACTGGTGCTTTTAGCAACTCCTTAGGAAAAATAAGGTAGAGGAGATATCTTACTGGCACAAATTTGTAAATTAAGTGATCATAGCTTAAGATAACTAAAAATAACAGATTTTGAAAAATTTTTCTTACACCTGGCTTCTTTAGTGTCATGGGTCCATTGTGACCAGCAGAAAACAGGGTTTTGTTCAGTGACTGGGGTGTTTAAGAGTGACTTTATCTACTTGTCGACAGCTGGAACAGTAAAGAAAATGGTGATTAATGGGTGGAAGTGCCTGATAACTTTGATTACTTCCAAGGATGTATCGTGCGAGTTGTGAGGTAGATTTCCAGAGATTCAGAGTTGGACTGTCCCTGGAAGCGGCTGAGATTTGAATGGGGCTCAATGGTAATTAGGTCCCTTGTGCTTGGTTCCATCAAATTTATTTTCTGAGCTCATGTAAATCCTCTGGACATTCACATGGCTTTGACAGCCATTTTTGATGGATGTTTTGGCTGCGTGTCATTCATAGTTGATCGTCAGGAGGCTGGGTTGGATTCAGGTAAGATTTTGACATGGTGACTCCCTCCATGTACCCTTTCTGAGTCAATTTCATGCCCTTTCCTATTTCTAATCAATACAGTTAGAAAGTGAAGGAAGGGGGATTAAAATTCAGTAAACCAGGCCTGTAGTAAAATTAAGCCACAGGGAGCATAGTTCTCAGTGCGAGCTCCATTGTGAAGGTGTTTCTTGATGATCAATTAGTCAACACTGTTGTCGCCTCCTCTACACTTGGCATGCACACAGGGTACAAAGAGGAATTGGAAGCGGTGGCCATCCTTGCGGGCTTCCCTGAGGGTGGAGGCGGTACAGGGCACAGATCCATGTGTTTGTGCAGTTGAAATCCTCTGATAAGTTCTACGATAGCAGAGTGGTCACAGCTTAATCAGGAGAGCGAGTGAGAGAAGGAGCACTTGGTCGGCTCCAGCAGGAGTTCCTAAAACAACGGAGGTATAGAAAGCCATTGAACGCAAGTAAAACAGAGTCTGACCATCAAACACTGGGAATCGTTTGTACTTTTCACACATTGTTATTGTTCCAAAGCTCACTGACATTGAGTTGATTCCAACTTAGAGCAACCCTATGGAACAGAGTGGAATGCTCCTGGGGGTTTCTGACACTGCAGCTCTTTATGGGAGTAGAAAGCCCTGTCTTTCACCCTTGGAGATGCTGGTGGTTTTGAACTGCCAGCCTTGTGGGTAGCAGCCCATCCCATAACCACTGGTCCACCTGGGCTCGTTAAACTAGTTTTCTACATCATATTGAGTCTTGCTTCTCACTCACTGCCATCGAGTCGATTCTGATGCAGAGTGACTCTGTAGATGGGCAGAACTCCCCCTGTGGGTTTTCCAAGGCTGGAATAGAAAGCCTTACCTCTCATCTTTCTCCCTCGGACCAGCTGGTGGTTTCAAACTTTGTAGTTAGCAGCCCAACATGTAGCCCACTACACCACCAGGGCTCCCGTTGATATTGTTAGCTAATGTCAAACTGGTCCCCAACTCACAGTGACCCCACTCACAACAGGACGAAACACTGCCTGGTCCTGTGCCACCCCAGGACTGGTTATGACACCGTTATAACATATGGGGGTTCTACTGTCTGGTTTTTGGAAATACATCACCAGGCCTTTAGTCCTAGTCTGTCTGAGTCTGGAAGCATTGCTGAAGTTGTTCGGCATCACAGTGCTCTGCAGGCCTCCATTGTCTGCACAGGAGGTGCACTGGCCAAGGTCAAAGCCAGGTCCTGCGCATGAACTCCCACTGAACCACCACTGCCTTCTTCTCAAGTACAGACGCCTCAAACATCTCTGTAAAATACTTAAGAAACTTTTGTCTTCCCCTAAGTAAGGGAAATTGTATGGCCGACTGGCAGGTACCAAAGAAAAAATTTCTTCTCAATGTATGTATTCCATTTTGAGTTCAGTGCCATGTGCACATGTTTCTTTATTTAAAAATAAATACTTATGATCTTAGAGATGAAGCCGTTCACAATATGAGGGACTTGTTAGCCAATCTCTTCTTGGGAATCTTTGTTTTTAACCTTCTCTGTAATTGTGCAATAAGGGAGTTTTCCTGATTAGAGGTGTTTCAGGCATCGTCTGATAAAGGAGAACTTTTAAGAGGAAGGCCCTTTCCATGTCTCTGAAATCTTGTCGGACCCTCTGACCAAGGCAAACCCAGTATTTGAGAGATTCTCAGCATCTGATAAAATGTGCCTCTGGCTCTAGAGTTGACAACTCAAATGCGTGGCTTTGAGTCTCTTGGCTACGGCAGTAAATAAACAGAGCATTGGGCTTAAACTTCCCATTGTCCCAGGGAAAAATTGTAGACTTTTCAGAGCGCTGTTAATATTTTATTGTATATCCATCTTGGTCATCTACAAAATATTCTCATCTCTCTGCCATTAATTAACAGAAATAAACCAATGAATAATCTGGGGGCAGAGGAACAACTGAGAGGATACGAGGAAGGAAAGAAAGAGACAAGGATGCAAATGGAATTCGCGTGGTTCTGTGTCCGGGCTGGGAGAGGGCCTACCCATGATGCTTTTGCCGGCCCTGTATCCACAGCAGCCAGTAAAATCTATAGCTGTCACCTCACCTGGGCGCATGAAACCACAGGCTCCGGCTTCCACTACCGCAAGTCATCTTTCTGTTCCCCCTTAAAAAATGATCGGCTCCTGCCCTCAAGGGTTTTACTGTGGCGTTGACGACACAATATTTCAACAAAGCTGAGGCCATATGGAAAATCCCAAACCAGCTTTTGCACAAGGGTGAAATAAAATAGTCAGAACAGAAGAAATACTTCAAAATAGAATTCTGGCTATGGGGCTGAACAGTCCCGAGGTTCAGTGCCTTCTTTCCTACTTAGAAGCTGCCAA
The DNA here is from genome assembly GCF_050624435.1 of Tenrec ecaudatus. Lineage (NCBI taxonomy): Eukaryota > Metazoa > Chordata > Mammalia > Afrosoricida > Tenrecidae > Tenrec > Tenrec ecaudatus. The sequence continues at coordinate 89,016,571 of NC_134530.1, forward strand.
GACTTGGTCAAGTCTGAACCTTTCTGAGTCTGTGTTCGTAAATGGGATCGAGGAGAGTGAATGGGTGCTGAGTTGTTAGGCTAACCATAAGGCATAAATTGGAAGCCTGTAGCATCTTTGGCACATAGTTGTTAAGTAAATGAGCACAGATGCGTTATGAAAACTATAGTTTATTGCTCCCTTACTGTGTGCTGGTATAGTACATAAAGCCTTCTATGTAGGTAATATTACTTAAATCATGTTAATAAGATCAGAGATCTTCCCAAGTCCTATAACCTGCAGTATCATAGATAGGATTTGGGCCAAGGAAGTTCGACCTCAGGGCCCTCACGCTTATTCCTTTATCTCTTCACAGTAAGACAGCAGTCCATCCACAAGGAAATGATGGACAGATCACTTAGTAGATAGATGAGTTTTAGAAGTTGTTGGTTGACAAGAACAACAGCAATTAGGCACAAAAAAAAGGAAAGAAATAAATGAGTTTTCCTCCAATAACACACATGGACCAAAAATGTATCATTGGCACTGAATTTAAAATGTGATATTTTAGTGATATATTCCTTTATGTACCAATACTCTATTGAGTACCCAAAAAGGGGCTCAAGGTTTTGGATTAAGGAAAAATAGTGTAGGGACCACAAAGCTGATTGCTAGAAAGCAGAAGTCAGACACGCCTTCTCTGTCCATCCTTCTTTAACCCTCTTCTGATGCCATCTTCTGAGTCCTCCTGCGGTGCTCTGCATCTGTGACTGGCTTCCAGAGCTCACGGCAATGACCACTGACAATATCATGACCATGGAGTTTATTAGGGAAGTTAACAGGTTACAATTCAGGTCAGAAATTATCTTCATACAGTTGGTCAATCAGGACAGTTTCTTCTTGCTGAGCCCATAGGCAGGCCCCTCTCTGGCCCTCAGCTTCTTGTCCTGCTTGGTCAATATTACAAAGGTCTTTCAGGAATGCTAATACATTCCCAAAGAGCATGCCTCTCCAAAAGCACTCCGCTCCAGTTCGGTGGGCCAGCAAGCCCAGCCTCCTCAATTATGTGCCCAGAGGCAACTCCACAAGCCAGCCTCCTACCCCAAAGCGCTCCGTTTTACATGCTCTGTGGGTTGGGAAGTCCACCGCTCTGTCTCATGCTCTGGCTCCTGGTTCTGCTACTGCTGCCCCTCTGTCTCTCGTCTGGTGTCAAGCTGTCTCCTCCAGGTATCTTGGGGTCCAAAGGATATGCCCCCCTCCTGGCTCTTCTCTATTTCTGGTGGTGAGATAGCCCCCCTTCCTGCTTCTGCGATGACTCATTTGATACCCAGCAGGATGGCCAATGCAATTAACCCAGTCAGTGTCTTCCCCCACCTTTTCACGCAGACCCATCGGAAAAGCAATGGGAACAATGAAGGCTAAGGCCACAAAAGCCATAGTAAGTGATTCCTTGCGTTGCAAATACATACCACTTTTATGAGGTAACAAAAGCACCGTGGGGTATTCCTTTAAACAGGTGCAGTAGGGATTACCGGTTTGAATTTTATATGTTCCGAGATTAAGAGTGTCCACTGAAAAGTAAACTATAGTGTGATTCAGTCTGTGGTTCTCCCAATCCAGGGAAGATGAGGTGTTTGGGGACCAAGTTTTGAAAAACGTCAAACCCCGGCGATGCCAGGAGTCTGCATTAATTGCTGCCTGCAGACCTTCTCACAAATGGCCCTCGGTGGGCTCTCAGGAGTGTTTTGGGATCACTTCAAGCCACTGACCCAGCACGTTTCCTGAAAAATCACCCCCGAAACAGTTCCGAGAAGCAGTCTTAGCAGCGTCAATACTCCCCGGGGCTGGAAACTTCATATGTCAGAGTTAAACAAAGAAGCACCCACAATCTATAGCCGGTCCAGAAACTGAACTGTAAATTACCTGCATTGAGGAGGCTTTCTAGCTCTCAGGGGCTGCTTTTGGAATTGCCGTCATAAACTGTGTTCTCAGAGCTGTGTGGTGATGAAAGAACGTACTGTGGAGAGGGATTTGCAATCCAGATGGCTTATGTGGGTAAAGGTCTCTAATTGTTGTTGCTGTCGTATAGGAACCTCTCTCCCCACACCTCCCCCAAGGAAGCAAGTTTGGTTTGGTGGTTGTAGGTTTTTTTCTTTTCTTTTTCTCTGGTACATAATTTTAAGAAATGGCTCGTTTCTATGTTCACGTAATGGCAACCGAGTTCTAACTCTTCTTCTGGATTAAGAAGTATTCCAGTTCCGGTCATGCTGGGGCTCATTTTACTCCTCGAGCTCCGGTTTCTTAACCAAAAAATCGCAGACACTGCGAAGACCCAGGTGGTTTTGGCCATCCGCCCACCTGACCACCACTGAGCACGCCCTTGTCCGAGCCAGCACAGTCTCCTCAAACGCAGAGTTCCAATGCTGGGGACACAGACTTCTTTGAAGCCGGAAATCCACCCTGCCTAGAGCCCTCACCTCTTTGGGCCATTGCCTGCCTTGTGTTGCAAGCTGTGTTTGTTTATGAAGATGGTGCTAGGCAGGGAGCAAAGCCCCTCTGTGATGCAGAAGCTTAAGCTCACTAATCAAAACCAATCTACTAAGCCCAAACGATACTGCCAACCCACTCAGCAGTACCTCAGAAAAAAAGCCTGGCAATGTGCTTCTAAATGGATAAAAGAAGCCATGCATGCATTTCTTTCTGCAACGCGTGGCGTGGAATCACCAGACTGGTTTGTGTGTGCATGCGAGCACGTGCGTGTTTATGTGATTGGGGGCGGAAGAAGGCTGGCCATTTAGGGCTGACATGTTTTGCCTCCGTGCAGCCCACAGTATCTGTTTCCCGTCTTCCCTGACAATCTCATACCCGTTCCTAGCAGCCCTGCAGCACACCTACGAGACCGTTCCACCTAAGTCTTTCCGTGTCCTTCTGCTTTAAAAAGGAGAGAGAACTATTGGGTGTTGGTGGAAGAGGAGACCAGCCCCTAACAATTGTACGGCTATAATATGTAGAGATTATAGTAAAGTCGTAGAAGATAGGAGAGAGAGTAAAATAAAGGAGTCAGACACATTTCATGGTAGCGTGCTCACCTCAGCCCTTCTTGGTGGTCCACGTGGGGATGCGGGAGAAGGAGAGGGCAGGGGAGAGAGGGAGTGGGAAAGGAGGGTGAGGGAACAAGCCCCGGAGGAGAGAGTGCTTTAATTCCAAGCAAGGCTTATATATACTTGGGGGTGTGCAAGCCCCCTGATTACAGGTTATGTCACAGGAAGGCGTTGTACCATAGTCAATGCAGCAATTGGAGGGAGACCATCTAGGGGTACACATGCAATAGGTAGAGGAGGGATCAGGAGGTACACATGTGACAAGATGCGAGGATCCTAGATTCAGGATGGCAGCCTAACCTTGGATGTCACTGAGCTGGTTTGGCCTGTTCTGAGCTCTCCCTCCATCAGGAAAGCAATCCACTGCCAATAGCAGGAGGTGAGCCCCACTTACTGTGGGACAGACAGTGGGGTCTGCTTGCTCTGCATGGCTGATGCCTTTAAGGAGATAACTTGACAATCATTCACCATTAGTGGCAAGCAGTGTCCTAGGTCTGACATATATTGGGGGAGGCAAGCTGGGGGAAAACCTCTTTATATCCCACAGGTGTTGGTTGCTTCTGTTGTTTGCTACTCCACGTGCCTTCAATGCTGACTCCTAGTGACCCCCTTGGACAGGGTGGAATTGTTCCCATGAGCTTCTGAGACCATAACTAACTCTTTGTGCCTCATCTTTCGAGGTGACCAATTTCAAAGGTTGACTACCAAGCTCCACATGAGAGAGAAGACAAAACACTTACACTTACCCTTTTAAAAACACAATACTCTTCCCTATGTAAACATTGAGGTGTATAAATTTTAAACTCCCAGGCGGGTCCTCGGGAAACGAGATGGTGGTTGAGCGTCTGGGAGGGGAGCCCGGCATTTTGGGTGTACTGTAGGACACGCTCTTTTTTACGAGAATACAATAAGGTTATTCATTTAACGTGATAACCAATTGTTTTTCTTTATTCATTGCCTCAAATAATAGTCACCTGAATTAGAAACGTGAGATTGTTGTCTTGATGGAGCGGCACAGAGTGCGGAGTTCACAGGGACTCGTTCCCTCAGGAACAGCTGGAAAAACTGGGATTCGAACAAATGGCCCTTTGCTCTGTGCTAGACGCTGCCCTCTGTGGCCAGCTGATTCCATTAAGTTTTTTTTTCTTTCCGTGCCCAAGTTAAAAAAAAAGAAAGAAAACCTTTCATCTGGCCACACATGTATGCCAAATCCTTGACTACCAATAAATACTTGAGACCATGTTTCAAAATATGCCATAAAGTGTAAGTAAGAAAGAAAAAAAATGTAAGTAAGTAAGAATGACACATGGTTCATTTGGAGTTCATTGACAGAAGCAACACTCGGGATTACTGTGAGACCTGTGAGGGAAGTTTCAAGTGAAATGTTAGGCAGAGCCAGTTCCACAGGGATGAAATAATAGTAAAGATTCATTGTAGCTCTGAATAGATCATAGCTGTGTGTCATATGTTTCTATATGTCTGATATAAGATTCTTTACAAATTGTGATGCCTTTTGGCTACCTGTTGTGTGGTTATCTGTTCAAAGAAAGATCGCGCTTGTTGAAGATTTGTATGACTTTGTTTTTCTAGGGTGCGATAGTTATACATGAAGTGTATGAAGAAGGGGCAGCATCCAGAGATGGGAGACTTTGGGCTGGCGACCAGATACTAGAGGTATGTGATTTTGAACTTCTGTTACTATTTTAGTGAATCCTGGTCTTTTGCTGACTGTAAGCCACAAAATCAGATTTTTTATTAACTCTCTTCTCAATTATATTCTCATTTTATAAAATGTGCACCATATTCTTCTTCAGTGTATGTTGAGCAACCTCCTGGCTGAGAACCCTGACAAATTATTAATCTAATACCTTTTTTTAATGAAAGTACATATGAAAACTTGCATTTTCCATTTAGCTATCAAATGAGATTGTATAATGATAATGTTTGATCTTTTCACATCTCCACCATTGCCTTCCTAAGTTTCCTCCTAAAACACATGTATACCTTCACGCATAAACAAGCACAGATGATGTTTAAGGTATTAATTGAAGTTTCAAGAATTATTTTCTTGATCCTAATGGATCTTTACATCAAATGGAAGTCCAAGCCCTGCCGCCGATATTTTCAAGTTGATGACAAATGTCAACCCTTCTCACTTAAGGTCGCATATGGTAATGATTAAAAGTAAAAGGCTCAAACTTGACTCTTTCAAATGGACTCTCATTTAGCCATGGCACGGACACCTCTTTAGCAAGTGCCGAGGCGTGCAGTGGCTGCACTAGGGAAGGGGTGAGTGGACAGCCGACGCCAGGCGTTCTGGTGGACCTAAAGGGCTTTCCCTATGGTGTGAAACCTTCAGGCAACATTTATTTCTTTCGTTGGATGGATTTAATGGAATAGTTAACATTTTATGGTGTGCATGTGCATTTTGCTTCGCAGCTTTAATATAGCTTGTTAGGAATGACATCATAGATTTTCACTTTTCCCTGTGGGGGCTCATTTCTGCCTCCCAAGATGAAGCCAGAGATATAATTAAGGGCAGAAAATATAGACGAGAAGGAGTTAAAGGAGAGGTCAGGTTGCCTGTGAATTAAATTCAGGGCAAGGTACAGGATTTCTCCTGCAGGTCTTCATGGTGCTTAATCATTGGCTTAAGACAAATTCCCAGGGCATTCATTAAGGTACGGTGTATGAGGTTAGGAAAATAAGTGAGCTTCTCTGGGAATTAGCAGAACTGTTTTTCCTTAAAACACTGTTCTTTAGTAGTCAGGGATTCGGGTTTGGGTTCTGCGTTTATGTTGTTGCTCCCTTCCCTAGATTTTCTAATCAACAGATAATATCGCAATTACCTTTATAATTGAAAAATAGATTAAACTGTTGAAGCATACAGATGCATATATGCCTTGATACTCACATGGATAGTAAGTTCACCATGACTCAATATTATGGGTCCCCAAACATATTTGGCCTCCCGTCCCACTTTTCAGGAAAAAAATTACTCAGGGCCTCCTGGCAGTTAAAGACTTTCACACTTAATACCGTAATCTAAGATAAAGTGTACGTATCTGCTTTGGCAGTACCCCCCAGGGGGCGGGATCACCCACCTTGGGTAACTGGTCACTTGAACCTAAATCTCATATATTCATGTCCTTTGTGTTGTTAGTAACGCCTACCGAATTAAGACACTTTAAATATGTGCAGATTTATAACTTATATTTCCATAAATATTTTTAAAGAAAAGCAAAATCTGTTTGTATTGATAAACCAACCCTCGGCCAGCCTGCTCTCTTCCCTAAAGTACCTTGGTGTGCAAGTACATACTCAGATTAGCACAGAGAGCAAATTGCTTTCAAGTGGAAGGAGATTTTGAAAAGTCAGTGAACCCTTTACAGAATTGTTATATGGTGCGTGTGTGCGCGTGTGTTTGTGTGTAAGCAGTTTAGCTCCTGGTTTTGTCAGGTAACACATATGCTTTCTAAGTAGCTTTAGACCCCATATTTCAGCTTGTTCTGCTTGTGGCCAGTGGGTGCAGAAGCTTAGCCTGTGTCCTAACGGTGGCCCTTACAAAAAGGCCAGCCAGCTTTGGGGGGACATTTGAGGTCAGGAAACAAGGCACCCCGACATCTTTTTCCACTGAGGAGGTGCACTGCGTGCTACAAGCCGGGCCCCATGGTGCTCATTCCATGCTCATGTTACAATGAGGAACAGGCAACGTTTGCTTTAAAAAATAGCACCAGAGTGTTTCTCAGCACAGAGAGGTTTATGAATAGATGATTAGCATGGGCTAAGGCTTCTTTCTGATTCTCTTCTTCATATCAATTCCTTCTCTTACCCAAACGATATACCTTCTGCCATCCCTCGATTTTGGCACACGTAGGAGCAGAATGACTGGAGGACTCGTGCTTGGTTTTCCCTGTGGATTGAAATACTGAGGACATACTGCCCTGACTGCATTATCGTTGTGTTCTAAACTAGCAGCTCACCACTAAACCCCCCTACTGCGACCTCCCCACTGCTTGATAACCGATGTCCTAAATGATGCATATGGAGCTTCTGCACGGCACCTAAACAATATATCACCCCACAATGATGGAGCCCTCCAGTGGAGTTTCTCTTGTGATCTTGCTAACATTTAGTGGAGCCTCTGCTAAGCAGAGGAGCAAATGGACACAGCTTGGAGCAGGACCTCGTGCTGCAATTCCGTAAAAATCGCTTTTGTAATGCTAACTGGCAGTGCTTTTAATTAGAAATATGATTGTTCCAGTCATCTGATTTAGTCAAGGTCTATTGAACAGTTATTTAGAGGGGAAAATAGTTATTTCGAGGCATAGAGAGTTCACCTTCAAACTAGAGGTAACTCTCCCCCCCTTGGAAGTAACTTGTGTTTGCATTGAGTGAGTGGTCTTGTGTGCCATCTATTGGAGTACAGGAAACATCGGCCTAGACCACATTTTATAGTGACTGTTTTCCTGACAATGAGAGTGCTTTCATGAGCATGAAATAGAGTGAGTACCCACACAAAGAAGCAAGGATCGCTCCACTTTCTTCAGTTCCTTGTGAACTGCCAGCTTCTCACTTCAGTTGAGCTTTTGACTGTGTGCCACACACCGTGCAGAATGTTTTACAGGATTTATTCCAATCAGTCTACAAAACTCCAAGTAGTTTTGATAATTATTATAGTCAGCAGCAATTCACAGCTGACATAACTGAAGGATTGCTTAGATAATTTACACCAGGTTTCCTTACACGACGTGTTGGAATTTGTACTCCAACCAAGGCCCAGCTATCCCCAGAACCCATGGGTTGTCTTTGTTTGTTGTTTTTTAAGATCACTTTATTGGGGACTCTTACAACTCTTGTTACAATCCATACATCAATTGTATCCGACATATTTGTACATATATTGCCATTGCGCTTTTATAGACATTTACTTTCTATCAAGCCCTTGGGATCAGTTCCTTTTTTTCCCCTCCCTCACCCTCCTCCTCGTGGCCCCTTGATAGATTATAGATTGATATTATTTTCATATCTCACACCGACTGCTGTCTCCCCTCCCCTCTGGTTTCTGTTGTTCTTGCCCCTGGCTGGGGGGGGTGTGGTTCTACGCTGTGTCAGTCTGGGTACTTAGAGAAACAAATCCACAGAAACTCATATGTATAAGAGAGAGTTTTATATAAAGGGTAAGTGCACATCAAGAAAACATCCCAACCCAGTGCTTCCCAAGCCCACAATTCCAACATTAGCCCGTAGGTCTGACACCAAACCACAAAGTCCTCCTCCAACTCACAAAACACATGCAATGATGCCGACTGCAGGAAGAAAGCCAAATCAGTGAACATGTGAGCATCTCAGCACTGGCAGGGGTCTCCACATGGCTGCTTCAGCACCCAGGGCAGCATCGGGGTAGGTCCATGCGACTTCACCTTGGGGATGTCTTGCAGGAAGTAAGCCTTCCAGCTGAAGCAGGGAACTGGCTAAGGCAGCTGCACCCTGGTCCAACTGTCACAAAGTAAGAGACCCAAGAACTCGAAAGGCGCAGCTCACCGTCAGTTATCCCTCTGCCCTTCAATTAGCCCACATGTGTTTATGGCCAGGTTGGCACAAATAAACTAACTACTGCATATACCATTCATTGTGATTGGTACCCTCTCTCTCCCCACCTCTCCCACTCCTTCCCCCTACTCTTCTGGTATCGCTATTCCCATTCCTGTGTCTGGGTACTGTGTGTTGTGAGCTTTATCTCTTGCCTATACCTATGTACATGCTCCTGCCTAGTCCAGAGTGGGAAGCAACACTGAGGTCATGATAGTGGGGAGTGAGGAGGCCTCAAGGAATCAGAGGTATATTGCGTGATCCATCGGTGCTCTACTGCACCCTGATTGACTCATACCTTCCCTGAGACCCCTCTGCGGTGGGATGTTCCATTGTCCACAGATGGGCTTTGGATCTCAACTCCGACCCCCTCTCATTCTTACCAATGTGTTTTTGTTTGTTATAAATCTTCTGATGCCTCTTACCTGGTCCCAATGACACCTCATGATTGCACCAGCTGGTGTGCTTCTTCCATGTGGGCTTGTTGCTTCACTATTGGATGGCAGCTTGTTTAACTTCAAACCTTTAAGACCCCAGACACTCTATCTTTTAACAGCTGGGCACCATCCATTGTCATCACCACATTTGCTTATGCACCCATTTTGTCTTCAGTGATTGTCTGGGGGGAGGGGGGGAGCATCACAAAATGCCATTTCGTTAGAACAAAGTGTTCTTGTATTGAGGGAGGGTATGAGCCGAGGCCCAAGGCTGGTCTGCAGCCTCAGTGTATTATTGCCTTATAAATATAAATACATAGGTCAATACCTCTTTTTATAGATTAATGTATTTACATAAGGACACACCTCTGTTAATAACCTCTATCTATAGTTTTGCTTCCTAGAGCCTTCTTCTGTTTCTTTTTGCCTCCTCCTGCCCAACCATCACATGTCCCCCTTCTTCCTCCTCTTATTATTTCCTCTCAGCTAGATTGGTGTTGCTCTAATACTCACAGGACCTCTATAATCTTCTAGATGATGGTTTTAATTCCCTGGTTGTTCCCCTGTCTATGGTGTTGTCTGCTCACCACACACACACCCCACCCCTGCACCCCATCCTTCTCCCCAGCAAGACCCTCTGGTGCCATAGACCCTGTTTCTACCTCCCGAGCTTGCTTTCCATATCTGTCTTATTTAAGTAGGCAAACGAGCAATGGCCTAGTCCAAACAATAAGAAAACAAAAGGTTGAAAAAAAATTTTTAAAGGCCTTTATGAATCTCTCCCCCCTGGTCCTGGAGTGTTCCGGGGCTTCCCCTCCTAGCCTGAAGTCTATCTGGGGGACTCTTTAGGGTCTTTGTGGATTGGCTTTGCTCCAATTGCTGATCTGTTATGCTCCTTTCTTGGTTTGTCCTGCTGCAGGGGATTCAGGCCACATTATATCCCCACTCTGTGTCCCATTATTGTCCTCTGTCACATTACGCTCCAGTTAGGAGACAACATGTCTTGAGTTGTTGGCAGTCCCACAGTCCTCTCTGTACCTTAGCAGCTCCATGCAGGGACCTCATCCTCCGGACTGTCCCTTTCTCTTTTTTCTTCTTTGTTTGCTTCCTTTATGGGCATGGTAAGTCAGCTCATTTCCCCCACCTGAAAGTTGAGTGTTGTTCTCTGTTGCACATACTTCTAGGGGGCGGGGAGTGGTCAGATTGGCTCTGGTTGGGGCCAGCCCTGTAGCCCAATCTTTTCATGTAATCTTCCACGTGGTTACATTGTCCTCTTTGTTTGGCGTGCCTTGGTGGGGTCTGTATGCACACTCCAAATTCTGTGGAGACACAACCAATACTCTCCCACTGGGTGGGTTAGTGCCCTGTTGCCCTCATGCCATCACCTCAGTTTCTCCCCTCCCTCCTCCTCCCTGCTTTTCTCTCTCCTTTCCCCCTTTCACCTTCGTTATGTTGGATTCACATGTACCTCCATGGGTTTGGTCTGACCTCCACCCAACTGCAGGTGCCTCCACCTGTATATTGTGAAATAAGTGTCTTTTAAACCATCCCTGCCTCCCTAGGATGAATCCTACCTGGTCGTGGTGGATGATGTGTTTTATATACCTTTGTATTCTATTGGCCGATATTTTGTTAAGGATTTTTGCAACTATGTTCGTTAGAGATATCGGTCTGTAGTTCTCTATACCTGTGGGATCCTTTCCCTGTTTGGGCATCAAAGTTATACTGGCTTCATAAAATGAGTTTGGGAGTTTGCCATCCGTATCTATGCTCTGGAATACTTTGTGAAGGATTGGTGTCAACTCTTCCCTGAATGCTTGGTAGAATTCCCCTGTGAGGCCATCTGATCCAAGGGCATTTTTTGTTGTTGTTGTTAGCATCTTGATAACCATATCTATTTCTTTTTTTGATATGGGTTGGTTGAGGTTCTTGGCCTCTGTCTGGGCTAATCTAGGGAGGGACTGTTTTTCCAAGTATTTATCCATGTCTTCCACATCTTTTAATTCATTGGAATACAGTCCTTCATAGTACTTTGTGATTATCATTTTAATCTCATGGAGGCCTGTTGTGATTTCACTGTTTCATCCCTCATCCTGGGTATTGATGTTTGCTCCTTTCTTTCCTTGGTTAGGCTCACCAGCAGTCTGTCAATTCTGTTGATCCTTTCATAGAACCAGCTTTTTGCTGCATTAATCTTTTGCATTGTCCTTTGTCTTCCCCCTGGTATAACGCTGCCCTCATTTTTAATGATTTCTTTTCTTTTGCTCTTGGAGAGGTTGTTTTGTTGACTCTGTTCTAATTGCTGGAAGTTTTGTGGTAATGTATCAGTCATAAGCCTCCCTTCTTTTTTCATATGTGCATTTATTGCTATCTGCCTTCGCAATATCCAATAAGTTTTGATATGTTGTATTCTCGTTCTCATTTGTTTCTAGAAACTTCCTAACTTCCTCTCTAATCTGGGCCAGGACCCATTCGTGTCGCAGATGACCATTGTTCATCCTCCAATTGTTTGGCTTTACCTATCTGGTTGTCCTTTTATTAATCTCCAGCTTTCAGGCACAGTGATCTGAGAAAGACGTCTGAATAATCTCTGTTTGAATTTATTCAGGCTAGACTTGTGTCCCAGCATGTTGTCTATTCTCAAAATGAGCTATGTTGGGTTAGGAAGAATATGAATTATTTTGCGTTTGGATAGAAAGCTGTATAAATGTCTACCAGGTCCAGTTGCCTACTTGTTTAGCTCAGAGTCTTCTTGCTGAGCTGCTTTCCCAATGATCTATTTTTCTTTGATAGCAGTGTATTAAAGTCACCTACTATGATTGTCAAATCTGATTTCATTTATCATCTTTTGAAGTTTGTTTGACGAATTTTGCCGGTCCATTGTTAAGAGTGAAAATATTCAATATGCTTGCTGGTTCCTAGTTTACTGATCCTTTGAGCATTATATAGTGCCCCTCCTTGTCTCTTTTTATGGTTTGAACTTTGAGGTCAATTTTTACAGAGATTAGGATTGCCATCCCTGATTTTTTTAACTTGCTGTTTGCCTGATATACTTTCCACCAACCTTTTATTCTTAGTTTATATTTGTCCGTGCACTTAAGATGTGTCTCTTGTAGGCACCAGATTGTTGGTTATGTTTTCTGAGCCAGTCTTCTAGCCTTTTTCTCTTAATGTAAGAATTGATGCTGTTGGAATCCACACAATCTGTGGATTCATTGATGTCATCTCGTGTGGGTGTTTTCCTATCTCCCTCCATTATCAGTGTGCCGTGTTTGTGTGGGGGGCTTTATTCTTGTCTTCTTGTCCCTCTGAGGCCCCGATAACTTGGTCATTGTTGTCTGCACATTGGCTTCTGGATGGAGTTGGGCTATATGGTGGTCTCCTGCTTGTGCTTGATGGATGTTGGTCCTCTGACCATAGTGAGTCGGCCAGTATCTTCCAGAGGGTTGGGTGTCTTGCAGCTTATTCTTTGATTTTTTTTCTTTGTCCTGGAAGACCCTTTTTTCCCCATCTATCTTAATGGATAATTTCGCAGGAGAGGTGATTCTTGGGCAGGCATTTTTTTCTTTCAGCTTTTGGAAGATATTGCTCCACTCTCTCCTCCTCTTCATGGTTTCTGCTGATAGGTCTGGGCATATTCTTACCTGAGCTCCTTTGGTTGTGACCGTCTTTCTTTTTCTTGCTGCTCTTAAAATTTTCACTTTTTTCTTGAAGTTGGATATTTTAACAATGATATATGCCTTGGTGAGTTCTTCCTTGGGTTTAGTCTAGTTGGTGTCTCTCTGCTTCCTTTATAAGTGTCTGATCCTCACTCATTAAGGTGGGAAAGTTTGCTTCCTGAAATTCCCTTGCTATTTTATCTGTTGACTTGTTCGTGGTGTCCTGCTTCAGTAAACCAAATTATTCAAATATTTTTCTTCTTTGTAGCATCTGTCATTGATCTCAGGTTATCTTCTACCTCTTCTATTATCCTATCTGACTGTCTTTTTCATTTGCAGAGCTCTGCCTGAGTGTCTCTGAGATCGCTGATTCAGATCTCTGCCTCCTCTTGTCTAATCATAAACGTCTAATCATAAATTTTGTGATTGGCTTCTGCTACCTTATCTGTTAGCACCTGTATTTCCCTTTGGTGCATAGACTGCATTCCCTCTATCATGGAATTCATCCCCTCAATTATGGGCTTCATCTCCTCTATCATTGCATCCTTTTTCTGCATTGCTTCCCTCAACTCCTGTATTACTCCAAGCACCCTTCTGAAGATTTCTTCTTTAAGGCAGATCCACATCTGATTATTCTGAGTGTCATTAACTCTGTATTGTTTTTGTCTCTCTGTTTTTTTGTTTTTGAGAAATGATGCAGTTTGATGTTGCTTCCTTGACCCCTTTGTAGAGATAGGCGCCATGTTTCTGGAAGCCCAGGGGCCTGAGCTCTCTGTGTTAGTGATAAGGATGCTTTCAGGGGATGCCTGTGGCCTACTATAGAGGTGGGTCAGACTGCCATGTAGGCAGGATTCCACAACGATTCAGTGGTCAGCAGTGGTGAGGAGATTCAGTGACTGGCGTTAGGCCTGTATGCATGCCCCTAGGCTGCTTTGAACTGGGCTGTCAGGCCACAATTAGCACCCTTTTCTCTTATTTAATACTTTAATTTCTTATAGATGCCTAATAGAAGGCAAAGGTGGGGGAGACATGGTGTCACAGGAGGGGCTGCTGATCAAAGGTGGAAACAACCCATTTCCCTGGTGCAGGTATCTGGGGAGAGCCTCCGCAGGGTGAACGTGCCTGGTGCTGGTGGAGCAGCTGCCACATCTGCGGTCAGGGAGCATCGCACTGGTGTGGGACAGGCCACTGCCACTGAGAGTGGCGGGGATGGGGAGCCCTGTGTGCAATGATAAGGCTGAGGGGGGCCAATCGGCAGGTGTTGGACACATTGGGGTTTAAGGTAGTATGGCCGATGTGGACTGGGAAGCTTTGGATTTGGGTCACTTATCCCCTGGACTTCGGAGCCAGGCTAAGTGTGGGGACTGTATGCTCTTCAGTCCAAGGAGGCACTCCCCACTGCTCCCGGGGGCCTGGGATGCTAGGGAATTGCTGAGCCAGTGCATGCAGGATCAATGCCAACAAGACCACGGAGGGCTGGGGTCTCCATGGTAGGAGCGTTCTGCTGTGGATGGGGGCGCGGCGGAGGGGTCTCAGGCAACGGTGCAGAGAGGAGGAGGCCCCTAAGTCACATGTCACTGAACCTGCTACAGATAGACTGCCGGTCAGTTCCTGGGGCCCTGGGTATAATTATCTAGGTGCATACACAAACCCATAAGAGTAGACCAGAAAAGGAAAAAGAAGGGGGAATAAAAAGAGCTTGAAAGTCAGACTTTCATGTTTTCTTGGCTCATAAGATTAGGTTCGAGAAAGTTGCGTTGCCGTTTCTCCCTTCTCCGTCACCGTCACAGTCTTTAGAATGCTAGAATTCGGAAAGGCCAGTCCTTCTTTGTACAGGTGAAAGAATAAGAGGCAGAGGTGGTCTTTACATGCTCAGAGCACACAAGGTAGGACCAGAACCAGGAGGCACGGGGAATCTTGGAGGAAACCCGCTCTGCCGTCCACTCCACCCAAGCCCATATTTTCACCCAGCTGTGACCTTGCCAGTTTCATCACCACCAACATGTGGCTTTCTCTGGGCCAAGGGGTCCAATCGGCCTTTCTAAGATAAATTGTGAGGCAGCGTAATATAGGGACTAAGCGAAGAAGCAGATACCTGGGCTCAAATCTTGACTTCCCTGAGCGGTGCAGCCTTGGCTGTGTCCTTTAACCTCAGCATTGCCTCAGTTTCTTCATCTGTTGAACGATTATAGCAACAGTACCTGTTTAGAGGGTTAATAATGATTGAATGAGTAGCTGTTTCACAAAAGGCAGGCGTACAAGCATTGCGTAAACATTAAATTTGCCAACCAATAAGTTGGCTGTGATATATATGTCACAGAGAAGGAAACAACCTCAGAGAGGGTACATAGCCTTTCCAAATTCGTGGGATAGAAAAAAAAGCAGAGCTTCAGCCTTTGGCCTGGATGTTAGCAGTGCCGCATGCCATCCAGTGCCTGGTCCCTACTTGCTCCCATCAGAGCCAAGTGTGAGAGCAGAGCTACCCTCTGGGTGACAGAGGCTAGCCCAGATGAAATCACGGTGAGGCTCACAGTTAATGAGCATGTGAAGTCCAGGAAGCACATGGAATCTAATGCTGGTGATATGTGTTTCCCTTTCTAATCTGGAGCCCTAATGGCACAGTGGTTACAAGCTGATGACTTCAATGTCAGCAGTTCGAAACCACCAGCCGCTCCTTGAGAGAAAGATGGGGCTTTCTACTCCCATGGAGTGTATAATCTCAAAAACTCGCAGGAGCAGTTCTACCCTGTCATGTAGAGTTGCTATGAGTCAGCATCGACTTGATGGCAGTGAGGATGAGTCTTTTTTATCTCAACCAGCCCGTTAGACCCTGCTCCCTCTCTTCATGGTAATAGAACAGCTACTATTAAGCTCACCCCAGTGTATAATTGCATTTCCTTGTGTACTAACCCACCGTCCACGCCTACATTGGTGGGGGCAGTGGAAGGATCTGTTTGTTTATTACTGGAGCAGATGCTGCTCGGGGGTGCTGTCTGTCCACCTGGGGAACGGCTGGGGATTCCTTGAGCTTTTCACTGTTGGATCCAGGGGCTCTGGCAGCAGCTCCTCACTCACACCCATCGTTGCAGGTTAATGGGGTTGACCTACGGAGTGCCAGCCATGAGGAGGCCATCACTGCCCTGAGGCAGACCCCCCAGAAGGTGCGGCTGGTGGTGTATCGCGATGAGGCCCACTACAGAGATGAGGAAAACTTGGACATCTTTCCGGTGGACCTGCAGAAGAAGACTGGCCGAGGACTGGGCCTCAGCATCGTTGGGAAAAGGTAAAGAAATGCAAGTGGGCTCTTTCGCAAGAGTTGTAGGGATAAACGCTGGTTATCACCAAAAGATACAGCCTAACACAAGCTAGTGGGGGTGATTTCTAA
Source organism: Tenrec ecaudatus (assembly GCF_050624435.1). NCBI lineage: Eukaryota > Metazoa > Chordata > Mammalia > Afrosoricida > Tenrecidae > Tenrec > Tenrec ecaudatus. The sequence continues at coordinate 89,032,724 of NC_134530.1, forward strand.
ACTTCTGCTATTTCTGACTGATTGAACAAGGCCTTCACAAAAATACAAATGCCGCATTACGACAGAGCTCCAGGATCAATTCACCCAGACCCTTATTGCCTTATAGAATAAGGACAGGATCCCTCAGGTTCCTTCAGGGCACGCTCACCTATTAAGGCAGTCACCCCGCAGGAAGAGCTGATCCCAAGAACAGAGGTGGATTTAGGCAGTGCCGGGCGCGCACTGCCACTCAGCATAGTGTATGCATTTGACACTGCGTGAGAGCTAGTTGAGTAGACATCATTGAGGCACGGAGATGTTTTCCACAGGACCATGGCTTCAGATTAAGAAAGATGCCCTGTGCAGACGGTTCGCGGGGAGGAGATGAGCCAGTCAGGATGAAGTGTAGCAACAATGAAACATACAACTTTCCTCTCGTTCCTTCCTTCCCCCTCCCGCCCCCCACCCCACCCCCGCCGCCCACTATCATGATCCCAGTTCTACCTTACAATCCGGCTTGACCAGAGGATGTACACTGGTACAGATAGGAACTGGAAACACAGGGAATCCAGGGCAGATGACTCCTTTAGGCCCAGTGGTGAGAGTGGCAATACCGGGAGGGTGGGGTGGAAAGGAGGAACCGATTACAGGGATCTACATATAACCTCCTCCCTGGGGGATGAGCCACAGAAAAATGGGTGAAGGGAGACGTCGGACAGTGTAAGAGATGACAAAAATAATAATTTATAAATTATCAAGGGTCATGAGGGAGGGGGGAGAGGGGAGGGAGGGGGGGAATGAGGAGCTTATGCCAGGGGCTTAAGTGGAGAGCAAATGTTTTGAGAATGAGAGTAACAAATGTACAAAGGTGCTTCATACAATTGATGTATGTATGGATTGTGATAAGAGTTGTATGAGCCCCCAATATAATAATGAGAAAGAAAGAAAAAGAAAGCAAGAAGAAAGAAGGAAGGAAGGAAGGAAGGGGGAGAGAGCGAGAGAGAGAGAGCGAGCGAGAGAGAGAGAGAGAGAGAGCGAGAAAGAAAGATGCCCTGGCATTGACTAGCCTGCACTATAACTGAGGACAGAGCCTCGTAGCTGGGCTGCTCTGCTGAAGTTTGTGCTGCTTGCCCATGTGATGTGAATTACAGTAATTGTTCCAGGAGACTATTAGTTGGCTCTCTCTTGCAGTTTATGGGAGAGGTGGGTAATATCCTGAATTGGTCATTCTAGCGTACATGCTGTACTGGCTTTAAAACATCCAGTGTGTATTAATTCCAACAAGGCTGCAGAATTTCCAGGCGATGCTCCAAGATTGCCTTAGAGTGTATCAACCATCCCCTCAGGAAGCATTCAGATAGATAGCATCTTATGTGGCCTAGGGCTTGGCTCTGGTATTCCAAGTTGTTATGAAAATTAAAAACAAAAAACTAGTCTCCATTTTTATGCCGTCGCTGCCTCATGTTTTCCTTCAGCACCATAAAAACGGTGTCCCTCTGAAAAAAACAAGTAAGTGCTAAACAAGATCAGCCCACCTCCGGAGGCTGATGGAGTCCCCAGAAGTTTGCTTTCTTGTTGTGACTTGCATATACCTGGAGAGGTAGTATTTTTAAGAGGTAGGTTTGTGTTCTGTTGTCTATCATGACTTTAGGTTGGATGTATCAGAAGTATTTACATTCCTTAGCACAAAAAAGTTCCATTGTAAAGGATCACATGGACTGCTCTCAAAAATCACAACTCACTGTGACCCGAAATTCCATCACTGAAAACACTTTCAGGACTTGTTAGTCTCTGCAAATTGTTTGCAGTCACCGAAGAGTGGAAATAACTTAGAGTCCATCAATAGGTTACTGATGAGATGAAATTATGGAACATCTGGTATAGCCTCCTATGTAGCCATAAAAAGCAAGAAGGGATATCCAGGTACTGATTAGGATCAATATTGCCAAACCGTACTTAATAGGTGGGGGGGGGGAATGTAAAGAAAACAAAACTGGAAAAGTGTGTGTGTTTGTGTATGTGTGCTTGTGTGTGCATATGAGTACTTCATTCTTTCCCACACAGTGTACTACACAGATGGATTTGCTTCTGTGTATCCAGAATGTTTATTGAAGCTACTCAAGTTATGGGTAACATTGGTTGCCTACCAAAAAAGGCACTTGGTTACTGGGGAACAAGTATGAAAGGAAAACATTTCAAGTTACATCCTTTTTAACCTTTGTCATTTTGAGCCATATAAATGTATTGATTTGTCCAATGAAAACGACAACGACAGCTCTCCAGTAAGAAGGGAAGGAGTGACGAGGAAGGAAGAAATCCTCGGGAGCTAGATGGGATTAGGTGCAGTCCGTGGGCTCTGGCTCCCGGTGACGCCTATGGACCACAGAAGGAAGCGCCGCCCGGCCCTGCACCATCCTCACAGTCGCCATTGCTGCCACTGTGTCACTCCATCTCATTGAGGATCTTCCTCTTTTTCTCCTACCCTCTGCGTATAAAGCATAATGTCCTTTACCAAAGTACATGGGACGAAATCTCCCCATCTTCCCTTCTAAGCAGCGTTCCAGAGGCACTTCTTCCCACACAGATTTGCCTTGCTGGCAGTGTCCGACACCTGCGGTGACTTGCCATGAACTGCCAGAAGAGCAAAATTGCCAACACCTTAACTCAAAGAAATCAATTGTTCTTTGGTCTTCTCTATTGATTGTTCAGATTTCTCGTGCATATGATTCCACTTAAAATATCCTGGCTTGGGCCAAGCCTATGTATGTCATCAAAGTGACGTCTGTGCTTTGTAACTCTGTAAAGAGGTCTTTTGCAGCAGATTGGCAAATGGTGCACTGTGTCGTTTTGATTTCTTGACTGCTGCTTCCAATGACACTGATTGTGGATCCAAGTAAAATCAAATCTTCGACAACCTCAGTCTATTCTTCATTCACCATGATATTGATTATGGATCAGTTGGGAGGATTTTGTTTCCTTTTTTTGAGGCGTACTGAAGGCTGTAGTCTTGGATCTTCATCTGTGAATGCTTCAAGTCCTCTTCACTTTCAGCAAGCAAGGATGGGTCATTTGCATATCAGATTATCAATGAATCTCCCTCCCATCCCATGGCCACATTCTTCTGCATGTAGCCCAGTTTCTCATGGCTCACACGGATTATTTGCACAGCATACACATTGAATAAGTATGGAGAAAAGATAGAGCACTGATCCATCCCTTTTCTTACTTTAAACCATGTAGTTTCCTTTTGGAAACCTGTAGGTATACTGGGTTACACATGGGGCTGATAACCACAGGTCAGCAGTTCAAACCCACCAGCTTCTCTGTGGCAAGATGAGGCATTTTGTTCTCATAAAAGTTTACAGGCTCAGAAACCCACAGGGATGGGCAGTTCTACTCGGTCCTGTTGAATCACTGTGAGTGAGAACTGACTCATTGGAAGCGTGTTGGTTCTGTTCAAATGACTACCTCTTGGTCTGTGCACAGGTACTGCACGTACAGTTCAGTGTTCTGGAAACTCCACTCTTTCCGGTGTGTTCCATAATTTGTTAGGACATACATACCCATGTCAATGAAACACAGGTAAATATTTTTCTGCATGCTCTACTTTCAGCCAAAATCCATCAGACAGCAACGATGATAATCCCTTAGTCTACATTTTCTTCTAAGTCTGACTTGCCGTTCGGATAGTTCCTCGTTGGTGTGTTGCTGCAACTGATTTTGAATTATCTGCAGCAAGAGTCTACTTGGCATGTGCTGTTAATGATAGTGTTCAGTTATTTATGCCTTCGCTTGGATTCCCTTGCTTTGAGATTGTCATTATACAGCTCTCGTCCAGATTCTTGGCATAGATGAGGAGCGCTTCCAGCAATGAATCCATTTGTTGCAACATCTCAATTAATATTCCAATACTTCTTGGAGCCTTGCCTCCGGTGCATCTTGGATTTCTTTCTTCAGTATTATCATGCTTGAAATGGTTGAACACTGACCAGTTCTTTTTGGTCGTCCTGTCCTGCACCATTCACCTGTTAGCACCATAGACTCTTTCAACGTTCCATCTCAAGGCTTGATTTTCTCCTTCAGTTCTTTCAGTTGGGGAACACTGAGCATGAATTTGCATTTTGCTTTTCTATCTCCAGGTCTTTCCTCGTTGCATTGTATTCTGTCTTACTGAGATGACCTTTGAGAGCTTTTGGCCAGCTCTTTTATGTCATCCTTTCTTCCATTCATTTTGACCATTTTATGTTCAAGAGCAAGTTGCAGAGTTTCCTCTGACTCCAAATACTTGAGTTTGTACTTTGGCTTTCATTTTCTTCTCTTTCAACTTGAACTTGCACGTAAGCAGTGGATGGTCAATTCCACAATTGGCTGCTGGTCTTGTTTTACTGGTAATATTATCTCTTTGCACAAACATCGTTGAGTTGATTCCTGCATATTCCATCTGGCCAGGTCCACATGTATAATTACTCTGGAGGCTGTTAAAAAATAGGCATTTCAAATGTCTAGGTCACTGACCTTGAAAAATTTTGTCATGAAATCTCATTTCTATTATCATTGTCACATTTTCCAACTACTGATCCCTCTTATTTCCAACGTTCACATTCCAATCTCTAGTAATTACCAGTGCATCTTGATTGCATTATTGGTTGGTTCATAAATTTGAATAATATATTAACTCAATTTCCTTACAGACATTTGCTGATTGTCCTATCGCTGACTGTATTGCACTTCCAGCTAAATCTTGAAATGTTCTTTTTTAACAATCAATTTGTTATTCCCAGCAAAGGAGACCATCTGCTCACTTCAAAGTGGCTAATGCCCATCTATTTCAGTTCGCTACTGCCTAGGCTATGAAGTAAGTGTTTCCTTTAATTGGGCTGCTAATTATGAGGTCAATGGTTCAAACCTACCAGCAGCTCTGCAAAAGCAAAATGAGGCTGTCTGTTCCTGTAACGATTTACAATCCTTGAAACCGTACATAGAGTCGACATTTGTCAGAATGGAGTCGATGGCATTGGATTTTTGTGTTTCTAATGGTCTTAGATTCATATTTTGCACATTCCAAGTTCAGTTACTAATGAGCATTTCAGCTGCTGCTTCTAATTTTCCGCCGCGTCATCCCAGTGTACGAAGGCCCTGAAAGCTTCACTCGGTCTGTAAAGTCAGCTCCGTTTGGGGGAGCTGCTTTTCCCCAGACAGATTGCTCGTGCCTCCAACCCCAGAGGCTCGTTGGCACTATGTCAGACGGAGTTCGGCTGGTTTTCATCAAGTTTTCACTGGCCACCGTTTTCTCGGAAGTCATTCACCAGGGCCTCCTTTCTCAGTGCCTCGTACTCTAGAAGCGCCACGGAAACCCCACCACCACGGACGACCCTGCTGACGTTTGACCTGTGGGTGGCCCAGCACCACGCAAGCCTCCACAGGCCAACAAAGTGACGCACGAGGAGTAATCTTCCTAAGGAAATAGCCTGAAAATTTTAAGAGTACTTCGCTCTGCCTTTCAACGCGAATTTCCATTTCACTTCACTGAAGTTGTCATTTTGCAGAAATTATACTGTGGCCAATAAAATGGATCTTACAATATGCAGAATAGGCATAAACAATTTAACGGGCCAGCGCTCTGAAGCTTATCATTGGGAGTTAATATTATTGGGTTATGTGGGTTCGTCGGGGTTTTCCCTCCAAGTGTTAGGCTTTAGGGTAACTGTTTAGAATATCCGAGCCCTGGTAGCAGAGTGGTAACACATTGGGTTTTGGTTCTGAAAGGTCAGCAGTTCAAAACCACAGTACTCCTCAGGAGAAAGATAGGGCTTTCTAGTCCCGTGAACAGTTATTGTTTTCAGACACTCACAGGGACAATCTGCCCTGTCCCACAGGGTTGCTATGAGTCAGCATCAATTTACTGGCAGTCAGTGTGGTTTGGGGTTTTATATAGAACATCAAAAAGCCCCGGTGCCTGTCCAGGAAGTGCCTGACTGCAGACCTCAGGGTTGTGGGCTCACTGAGAGAAAGAGTGGGCTGTCTGCTCCTAGAATAGGGGTGAGAGGCTCGGGAACCCTCGGAGGTCAGTCTGATTTGGACTTGACTCGGTGGCAGTGGGTTTCAGGTTTGTATTGCATGTCAGTAACTCCAGATTAATAAAAGGTTGCGTTAAGACCTCACTGCTTTGTGCTTCTCCACAGAAACGGAAATGGGGTGTTTATTTCTGATATTGTGAAAGGCGGAGCTGCAGATCTGGATGGGAGGTTGATTCAGGGCGACCAGATCTTATCTGTGAATGGAGAGGATATGAGAAGTGCCTCACAGGAGACAGTGGCCACTCTCCTCAAGGTGAGTCCTGCAGCTGGCAGGGCTCAGTCCAGAGCGGACTGTTCTGATTTACCCTGATTAGAAAACGGGTTGGGTTTTATGAGCCCCGTTTTTTACTAGATAGCTTATCTTTGATCGCTCTAGAGTCTAGACAGTCAGCACAGCGTTAAATGAAAGCTCTGTTTTATTGACTCACAGCACTTGGCAGGGACCCTGATTTGAAATTTTTAAGCTCTTTTGCAAGCTTGTGAGAATTCCAGAAGCCCACAATTGTCCTCCATGCAGCTGATGAATGGCCTCTTTGACTTACGGACTGCATCCTTCTCCCTCCGGGGCTGTGTCCCTGAGCATATTATTGCTTAGTCTGCGAGCCCAGCCGTTGTTGTTCAGAGGAAAGCTAGAGATTTGTTAGCCCAGTTCCCCAGGCCACCATGAATTTGAAAAGACAGATAGGTCGCTACCCAAGCCACCCTCCCTCCAAACTGTCTCACCTTATATTCAAAATTCACTGCCAAGTGTCTCTACCGCATGAACTTGACTTCCCATGGATGAGACTGGTCAATAAAAATTCTTGTCCGTTTCCACTCAACTATTAAACCCCTGCCAGGGCTACCCAAGGTGTGTCAGTTTTGACAAACAAGATTGAATATATTCAATAGCTAATTTTTTAAGTTGATCACCAGCCCTTCCTTCTAAGGCACCCACCCTTTTGGTTCGCCGCGGAAAGCATTGACAGTGTGCATTTTATTTTGTTTCACAAATAGCAGCGGCAGCTTTTGCGAGGACAAATGGCTTTTGTTCACTTTAAAATCCCGAGGGCCAGCGTTCAGCTGTTACTCAAGAAACGTTTGTGTTTGTAGATTACCTAGGCTTCGTTTTTCCATACTGCCTTCCTCCCCGGGAGTCCTGGAGGTGGAGTGATTATGAATTGGGCCACTAACTGCACGGTCAGTAGTTCGAAACCACTGACTGCTCTACTGGAGGAAGATGAGACCTTCTGCCCCATAAAGAGCTCTGTTCTCAGACACTCACAGTAGTTCTGCCCTGCCCTAGAGAGTCGCCGTGAGTCAGAATTGATGTGATGGCAGTGAAGAGAGGTGAATCGAAAGCAGTCCTTTCAGGTCCATGCTCTCAGCATGTGGAGCAGTCACGAGATAGAAATGTGGATGTGTTCTGAATGTTTATTACTTCATTTGATTTGATTACTGAGTTTCCTTTGTCTGGGCCCTTCGTCGCCCAGTTCCAGTTTTTGACTGCAGAGCTGAGCAGCGGCCAGGCTCTGGTGCTTCCAGAAATCCAAAGCTTACCATTGTGCATTTCTGCCCCTCTTTTCTCTTCCCAAGTGTGCTCAGGGGCTCGTGCAGCTCGAGATTGGGAGACTTCAAGCTGGTTCCTGGCCCTCCTCGGGGAGGACATCCCAGAATCGTCAGGTTGGTGATGACCAAACCGGCTGACCCTCCAGCCCTTACCTGCATGAACGGTCCTTCCTTCGTAAATGAGAGTTTGATGATTATATCTAACACGAGTATAGAGCAGATTCACAACGCCAAGTTCATTATAGTCTAATGATTGAAACAGGGCTTTTGAACCGGTTCATTCTGGTTCAACCCCTGCTGGGAATTTGCATTTTCACCCCAGACATACCAAATCAATGTACATTCTTTCAATTTGTAGTTATCTCCTGGGAGCTTGGTAAAAATAGAGATTCTGACTCAGTATACCTGGGACAGAAATGCAAATTCTAAGCAGGTGCACCAACCGAATGAGCCATTTCAAAAGTCTAGTTTTTAATGAAATTAAAACGTGGGATGGGAACTCATTCATCTCCCTTTATGGCTGGCTAGTGCTTTCTAAGAACCATGTTCTGTCTATCCTAAATTGCCTATGCATGCGTGTACACAGCTGTGTTTATTTTAAAAAGAAGGGAAGAAAGTAACATCTGGTGACAATTTGACCCTCATTAGCACAACATTGTTCGGTTCATTCAGTGAACTATCGCTGTAAAGCTAACTGTGAATCGCCACTCACACATGGCGAGGGCAATTAATAGTATATTCCTAGGAGAGCAAAGAGTGTGGGGTCTCTCCTGTGGGCTTCCCACATGGTGGGTGATATTTTGCGGGTTAGAAAACATATTTATTTGCAAGGCTGACGTAAGTGCTACTTCTCTTAAAAACCAAGTATTTCACGGCTCCCCCCCGCCCACCTCCCCATTATAACAGCTGACAAAAATGAAAACTGTAGGTCTATTTGTTTGGTCCCATTTGGTATATAACGAGGCTATAGGAAATTTCATGTCACCCCCAATCCCTTCTGTGGGTTATGGATGGGTCTTTGTTTGGAGGTGGGAGGGTCTTTGTTTTATAAATAAAAATAACTTTTGCTCCTTCCCCTTGCTACCATTGACTTAAAGGCCCAAGGCCTTTGTTCAGAAAGAGATGCTCTGATTTTCCGGTTAGTCCACAGGTACTCCTTGAATGTTACTGGCTGCTTGCTTTACCTCCGGAGTTAGAAAATGGTGAGCCGCACGTGTTAGCACAGACCAGCTGGCTTCTCTCCGAGAATTCTTCGAGCAGTCAAACCTGATAAGCACCGTGTTACATTCTAGATTTTTTTTTTCATTTCTGGCTTCCATAATGACAGTTATCAATAGGATAGATACTAAGAGACTGTGGGGTTTTAGGAGAGTTTCTGGTGATGATTCTAACTAGACTTGCATGAGGGGCCGTCAACAGGACAATGGAAAGAAAAGACACTGGGTTAAATATAAAGCTAGCCTGTTCAGGAGCTGTCAAATAACCCCCGTTATCATTTATCTGGTAGGTGAATTTGAACTGCCAGATTTTCTTAAATATCGATCCCTAACCTTCTTGCACAGACGTTTTCATTTCACGGCATGAAAATGGAACTCAATTTTAAAATAAAAAAATTATACAGATCATTTCTCTTCTTCGTGTCCTTAACATTACGGCCAGGCTATGACTGGTTGTTCTGATGAATTGGCCAATTTAAGAAGGGGGCCTCTTTCATCATCTGAGTTGAAGAGCAGTTCCTGACACAGATGGAGACGGAGCGGGTAGATCTCACTCCCAATCAAATCCAGATTTATCTAAAGCCGCCAGGACCCCCCAGGCACACAGACCTTACAAGATAGGGAGTTAGCTGTCTTCGTTTGAGGGCCAAGGGGGATCACAAGCCCTTAGCTTCACTTATAGAAAGTGATTTAATTAAGAGAAAAATTTTAGTTCTGAGGCCACCAAATGTATTCTTTCAAAGTAATTCTTTTCATTCATCAAGAATGAATCTTTGTAGAGAAAAGTGTGTAATAGGGGGAGAAAGTGGTGGAACACTTGAACTTACTGCGTTGGTGGGAACACAACCAGGCAAAGTACATCTTTGTAAAAATGATTACAGACACATTTTCCCCTGAGAGTTTCAGGTTAATAATGTCCTGTTATTTCCCCGATTCTGATTAATTTTCTGTTGTCCCATTAGTTTAATCAAAATATGAACTCACATTAAAATATATATCCCTTGTGAACTGTATCAATATTGGCAGCTTACTTTGAAAGAAATTTAAGATTTCTTAAAGAAAAATTGAAAGCTAGGAAGTTGATTTTTATATATATATATGAAATATTTACCCAAAAAGTACATAGTGAAACATTCATTTTAGAATCTGTGTAGTATACATATTTAAATGTCTTCTTTGAACTTTTCTATGTGATATTTTTTATATTTAAGAAATATTGAACAACTTATTCCATAAGATTAAGGAAATGGGCCAAATTATCTTTTGTCAACTAATACTTGTGAGCTTGGGCTTAGCTTAAAATGGAAGAATTATGCATAGTTTCGATAATTTGGTACAAAATTTATTCTATAATGGCCATGCTACATGAAAAGGTGCTTTTGCTATGTGCCTGCCTTTCATGCAACAGCCTCTAGCCGTAAAATAATTATACACTGTAGATCTCAAGTATTCATTTACATAAATAAAGGGACCAATAACAGAGAGAGAGAGCTGATTGGACTGAAGTACGAGTGATGCCAGGAAAGCCTATTAGGGAAAATATACATAGCATCTATCCCTACAGTAGGTCTCTTCCCCTTGAAAGTTACTGCTTTCTCCTACAATTGGGATTTCCAGTTGGCCGAGTTAGTCTAGGTTTTATGAGCATTGTCTAGGTTTTATGAGCATTGCTTTAGCAAATATGTAATGTAACTTGGATGATAGAAAAAAAAAAACTGCTGACTTTCGCCACAAATAACACACTTCTTAGTTGCCATTGAGTTAATTTCAGTTCCTGTCTACTTCATGTAGGAAAACTGTGTGCTCCCTGGCATTTTCTGTGGCCAGCTTTTTAGTAGATTGATCACTAGTTCTTTCTTTCAATATGCCTCCGAGTTGGCTCAAACCTCCCACCTGTTAGCAGTACCCATTTGCACCACCCAGTAACTCCAAATGACAATCTGTGCTTGTTCCAGGCTGCAAAGACCGTGTAGCTGCCCAGGGCAGTTTCTTTGTAGCTCATGTAAAATGACAGCAACACCTCAGAAAGATGGGAGGTCGTTTTCTGCCTTGAGGCTTGAAGCCATTCATAAAAGCTTGTGCATGGAAGAAAACAATAGTAAATGAGGTTATATTAGGATGGCAAGAACGTTTGGCCAGTTTTTTTTCTTTGTCTTTTTTCACTTCATCAAAATTGTCTCTAACAGTCATAATTAATGTGATTCCACAATTAAGATATAAATCATAACAGTACGTATGGTTCTTTAGACGAATCTTTCATCACAGCTAACAGCTGGGTTTCCTTTCAGGGGAGTCAGGGGAGTCAGCAGAGCACACACAGCTTCTTCCTTCCCTCCATCGCCCCGTGCATCTCCAGCCTGCAGAGCCTGGTCGGCCCCAAAAGAGCTTCCAACCCGTCTCCCCCAAATCCAGGTATTATTTGTATACAAATCATCCTGATGGTGCTTTCTGTGAACCGCATCTTGACCACATCTTGCCCAGCCAAGAGGCTTTGGTTGCAAAAGAAGTAAAAACCACAGAGATTCGTTTTGAAGATCCCTTTATCTTTCTACAAATACACGTGAACAAGAGGAAAGCCCAAATCCAAAGTGCTTCCTAAGGTCAATCCCCTTACAAAGAAAACGTTCATAAACTGCAGATCCTTGGCAGCAGGTTGGGGGTGAGGTAAAGTCAGGGGTCTTGGTCTTCCATTAGGCTGAGGGCTTTCTTTGACTAAGTACACACGTGTACAGTGTGCTGCCATTCCATCACCTTGTGGCAGGCAGCTGCTGCTGCCGTCCATCAGCTTGTCGGGCTCAGTGCTTCTGGCTGCTTCTCCGTCAAATGGAGAGGCCCTCTGGGTAATAGAGGACAAAGTCCCTAATCAGAGTTGGCCGGTTCAGACATTGAGAAAAGGCAGCGCGCCTGCTTGTTTTAACATTCACTCTTGGAAGGTCTAGAAGATGAGAACACCTTCAGGGGATAATCCTCTATTCTAATTAGATGATCTCTTCATTTTGAAAAATTTAATTCTGTTGGGTCTTTGTTTTTAGGTATAGATACAGGACCAAGGACTGTTGAGATCATCAGAGTAAGTCAATGATTTTGCTTATTTATTTATTTTCTTTTTCTGGTGATTTGATTTTGCCTAAAATACACATTTTCTCCTCAGTAAAATTTATTGTTTTTCACGTGCTTTCAAGTTCCTGAATTCAGTGTATTGTTTATGTAACACAAACAAACCAACGTAGAAAAATGCATTTAAGCACTAAGATGACCACTATAGGGTTATTTTTAAAATTTTTCACACAGACCTATCCACTACATGGTGTGCATTCATGTGATGTGTGTGTGTTTACACTGTATAAAACAAAGCCTATTATCATATTAATATTAGACTTGCCTCAAGCTTTTGTTTACTTTGCAGCAAGCCTGTCAATTTGGGGGTTATTTTATAGTATCTTGCATGATTTTTATTGGTTGTACCACATACCATCACATGAAAGTACTGTGATTTTCTTAACCTACTTTCTCTGATGGAGCAATTAGCATATTTTCCAACTTTTGGTATCTTTTCTAGAAAACCATCTTTGTACTGTGCTTTTTGCCCAGGTGATGACTGATTTCCTCAGTTTTAACTTTGAAATCAAGTTACTGAATCAAAAAGGATGTGCCCTATTAAAAGTCAATGCCATGTTTAAATTGCCTTGCTAAGACGATGTAAGATTAACGTCATAAGGTTCTCAACCCCTGATTTTCACACTCCATGATATCCAGGCTATTGGAACGCAGAGACAACCTCCGTTTTAATTAGTTTGACCATAAATTGGGGATTCGCGAAGTAGTACAAAATTGCGGTCTTCAGGCGTGAGGCTCGCCAATGCTTGACGGGATAGCACTTGTTGCTGAACAAAGCGGCTGGAGGCCGAGTGGGCGGCAGCGGTCTTCTTGCCCCCCGCCTGCCCCGGGGGCCAGCTGGAGGGCGCCTGTGGGAAGGACGACCTGGTGGCGGTGTGCTGCAGTCGGCCCGTGACTCCAGGAAGGGAATCTCCTCTGCGGTGTTGGAAGGAAGGAAACAGCAAGAGGATGCGCAAGACGCATTTTGACCGTCGAAGGTCCACGTTAGATACCAGATTCAAAGGAAGAGAGGATACGGTTGTCACTGGGTGGAAACCTGAACGAAAAGGACGAAGGCGTGTCTCTTGCCTGATCACGAATGCCGAAAAGCCCACATCAGGAAGACACTGCTCGCTGTATCTGCCGGGGTCCATCTGGGTTTTCCCTCCACAGAACTGGGGGTGGGGTGGTGAATGAGCTCTGTTTGCACATAGAAGAAAAGGTTTAATGGATCCATTAGGGACACAAAGTAAATGTGTCTTGAAAATTGGTAGAACATCCTTCGAAAGAACAATGAACAGAAGGATTGTTGTGTTCAAACTTGAGTCCTCAATCAAACGTCATCACTGGGAATACTGGGAGGATTACCGATATGATGAATCAATACCTTGGAGCCTGGAGAGAAGATGTCTATCAGGATAGTGTAGACTAAAATCTTATTTTATGCAATTGGACCTAGTTTTAAAATAAATTGTGTTTGGTTGGGGGTGGGTGGCGAAAGGAATTATGACATTGTTTTAATCCCAGTTTATAGGAAAGTGATACACATCACAGCTTTATTCTCTGGAGTCAAACACAAATGTGTTTTTGAAGGTGCCTTCACTATTTATTGGTGAAGAGTGGTTACACATTGGGATACCAAACCTATAAAGTCAGCAGTTCAAAACCACCAGCCACTCCATGGGAGAAAGATGAGGCCGTCTTCACCTACAAGGAAGAAAAACCGCAGAAACTCACAGAGACAGTTCTACCCTGTCCTGTGTGGTCACTCTGGGTTGGAGTTGACTTAATGGCAGTGCGTCTCAGTTTCACATTGATTAGGAGCATGGCAGTGATATGGGTTAAGCGTTGGACTACTAACAGCAATGTCGGCAGCTCAAACACTTGTGGCACTGGGTAAGAGAGAGATGAAGCTGGCTGTTTCTATCAAGATTTACCATCTGGAAACCCTACGTGAACGAGGTCATTCTGAGTCAGAATCAACTATATGACCGCTGGTTTGGGTTCACCAGGTATTAGCTCTTTGAGTTCTGATGGATCACTCAACTTCTGCTTTCTCATCTGTAAAGTGGGCATGTTAATACCACAACCCCAATTCCTCCAAACTTCGGGAGTGGTTTCTCTGATTTTGCACCTCCACCACAGTGTGTAATTGACTTTTCCGAGACCTGAGGTGGAGCCTTTCTTTTGTCTTGGGCAAGTGTTCTTTGCCAAGGTGGAGTTCTGCCTCCTTGCTGAAACTGGACATTGACATTCATCCCTTTAATAATTTTTTTAATACAGTGAAACCAGAAAGAGCTGGAACTCAGAGTCTGTCATGTCTTTTTAGGGCTCACAATGTCCCTGCTTTTAACCAGGTGCATTTAGCAATTTTCTGTCACTTGTTTTAGTGGGAAATATTTGAATTGTCCTTTTCTGAAAGATTTCCGAGTCACACAGGTTCCAGCATTCTCTGATTCTACTGTATGGCCTCTCTGAGTCTATGGAAACAGAGGCCAGAGCCAGACAGAGTGCCTTCATCAACGTCCCGGCGCACTGAGTGACCTCACAGGAGGATCTTCAGGAGTATTTTCTGTCACTCTCACTGCTCTCCCCTGACTCCGCTGTCACCACACTGATGTCCTCAGAGAGCCTTGGCTGTAACCAAGATGTGCAGCTCTTTCACAGACCGATGTGTTTGTTCACGCCGAGAAGAGCAGGCGACGTGTGGAGCTTCGTCATAAATACCCTCTGAGTAGTTACTTGCCGAGCCTGCTTCAGAATCGGCCACTCAACTGAGCAGTGGCTTTTCTCACTTGTACAGTTGCCGTGTATTCAGGCTTTTCCGAAGGGGCGGGCCAACGCTTCACCATCTCATCTAATCCTTATCCCTACACCATGAGGGTAGGCGGTATCCTTTCTGTCTTATCTGTAGAGATGGAGGCTCGAAGGGGTTGTGTTAGTCCTGGCAGACTAGAGAAACAAATTTAGGAAGACTATTGTGTGTAAAAGAGAGCACTTTATATCAAAGAGTAATTGTCTATTGAGAAAACATCTCGACCCAGTCCAGATCAAGTCCATAAGTCTGATATTAGTCCATATGTCCGATACCAGTTTATAAATTCCTCTTCAGACTCATGCAACACATGCAATGACGCCAAATGCAGGAAGATCACAGGCCAGTGGGTAGAAAGTCTTGTGGATCCAGTGGTGGTGGAAGCACCTCAGCGCTGGCAGGGGTCTCCACATGGCTCCTCCGGTTCCAGGGATCTAGCGTAGCTGCGAGAGCCCCTATCTGGCCTCCAGTGAACTATTTATCTCCATTTGTGCCTCCCAAATGAGATCATCAAGCTGTGACCTGATTGACAGGCTAGACTCCACCCCTTCACAAATTGACAAGAGATTACGTAACTGGCACCGGGGTTAAGTCACTTCCCCAAGATCTCGCTGCTTAGGCGCTGAAACACATCTGGCACGAGCGCCCTTGCCTCCGACTCCTCTGTTATCCTGGCCAACTGTGCCACGAAGGGACTGCGTCTGACAGTCACCTGGGATCACTGGGGCTGGGGGTCTTGAAGTAAATTAAATTTCAGTATGTTAGCGCCATGTTTTTCTCTTCTTTTCATTTTAGGATCTCAGTGATGCCCTTGGAATCAGTATTGCTGGAGGAAAAGGAAGTCCCTTAGGAGACATCCCTATATTCATTGCCATGATTCAGGCCAGTGGAGTGGCAGCACGTACACAGAAGCTCAAAGTAAACATGAGGGGAACAGATGGGTGAAGTGCCGACAGCATGTAGGGGTCGGGGTGGGGCTTGCAGTCTTGGACAGTTTGTTTAAAATCTGAATTCCAACAGCCATCAGAGACCCACTCAGAGGGCAAAATACATCACAGAAACTCCCATTAGGTCCCGGGACATATATAAAAATGTTATTGTTTTTATCAGGCGTCTCACTGAAAGAAGAGATAGCTCATTTACAAAGTGCTCCCCTCTACACCCTTTTTACCACCTCATTCCACCCAAAGTGGATTCTTTTTTTCTATTGCCCTTTATGCTTAACTTAGCTAGAAAGAAACGTGAAAAATATTTGGCTTCCTCACTAGTGCATTATTGAGCAGTTAATTTGTCCACCCTACTATGACTGGCAAATGGATGTTTGAAACACCACCATTGCCAAAATACAAAAGTGGCCTACTATGCTTTTAAGTAACAAGACCTTTTCCAATTGGTCCATTTTGGAGGAAAGCCACAAAAATTCTGCATGTTTCTGGCACATGCACACAGTAGAAACAGAATCTTCGCAACGGCCGCAAGGGGGACTATGACTTACAAAGAATTTTAAGCACCCTTCTCAAATTTAATTTTTCTTAACCATGGTGATTTTCTACCACTTTTGTACTTCTAGGTTGGAGATCGAATTATCAGCATTAATGGGCAACCTTTGGATGGGCTGTCTCACGCGGATGTGGTTAATCTGCTAAAGAACGCCTATGGGCGCATTATCCTGCAGGTACTGCGGTCACTGGGACTCACAGCGGCATGAGGCAGATAAGTGGCATGCCAGAAAGATGGAGCGTCCCTGGCAGGAGGCATCACCGTGCAGCAGGGAGCTTGCTGGTGTGAATTATGAAGTGGGAAAGCAGGAAATTATTATTTTTATTCAGAAATTCTTTAATGCCACCCATCCAGGCAGTGAGCATGACTACCTGAAAACCCAACAAGGGGAGAAAAATTGCTCTTCACTTCACATGATCAATCAACAGGCCTGTTTTCACACCCAGCTTTCTTTTTGTAAATCAAAGTTTGCAGCGAATAGGAAATTATTTTTTCCTTTTCATGGCCCCAAACTGTTAGTGAACTGCCCGTGCGCTGTTTTTTCTCCCTCTCCCTTTAAAGGAAAAGCGCAATGCTCCCTTTGGTGTCATAGAAATGACCCACCACTGCAGGGCAGTCATCAGCTAAGGCACACATTACTTCTCAGCTGTGGTCCCCAAGAGTGCTGTCTAGAGCCAAGGGGAAATATACTAAGGAGTCAAAGCAGCCTGTGCGGGAAAGTCTCCGGTCTGGCTCCTCAGCCTCCCAGCATCTCTGCGATGCACACACTTCATGATTGAGAGGCAGCGTGTTGGCAGTGAGTGCCATTCGTGAGTGTCCCTCACCATCCTTCTGCAGAACTGCTCAAAGGTGGTCAGTGGATTAAAAGAGTACAACTCACCATTCTGCAGCTCAGTGAGAGGGCTAGCCAGCCACTCAGATAATCCTAACCATAAAATAAGAAGCTTGAATTTAAAAATCATTACATTTGGGAGACCCAATTTGTGGTGCTTCTAGCAACTTACTTCCAAAATACTAAAATACTAAATCAGTCATTCAAAAGGTGGATTGTTTTGCAGCATTTAGCCATGAAGGTGCTGTTAGGAAAGCATTGGAATGCTAACCACAAGGTTGATGGTTCAAACCCACCAGCTGCTCCTTGGGAGCAAGATGAGGCTATCTGCTAAAGTAAAGATTTACAGCCTACCTCCCCTCCCCCCAAGAAATCAGGAAAAGATGAAAGATTTTCACTAAAAGAAACAGACTTGGGGGGCGGGCGGGAAAAAAAAAAGAAACAGACTTATATTGTGACTAAAGGATGGGAGGGGAGGGAGGGTGGGATGCAAGAAGGTACAGGCTGTACAAGATAAACTCAAAAACTCACTGCTGGCGTAGCAACAATGAAACACACAACTTTCCTCTAGTTCTTAAATGCCCACCCACCCCCCCAGTAGCATGATCCCAGTTCTACCTTAAAAATCTGGCTAGACCAGAGGATGTACACTGGCACAGATAGGAACTGGAAACACAAGGATTCTGGGACAGATGAACCGCTCAGGACCAGTGGTGAAGTGGCGATACTAGGAGGGTGGAGGGAAGGTGGGATAGAAAGGGGGAACCGATTACAAGGATCTACATATAACCTCCTCCCTGGGGGACGGACAACAGAAAAGTGGGTGAAGGGAGACATCAGACAGTGTAAGATATGACAAAATAATAATAATTTATAAATTATCAAGGGTTCATGAGGGGGTGGCAGGAACGGAGGGGAAATGAGCTTATACCAAGGGCTCGAGTAGAAAGCAAATGTTTTGAGAACCATGATGACAACAGATATACAAATGTGCTTGACACATTGGATGGATGGATGGATTGTGATGAGTTGTACAAACCCCAATGAAATTAATTTTAAAAAGCAGCAACAAAAAACTCCCTGCTGTTGAGTTGGTGCTAACTCACAGTGACCCTATATGACAGGGAAGAACTGCTTCTGTGGGTTTCTGAGATGTAACTCTTTGTGGGAATAGAAATCCCTGTGTTTGTCCTTCAGAGCACCTGGGGGTTTTGAACTACAGTCGAATTTATAATCCCCTCTACAGGGGAGGGTAGACTGGTGTAATGTGGGTGAAGAAGAAAGCAGTATCCTGCAAGAGGGAGGTGGGAAAGGGAGAGTGAAGGAAACAGGGCAAGACCTTCAGAGGCTTGTTGAGTCGCTGATGGTATCACTGATGACCTGTTCTGTATCCTTCACCTAATTCACAGTAAAAAGTTAACCAAAAAAAAGGGTGGACAGCTGGAAAGCCAGACAGACTCGCCAATGAGAAGGAATCAGCTCCGTAGCAGTGGGCTTCAATGCTATGTGGCCTGGCCATTGATGCCACTTTTCTCCATCTCTTCGCTCCTGGAAACTTCCGGAGCTGCTCGCCCTCCTTCCTCCGCCCCACCTCTACCCCTGCCTCCACCGTGGCCAGAGCGGACAGGCCCTTCATTTTTTCCGTCTCTGCTGTGCATGCTCTTGCTTTGAGTCACGCTCAGCCCTGGAAGCACTATGAGCAAACTCTTCATTCTCAGAGGTGGGGACCCTTAGTCATACAGCGTTTGAAGAGGCAGCAGCTTCAGGTGATGGTGACTGTGGAAAGAAAAAACGTGGCATTTCCAACAAAACTCAGTGCTATTGATAATGTCGTGCTCTGGTGTAGATTGTTCAGCTTTCTGTTCCTCACTCTCGTCCTCCCCCCACCCCACCAAATGAAGAGCAAGAAGACAGTTTTAAGTAATAATAGCTAAATATAAAATGACAGTGATTTCAGGATTTCCTGTGGAGCGTTAACACTCAGTTCAGTCTCGTTGTCAGTGGCTGCGTACTGTTGAGGGAGTTCTTCATTGATCCTGTTCCTGTGTTCACCAATGGTACTTGGTTTCAAAATACTCCGGGAGGTAACCACATTAGCTGGCGGCAGTGTTTTGTCATGTGTGCACTTGGGAGAGGGACGGAACTCTTTGGGACTTTGACAGTTGTGCTTTTGGATAGGGAACAGATGTGCCGCCAAAGGCCTCAGACATAAAACCCAAGAAACACAAGCCTTCCGTCAAACGCCTCTCAGTCGCATGGTGCATTTTAATTAACACAACGTGCATGGAGGAGGACCATCACTATAATGGGCGCCGCCGACTTGTCGTTAGGTAATTACTTTTACGACCAGGACAGACCGCCCATTGGCAGAGCAGTAGGAAAGGTCAGAGAAGTGTGTGATGATGTGGAAGCAGCGTGTCGTGCAGAGCAGTCGGCCAGCGCTGATTGCCCACTGAACGCTATGGCCCCAGCGAGAGGGAGAGAGCAGGGCAAGCCCAGGCCCCAGCATTCCCACAGTTCGAATGGCTGCCTCTAGTTGTGACGAGGTACAAATGTCTGCCCTTAAACTCCAACCAAGCCCTGGTGCTGTAGTGGGTTTGCATTGGGCTGTGAATTTCAGGGGCAACAATCCTACTACCAGCCTATCCTGGGACTGTCGACGCCTGTAAAGATTTGGTCTCAGAAACTCACAGGGGCAGTTCTACTCTGTCCTGCAGGATCGCCAAGTCAGAATCAACTCAGTGGCAGTGAGAGCAAGTAACTGAGCTTAGTCACGACCTCTGGCAGTTTCTTAGATTCAATTATAGGTCGGCCAATTGAGATTGATTTGGCTGCTCGGGATCGTTTTAAAATGTTCCCTGTTGCAGTCGCTTTTTGGTCCTGGTTTAGCTCTCCTCTGTGAAATTACATCTAGACATTCAAGGCTGTCTTTGGGCTCTTATGACCTTGTTTTAATTTTCTTCAGCTTCAGCGTTCACTTAAATATGAGCAATTGATGGTCTGTTCCACAGTCAACCCCTAGCCTCATTTTAGCTGCTGTTACCAAGCTTCTCTCCAGATATGAGAGGGTACCCCCCCAAAAAAAAAACAAAAACAGGGGAAAAGCTCTGTTGCATGAAGCTTTCGTAGTACACATTTTCCCCGCTAGGTGAGCATCAAGCAACTCGCTTTGAGTCAGTGCACTGGGTAGCATAGCCTGGGAAGGTTCTCTCTGGTGATAGTGAAGTTTTTCATAAAAGCAGTTTCACTCAAACCGCATTTTTTGTGGTGGTCAATTCAAGAGAAGAGCATGAGGCTTTCCTACTTGGGGTGGCGGTGGGGGTGCCACAGAAACTGTTGTGACGTTGAACACAGCTTACAAGGACAGTGCTGTGGGAAAATCTCAAGTGTGCAAGTGATTTTCTTGTTTCAAAATAGATGAAATGTTGATTGATGATAAACCTCATTCTCAAAGTCCATCAAATTCCCAAAAGGACAAAATGTCGACTTGTAATGCATGTGGAGTTTGCGCTACCAAGTCAGACTGTTAATCAAGCTTTCGATTTAGAGGTTCTGAAAAAAATGGCATAACACTGCGACAAAAAAGGCCTGATTTGTGGCAGACTGGGGACTGGTTTTGCCACCACCACAATGAACCTGCTCACATAACCATCTCGGTGTGACCATTTTGGACAAAAACACAGCATGCCTCTCTTGCCCCACGCCTCTGACTCACCTGACCTAGCTCTGTGCAACTTCTTTGTGTTTCCTTGAATGAAAAGGGCCATGAAAGGACAGCCATTTAGCAATGTAGAAGCAGAGAAGCAAAAACAACGGAGGGGCTGTCCGCCATCCAAACAGATGCGTTTGAAAAATGTTTCCAAGAATGGAATCACAGATTTGACAAATGTATTAAGTATAATGGAGAGTACTTTGAAGGTGATAAGTAAGTTTGTTTTGTAAAAAAAAAAAAAAATTTAAATACATAGCTCTAGGGGGAAAACATTCTGGTTTTTTGGGGGGTACCCCTCATATAGCCAATTTGATTTCTGTGCATTCCATCGGGAGACGCCCATGGAAGCACCATTTGTAGTGTTGGAAAAAGAATGAAGAAGCCATTGGTCTTGCAGAATTCTAGCTTGTCACTCTTCCTCCCTGTTTCCAATGTGGGCATTCTCATCGCCAATCGGTTATCACCAGTGCATCTCCATTGTATGTTTGGTCAATTGTAGACTGAAATCATGGGTAGCATTCTTCAGTTTCTTCTTCAGTGGCTCTGGTGGTTGGTGCATAAATTTGAATGTTATTTATTTGGTTGGATTTCCTGGACAGTGGGTAGATATAATCCTACTACAGGTAGCATTATACTTCAAGGTCTTGAAATACCCTTTCTGACAATGAACGCAGGCAACACCATTCCTTTTCATGGTTTTCATGGTTCCCAGAACAGTAAAACTATGATTTTCTGATTCAAACTGGCCAACAGCCATCCATTTCAGCCCATTAATGCTTAGAATGTTGATTTTTATGCGTGCCATCTCATCATTTACAACTTCCAATATTCCTTGATTCATAATTCATACATCCCAAGTTCTGATGATTAATGGATGTTTGCAATGGTTTCTTCTCGTTTTGAGTCATGCCTCCCTCGGCAGAGGAAGGTCCGAAAGGCTTCCCTTTCAAAGGCTTTCTTCCCCCGAGCCATCATGGACAACTCTGCTTTGCGGAGTTCGCTCCCTCTTAGTCAGGTTTCAAGTGCCTTCTCACCCGAGGGGCCCGTCCTCCGACACTCTCTCTTGACAATGTTCTGCTTCTTTTCATGAGGTTCCAGTGGCTGAGAGTTTCCACTGCCGTTCATAAGGCTGTCCGTGCTTCATTCCTCAGAAGTGGACAGCCAGTATCTTCTTCGTGGTCTGTTCTTAGTGTGGAAGCTCTGCTGAAACCTCTTCACTTTGTGTGATCCTGCTGGTGTTTGAAACACCAGTGACATAGCTTCCAGCACCACAGCCACATAGAAGCCACAGGACGACACACTGACACAAGGGGTGGATATACATTACATATATTTACATCTTTGAGGACATAGAAGGTTTTTTAAAGCATCTCAGGGACATTTTCACAAAAGGAATGTGTGGGGCTCGTTCTTGGTTCATGAAGCGATTCCCCTCCTGTGTTAGAGCTTGGGGGATGGGAATGTAGAAGGAGCATGCTTGAGAGAGAGTGGCAGTAGCTGGAGACACGTGGGTGGAGATGTGCAGTGGGAAGAGGAAATGTGACCGTGGGAAAAGGGAAGGCTTTCTCACCGTGCCATCACAGTCGTCTTCCAGCTGTGCTTAATCGATACTGGCTGAAGAAATAAATGAAAGTAAATAGAGAAAGGAGCCACAACCTTGACATGGGCAGCAGGTATGGAGGACAGGAGAAAGTGTCTGAAGTCGGGAGGTTAATTAGAGTCTAGGAGATAAAAGTGGCTTGTAAGGCCATTTGCAGGCTCCTCCGGAGCAAACAGGACTGGCTCAAGAGGGTCCAACTGCTGGTTAGAAGAGAGTAGAAGAGAGACACCGTGCACACCTATCAAGACAGAGAAAAGAACCAAAATGTTCCTTGTGCCCTACATTGAAAACGGGGGAGAACAGATGAGGCGTGGGACGAATCCAAGTAGATCCAATATCCAGCAAAGTAGGAGTTGCGAAATGAGAAACAGAATGAGTAAGCAATTCATTCACTGAACAGGATTAGCAAGACATGAATCATGCCTATGTCACAGTCTAGAACTTTTGAAGAGGAAAGAATAAACTACCTCTGAAAGAAGTGTTCCCAGTTGCACCTGACTTTTCATCAGTGATATGCCACATCTCTGAGAAATTTTATTTAGGATCCATCTCCAGAAAAACAGATCAAAATAAGAAAAGCGTAAATCTAAGAAGCTGGTTGAGCTGAGGAACATTGAAACCCAAGCACATAAACAAGAACAACAAATTATCTGAGATGTTTCATCGAATTGGAAATTTGAAATTAATAAGTTTAGAGCTGAATTAGTAATAAGTAAATATATGAGAATTATTGCTTTGGGGGAAAATGTGAAAAACAGATGTAATTATAATATATTATTGACTTAATAAGAAATCAGATTTACGTGAACATCACAACCAGAATAATAAATCAAGTCTAACTGGACACTATGATGTGTGTTGGTAGTATGGGACTTAACACTGCCGTCAAGTCAACGCAGCGTCCCACGGTGGATTTCCCAGACTGTAAGTATTGTGAAAAATAGGAAGCCCATTTCATTTGAAGAGTAGCAGAATTCCCAGTGGGGGAGGGTTAAATAACAACTGAAGGGGTCCCAACCACTGGCAGATGAGCATCGGGCTCTTTGAAACAAGGGCTCCCTTCCAAGGTGTTAGCAAACCGAGGAAGAACAGGGAGTGGTTGAGGGCGGAAGGAGAAGAAAAGATAAGGGTGGTGTTTCCCCCACTCCCTAGCAAACAAAAAGGAGGCCTGTTTCAGCTTTTCTAGCATCATCATTTTCTGAGACCCAGCAAAGGAATGGTTCTGAGCAGCTTTTAAAGAAATTGACTGGAGCTGGGCATCGCAAACTTGAGCCTGCTTTTGGGTCCCCCGAGGGCTTGTTAAAAGCCAGGCTCCAAGAATTTGCGTGTCTAACGAATTCCAGGTGTTACTGATGTTGCTACTTCAGAAAACACACCAGGAATCCACGTATGGGTGGGGGCTGGTGGGGGACGACCACCGCCATTGAGTCAGCTTTATGGCACAGAGTGGAGCTGCCCCTGTGGATTTCTGAGGCTGTAACTCTTTACAGTCTGATTGTTTCAAATTGCTGATATTGTGATTATGTAACCCCGTGCGTCACCCCCGACGCCATCAGGTCTCCTGGACCCACTGGAGTAGAGCGCGTTATTGGGGTATTAAGAAAGACTTGCCCCATGTTGTGCTCAATGCCTTGGAATCTACTTACTGGCAACTCACAACAACCTTCTCTATAGCTGGAGAATACCTCGCATCCCACCCTAATCCTCCCTTTATAAATCTTTTTAAAAATCTTTTTATTGGGGGGTTCATATAACTCTTATAATCCATATATACATCCATTGTGTCAAGCACATTTGTACATATATTGCCATCATCATTCTCAAAACATTTTCTTTCTACTTGAGCCCTTGGTCTCCGCTCATTTTTCCCTTCCCTCCCTGCTCCCCCCTCCCTCATAAACCCTTGATAATTTATAAATTATTATTTTGTCATGTCTTACACTGTCTGATATCTCCCTTCACCCACTTTTCTGTTGCCTGACCCCCAGGGAGGGGGTTATATGTAGATCCTTGTGATCTATTCCACCATTCACCCCAACTGGTACCTCTTCTCTCATTATTGGTCCTGAGGGCTTCATCTGTCCTGGCTTCCCTGTGTTTCCAGTTCTGATCTGTAGCAGTGTATATCCTCTAGTCTAGCTGGATTTGTAAAGTAGAATTGGGATCATGATAGTTGGGGAGAGGAAGCATTTAAGAACTAGAGGAAAGTTGAATGTTTCATCATTGCTACCCTGCACCCTGACTAGCTCATCTCCTCCCCATGACCCTTCGTAGGGGGATGTCCAGTTGCCTGCAGATGGGCTTTGGATCTCCACTCTGTACTCCCCCTCATTCACAATGGTATGATTTTTTGTTTTTTGATGCCTGACACTTGATCCCTTAGACACCCATGATCACACAGGCTGGTGTGCTTCTTCCATATGGGCTCTGTTGCTTCTCAGCTAGAGGGCCGCTTGTTTATCTCCAAGCCTTTAAGACCCCAGACACTATCTCTTGATAGCTGTGCACCATCAGCTTTCGTCACCACATTTCCTTATGCACCCAATTTGTCTTCAGCGATTGTGTCGGGAAGGTGAGCATCATATAATGCCAGTTTAATAGAACAAAGTATTCTTGCATTGAGGGAGTACTCGAGTGGAGGTCCAATGTCCACCTGCTACCCTAATACTAAACCTGTAATTATACGCACATAGATCTATTTGCCCATCCTCATATATAAATATATTTACATATATATATGCCTGTATTTAGATCTCTATAAATATCCTTTGACTCCTACCCTTTGTAAATCTTATGAATCCCATTCTGTAGAAACTTTCTAACCTGGAGTAGGACATGTAGGGGCGGTGATGTTTCCCAAACCATGACGGTCTTCAGACTGAGGTGTTGTCTCCGCCTCTATCACAGGGTCTGGCCCAGAGAGAAGCTGTGTGCGTGTTGGCCACATAGAGTCATGTGGATTATTGAAGGGTGTGGCGTGGCAGAGTTAAAAATCAGCACACTCGCTAGCTTCGTTCTGAAACATCCCAGTAGGGGAGAAAGTGGGTTGCTTATCCAGAGTTGGGCATTGGGAAGGTCTGGATAGAGCAGCGGTTCTCAACCTGGGGGTCGCGACCCTTTGTGTGTTGAATGATCCATTCACAGGGTCCCCTAAAACCCTCAGAAAACACATTTCCTAGGGTCTTAGGAAAACCGAGACACCGCTCCTCTGTCTGTCTCCAGGCGGGTCTGCCCACATGCAGATATGCCCACATAGAAGTACCTGGCGTGAAGACTGTTACCCATGCTACACCATGCTTCAAGACAAAATTTCATTTATTTGTCATTAGAAATAAATATTTTACAATCTATAATTACATATTGTTTTGATTGATCACTATGCTTTAATTATGTTCAATTTGTAACAATGAAAACATCCTGCATATCAGATATTTTCATTATGATTCACAACAGTAGAAAATTTACAGTTATGAAGTTACAACAAAAATAATTTTATGGTTGGGGGTCACCACAACATGAGGAACTATATTAAAGAGTCACGGCACTAGGAAAGTTGAAAACCAGTGGTATAGAGGAAGCATACCAAGACACCCCTGACTATCATTCAAGGGATAGTTTATAAATTGTTCTTCGCCTTGGCCGCACAATGATATCACTGATCCCAATACTGATTTTTGGGTCCCAACAGAAATGGGTCTGCAGCGTGACCTTGGCCTGATGGTGTTTTCAAGGTCCCCCGGTGATTTCTAGTGAGAGTTACATGGGTCCATTCCCAGCAGCAGCCGAGCTGGGAGCAGCTGTGTTGGGGAGTGAGAAACTAGGGGAAGGACTGTAATCGCAGGGTCTCAGGTGGAAATAAGGACGAGCATAAGCTCTGTAGGTGAGGGAAGCTTCCATGTAAGAGAGCTGTGAATTTGAATCCTCTTAGTTATCCTTGAGCCTCCCCTAAAATAGGGATCTTAGCTCCCTTCTCAGCCAAGGTAAGGATGAAATGGGGTATAAGGGACAGTGGTTTTCTAAGGGGAAAGCACAAAATAGTAGTGCCTTCTTATTTTCATTATATTAACATGGACTTGGATTCAGGAGCCATGTGGCATAGTGGGTTACAAGTTTGGCGACTAACTACAAGGTTAGCAGTTTGAGACCACCAGCTGCTCTGCCAGCATAAGGCGAGTCTTTCTAGTCTTATAGAGTTACAGTCTCAGAAATCCCCCTGGGGAAGTTCACAAAACAATGGAGTCACCAGGAGTCAGAACCGACTTGATGCCACTGAATTTGGTTTTTTGGGAGGCTGAATTCAGAGAATGCTTGAAAAACTGAAGTGGTTTTCCAGATGGATTTTATGGTGTGAACCACTAGATGGCGATGTGGCTAGAAGTCAGTTTGCCTATATTTTACTCCAAAATAAAACACTTCAGCTATTTTTTTAAAAGCACATAAAATTAATATTGTGATATCATCAGAATCAGCGTCACTAGATTCTAAATAGAAGCTTTAAGATGTTCTTTCTGTCTTTAAGGTAAACCATAAACGCATGTGACAAGGCAAGCGTCCTATGCTTGTTCCTGTGTCAGGTGCCCCCACCCGAGGAGGACTACTTTCTCAGGGTCCCCTTACCTGACAGCCTTCCTGTCTGTCATTAGCATGTCTGGCCCTACAGAGGGAGGAACCAGTGCTTAGTTTTATGTTCAGTACTGAAAGTTTTGAGTCATATTAAGCCTGAGGGCCAATCTGTTTCCTTCATTCAGTCAAAACCTTAGACAGCTTCTAGGCAAAGAGCTCAAGTGTTATGCATTGCTAAGAGCAGCCCCCTTACCTGGAGAACATTTTGACCTCTCAGTTCTCCAAAATAATCCCCTAAATGTGTCTTAAAGGGAAGAGACTCGTCCTTAAACCCACCAGTAACGCCTCTTGCTCTATTACTCAGTTACAAAGCTTATTGAACACACGGTGTTGTGGAACATGGTACAACCTACAGATCTGAATGGAATTAGTTTGGGTCTGAACCCAAGTTGTTAAATGCCATGAGGGGTGGAAGAATGGGTGGGCAGAGCAGAAAACACACTGTCTTAAGGGGAAACAGGTTGAGGGGGAAGCCATTGGAGACAGGAATGTTAGCTGGTTTGCGGGGGTTGGGCAGGGACCTGCATGGAGAGGACAGCAGGGTTTGAGGGTGACGCTCCAAACTGCAAATTTGAGGGGAAGCCTGCCTCCCCTTTCCGCAGAGTCCAGGTCTCTGCCTCTTGCGTGAACTTGGAGCTGAGACTGCTCCCTGTCTTTCATGACAAACTAAGAGAGCTCTCCTGCGCAGAGAATGTATCCTCCTCGTCTCCAAGGCAGAGGCTGTCCTCTCAAACGTGCGGTGACACAAGGGTTGCGGAGATGGGGATGCGATGAAAGACGCGAGAGTTTCAGTGGCACAACCACGTGGCAATTTGGGGAAGGCTATTGGACGTCATACATACATGCGAGTCACGCAGGAGGCCAGTTATTAGCTGCCTCTTTTAAAAACCCACTCAAGGTGTCTCTCGGAGCACTGGGTGCAACAACAAGGAGCGCATACACTTAAATTGTTTCTGAGCCAGGTTGATGGTTTCGAGGGTCACTGAGGACCAGGAAAGACACCTCCTTGTCTCCCGATCTCCAGGTGTGTGGGGATGCCAGGCAGGCGCTATCTCTTTGCAGAAAGCCCAACCTCGGGCTGCAGACTGGAGCTGGCCCCACTTGGGCGAGGACGCCAGCCTTCACAGGCCTTGAACTTCTCATTCGTGTGTCACAGACTTGAACCATCTGTTGGGGACCTCAGAGCCCTTCTGCGTGTCCCAGGAGGAGTCTCATTCTCCTTTCCCCTCGCCACTTAGAACTCCATGCGTTCATAGCCGTCTCCTGCACTAGCTGTTGTTGGCTGACCCCTGCTCCTGGCAAGCGGAGTGTGCAGAGTGGAACTCCTTCACGGGGCTCTGAAGGCTGCGGGCTCTTTCAGAAGCAGACCACCAGGCCCATCCTCCAGCGCTCCTCCTACTGGGCTCAAACACTTAACCGTTTACACCACCAGGGCCTTTGTCTTGCACACTCACTAGGGGACACCAACCACGCGACTGTGGAACAGCAGGAGCTTTCCTGTGGGTTTCTTCTACCAACAGGAAGGAGGACTAGGGAGGAAAGGGGAGAAGACAAAGAGGAAGGAAATGAGAAAGGAAGAAAGAAAGCAAGGTAGGAGACCCTCTCGTGTTCATTCCGGCTGCCCGCCTGCCCCACTGCCCGCTCCAGCACCATGACGGACCAAGCTATCTCTTTCGCTAAGGACTTCCTGGCGGGCGGCATCGCTGCCGCCATCTCCAAGACGGCCGTGGCCCCGATCGAGTGGGTCAAGCTGCTTCTGCAGGTGCAGAACGCCAGCAAGCAGATCCCGGCGGACCAGCAGTACAAGGTCATCGTGGACTGTGTCGGGCCTGCCCTCCTTCTGGTGCGGGAACCTGGCCAACGCCATCCGCTGCTTCCCCACGCAGGCGCTCAATTTCGCCTTGAAGGGCAAGTACAAGCAGGTCTTCCTGGACGGCGTCGACAAGCACACGCAGTTCTGGCACTACTTCGCTGGCAACCTGACCTCGGGCAGGGCGGTGGGCACCACCTCCCTGTGCTTCCTCTACCCGCTGGACTTTGCCCGCGCGCGCCTGGCCACCGATGTCGGCAAGTCGGACACAAAGCGCGAGTTCAGGGGCCTGCGCGACAGCCTGGTCAAGATCAGCAAGTCCGAAGGCATCCGCGGCCTCTACCAGGGCTTCAACGTGTCCGTGCAGGGCATCATCATCTACCGCGCCGCCTACTTCGGCATCTAAGACACCGCTAAAAGCATGCTGCCTGTCCCCAAGAATACGCACATCGTGGTCAGCTGGATGATCGCCCAGACGGTGGCCGGCGTGGTCTCCTACCCCTTCGACACGGTGCGCAGACGCATGATGATGCAATCCGGCAGGAAAGGAGCGGACATCCTGTACACGGGGACCCTACACTGCTGGCGGAAGAGCTTCCAGGACAAGGGCGGAAAGGCCTTCTTCAAGGGCGCCTAGTCCAACGTGCTGCGCGGCATGGGTGGAGCCTTCGTGCTGGTCCTCTAAGACGAGCTCAAGAAGGTCCCGTAGGCCCCGCCCACTGCTGCCGGGCCACGCCCACTCTGTGCCACACCCTGCCTCTCCGTCAGTCTCCAACCAATCATGTCTATGGGGCGGGGTCACGGGGCTGCCCCTGACCAATACCGGCTCCCCGCCTGCCCGCCTCCAGTATTTATTTCAGAATCACGTCCCCCTGGCAGCTGCCAGCCTAGCCAGCCCCTCCTGTAGCCCGGCGTCTGTCCGTCGGCGCCCTTGCTGTCCCTGCAGGACATTAAATCCATGGCGCGGCCAAAAAAAAAGAAAGCAAGGTAGAAACTTGCCTTCCATTTGCCTGCCTCCCCCCCCCCCCAAAACGCACAGGCAGACATCACCCAGCCTGCTGGCCGTGCCCTTGGGTGGGGAGCGCTGCCCCAGGGGAAGAGCCCTGCAAAGGCAGCACCCAGGCAAGATCACGGCGTCCAGCTCAGGGCTCAGTTGCAGCGCGGCCCATCCCTTAGGCGCTCAGATCAACGCCTTTCACGCATCAAGCGTGGGGGAGGTGTCTTGTCTTCCTCGCGGCTGTCCATCAAACCACCCCTCCGTCAGCTCAGAGACAGAGGGCTGATGCCGCCGTTGGGGGCTGAAGAGTCATTCTGATCCTCATGGGCTTGTTCTTCACCTTGTTTGCCGGTGGAAGACCTGGTTGTGAGTGAAAAATCCTTCGCATGGCTACTCATCTCACCGGAGCTAGCCAGCTGCCTGGAGAGCTTCGAGGATCTCGGGACTTAATCTGTACAGTGGTGAGAGGTCGCCGTTTATGTCAGTGAGCAAGGCCGGGGAGGGATGTGAGTTTTCCTGCATCTCCTGTGGTGGTTCCGCTGGGTTGAAGACGGGGTCACTGTGAGTTGAAATGGACTCACCACCATGTGGTTGTTAGAGTGTTCCGGTGGTGCAGCGGGTTATAAGTCGGACTGCTAACTGAAAGGTTCAGCAGTTTGAAGCCGCCAGCCAGTCCATCAACGAAAGACGAAGTTTTCTGCTCTGGTAAAGATTGACGGCTTCAGAAGATCACAGGCTCCGTATGAGCATGATTCAGAATCAACTTTGATGGCAGTAAGTTTGGTTTGGGGGGGTTCATTTGGTTGTGCCGTGCTATTGAGTGGATCTCCACTCATAGCAACCCTACAGGGAAAAAAAAAAAGAACTTTCCCATAACATTTCCTAGGGTATGATCATCCCAGAAGCCAATCACTCAGTCTCTCCCCTCACCTTGAAGCTAGGGAAAATAAATGGACCCCTCACCCCCCCCAATCCAAATAAAATGAACTTTGGTTTCAGTTTATATGGGCTTTCTTCCTTGATATGAAGATATATCTCTCATTCACTCTGTCTCTGTAGCCCCCTCCCCCACTGCATACCTAGTCTGTAAACCACTTGCTGAGACCAAGTCTTTGTACTCATAGGTCAGGCAACGCCCCACACCACAAATGGTTAAGAGCACAAGATTCGAGATCAGTGGTTTTCAACCTTCCTAATACAATTCCCCATGTTGTGGTGACCCCCAACCATAAAGTTATTTTTGCTGCTACTTCATAACTGTAATTTTGCTACTGTTAGGAATAATAATGTAAACATCTGATATGCAGGAGGTATTTTCATTGTTACAAATTGAACATAAAGCATAGTGATTAATCACAAAAACAATATATAACTATAGATTGTGAAATATTTATTTCTAATGACAAATGAAATTTTTCATGAAGTATCGTGTAGCATGGGTAACAGTCTAAACACGGGTACTCACATGTGGGCATATCTGCATGTGGGCAGACCCACCTGGAGACAGATAGAGGAGTGGTGTCTTGGTTCCGGAAATATGTGTTTTCCGAGGGTCTTAGGCGACCCCTGTGAAGGGTCGTTCAACCGCCAAGGGGGTGGCAACCCACAGGTTGAGAACCGCTGTTCTAGACTGCGATTGCGTGGATTTCGATGCTGGCCGAACCATGCGGCCCATTTGGCCTTTGGGAAGTTGCAGAACCTCTCACTCGCTCTCCTTTTTAAATTGTTTTGATAACAATTTTCTCAGCGATTCATCCACATGTCCTACGTCAGTAATTCAGTTGTATCAAGAAGAATCGTATAATTATCAGCACATGATCTCTCTATTCCCCCCTCTATGAAATGAAAATGATCATGGCCCCTACCTCTCTGGGGACCTTGAAGGCTGCTGAGCATAAAACAA
The DNA here is from genome assembly GCF_050624435.1 of Tenrec ecaudatus. NCBI lineage: Eukaryota > Metazoa > Chordata > Mammalia > Afrosoricida > Tenrecidae > Tenrec > Tenrec ecaudatus. Next base: position 89,064,433 of record NC_134530.1, read on the forward strand.
GTGTTCAGTTTATACCTGGCGGTGGTCTTGATGTTAGATCCCTAAATGAGGAGGTAAAGAGAGAAAGGGGTGCACTGGCATCAAATCTTGGCACTTAAACTCCCAAACCTCTGCCATCGAGTCCCTTCTGACTCATGGCAGCCCTCTGCAACAGGGAAGAGCTGCCCCTGTGACTTAATGAGACGTAACTCGGTATGGGTGTAGAAAGCCTCTGCTTTCTCCCGAGGAACAGCTGGTGGTTTTGAACTGCTGACCTCACTAACACCACCAGAAATTTGACAGCATCTTATAAAGACAGTATCATACTAACTTTCTTTCTTAGCTCTTGGATCGATTGTCTTGTTTCGTGTCCAGCTTCCCAAACAGAAAATCACTGCTCCATTTGAATCCCTGCCTAGTGGGGCACTCGGGTTCTAAACCCGTGTCCACTTCCATTGCTAACTACTTTCATTGTTAAGTTTTTCTTTCATCTTGTACTCTTTCTCCATCTCAGTGTGCTGTGCGGAAGTTTAGAAAAGTCAGTCCCATGAGCCCTCTTCCTTATGAAGGACTTGCGTTGCACTTATTCTGCAGGCACCTCATAGACAGACAGTGAACAGTCACACAAACAGGTCCCCTCGCGGTCTGTGAGAGCCATGGAGAGGAAAACAGTTGAAGTTCGTTTAAGTGGGGTGTGCTCAGGGAGGACCTGTTGAAGCTTTGAAGTCACATTGAAGCTGGGGCCAGGGCCACTAGGGGAGGGGAAATTCCAAAGAAGTAGAATATAGGATAGGCGTGGGAGGTTGGTTGGAGGGCCCTTGTGTAAGTAATTAGGGAAGCTGAAGTTGATTCACAGATAGACCCCTGGCAAGGTTTCATATGGGAGTGGTGCCCTTGCCCCTTCTAGATTTAGGAAGACAATTGGCTGCTGTGTGCAGAAGAGATCAGAAGGGGATGAGGGGAGAGTCTACCTAAAAGGCAGTTGGTGACATTGAGCTAAATTCTTCACTGCAGTGATTTTTAAGTTTTTATTTTAATGAACAAATTTGAAAAATAATAGCGAGGTAGAATCTACAGATTTGGTCGTGGGGTATATATGACAGGTGAGAGAGGTGGGTGCCAGGTGGACTCCAGGTGCCGGGGCTGTTACTTAGAGAGAAAGCGCCTGTGTGGCTAGCATCCTGCCCAAATGGGCAGTCCCCAGTCAGCAGGGATGTCAGTCTTTCTCCGTGGCAGCTGGAGGTGCCATTGAAAAATGAGGACGTGAACTGAGAGGACTAGATGGTTGGATTAGGCATTTGAATTTGGTTGTGCTAATTTTAATAAGCTTTTGCGATCATCTAAATGTAAATGTCTAGTAGGCAATTTAAGATATCAGACTGGGCAGGGAATTGTGAGCATGCTGTTGGAATTTAAAGCCGTGGGAAAATGTCTGCCATCATCTAGAGTCAGCATGTCCAAGTAGGAAGAGGGCCCGGGACTGAGCTGTGAAAAGACAGTAAACAAATACAAAGGAGATGGAGAAGCTGGGTAAGCAGAAGACTTCCAGAAACCCAAGGGAGTACAGATCAAGGAGAGACAGATTGGGGTGGAGTAGGTTATAGAGATGTACTTTAAGAACAGATGCACTCACAGAGACCGTGTATAAAAACAACTCCTAAGACACAATTGCAGTGAAAGAGAGCAAAAAGAGTCCGTGGTAATTAGTGGGCTTTGGTGGCCAGAGAAGAAACGCTGGTAGTGCTGTGGAATAAGAATTGGACTGCAAGGTTGTTGGTTCAAACCCACCAACTGCTCCACAAGAGAAAGACGAGGCTGTCTGCTTCTGTAAAAATTTACAATACCAGAGACTTTATAGAGGGTTCCTATGAGTCAGGATTGTTTTGATGACAGTGGGTTTTTTGGGTGGCCAGGGAGAATCTGTCATTTTCTTGCTAAATCTTTTATCCTAAATATCCCCCAGTTCATTCAGTCATTCTTGATATGATGATCTTTCTGTAACAACCTATAACTTGTTTTAGAATAGCAATGGTTTCCCCAGAATAGGAAGAAAATATTTTTCCCAAAATATTTTCCTGGCCTAGCTCTCTCTACCTGGCCTGTCACTCTCTGGAAATACTCCACCTAGCAGATGCTGTTTAGTGGTTTGGGCAGCTGTGCCCCCTGTTGGCTTAGTCTCGAATTGCAGCTAAGTCAAGCTGCTCAGTGCTGTGAAGCTCTCTACTTGTACAACAAACATTACATCCTAAAAGCAGGCGCACTGACAGAAGGAGGGGAACCCAGAAACTTTCAAGAAAGAAGCTTTGACTGGTGGACACTACTCCAGGATAGGCAGGGTCAACAACCAAAGCAAGCTCTTATGGTTTTTATTTCACCAAAGAGGAAGCTGAAACCCAGGCACAGGCTCTCAGAGCTGTATTATATATCTTCTGGGTGCTTTGAAGAGTTTGGCAAATACTAAGTGCATGTTCATTTGTCATCATCTGATTTTAGTTTTGTTTCCGAAAACCAGACTCACTGCCATCGGTGCTGTCTCATCTCAACCCTGTAGGACAGGGTAGAACTGTCCTGTGAGCTTTTGAGACTTAACTCTTTAAAGCAGAAAGCCCCATCTTTCTGCTGGTGGTTTCAAACTTCTGACCTGGCAGTTAGCAGCCCAACTCCTAACCACTACGCCAACAGGACTCGGACCATCTAAAAGGCAGACTTCAGGCGGCAGAGATACTCATTCTGTCTTTCAGTCAACAGAGCCGCATTGAGCACGTGCTGTGCGCTGGGCACTATTCTCTATGATGGGCCTATCCTAATGAGGAAAACACCTACGCGTCCTCCCACACACCTTGTAGGAGGCGATCCACAGTAGCTCTGATAAGTCAGGTAAACTAGGGACCGTTCAGTCAGTAGTAAGGATGATAAATGGGAGAGCATGAACATGGGAGCTGGTTAGAAAGCGCTGGGCTGGTGGCGGGGGTTGGTGTGTAAATTGCAGACAGAGTGCCTAGGAGGGAGACTTGAACGGCCTGAGGGAAGCGAAGGAGATAGCCATGGCGATACTGAATAAAGACTGTCTTAGGCATAAGGACCAGCCATTGCAATGTGCTGAGACAGGACTGCGTCCCTCTGGCTGTGTAGAGGAACAGGGGAAGCCACTGTGTCTAGAGCAGAGCGAGCACTGGTGAGCATTGAGAGATGGGGGAAGCAAGAGCACGTAACAGATCACACAGGGCCCTGAAGTTCATGGTAAGGAATTCACCTGATGCCAATGGAGCTCCGTATGGCTTTACATACATGAAGGAAACAAGCTGCTTACCCTCAACAGCCCAATTTTGTCTAGCTCATCCAACAACCCATTGCCTCCAAATTGATTCCAACTCGCAGTGAGCCTTTAGGATACAATAGAATCGTCCCATCCGGTTTCCAAAGGTGTAAATCTCCATGGAAGCAGACTGGCATCTCTCTCATCCGTGAAGAGGAAGCTGGTAGGTTCAAACTACCAGTCTTTTGATTAGTAGCTGCCCCTTCAACAACTGTGGCACGGCACTCCTTCTGCTCTAGCTGGTATTCAAACGAAACAAACAACCAACTCGCCATCGAGTCAGTAGGACATGGTAGAACTGCCCTGTGAGTTTCGGAGAGTGTACACCTCCTTACAGGAAAACAGACATAATAGCAAGCCCTGCCTTTCTCCCACAGAGCGACGGCCGTTTTTGAGTGGCTGGCCTTATAGATCACAACATAAACATAACCACTGTGCCCCAGAGCTCCCTAGCTGGCCTAATCCTATAGGTTATGGGGCGGGGTGGGGGTGGAGATAGTGCCCTGCAGCAGGGAGACAAGTGATGAAGCTCTCAGGAAACTCGAGGCAAGCTATGTTGTAGGTAGACCCATAACGTTGTATGAGGATCTTAGATGATGAGAAAAGGGGGGGGGGTCAAGGATAACATTGAGGTTTTTGCCATAACTGGAAGGATCAAGTTGCCATTACTTGAGAGGATGGGCATATCTGCTTGAGAAACTCCTTAGCCTCCCACGAAAGTTACCAAATTGGCAACTGAATTTATAAATCTGGAAGTTAGGTAAGAGATAGGCTAGAGCTAGAGATTGGGGAGACTGTGGCACGCAGGTAGTATTGAGTGCAGATGAGTTCCCCAAGGAAAGATGTGTAAATGGAAAAGACAAGAAGCTCAAGGACTGCCCCCAGGAACGCTGGTGACAGAAATGTTAGAGAGAGAAAGAGTGGCCAGAACGGTGGACAGGACAGTGGACAGGACAGTGGTAGAAGGTGGAAGCCAAATCAAGGAAACTGTTGAAGAAAGAATAATCTGTGTGCCAGATACTGCAGGTAGAACTGAGGCCTGAGAACTGACCATTGGGTATAACGTGGTTCCTCTCATTGCCCCTGCCTTATGATGGGTGATCTTTTCCCTCCAGGTTGTAGCAGACACCAATATAAACGCCATAGCGACTCACCTGGAAAGCATGTCTACAGGCTACCACCTTGGCTCACCCACTGCGGAGCGCCATCCAGAAGACACAGAGTGAGTATCCCAGGGGCAGAATCCCTCTTAGGCGCAGGGCGCAGCTCAGTGAGGCCTGTCCCAGAGTCTAGTCTGTCCCCTCAAAAGACGAGAAGGGACATGCACAGGCTTTTCCTACTTTGTAGAGCACCCCCCAAGAAGACACTGGAGTTTCCTTATTTCCCACCAGGCTTTCAAGGACATCGTGCCAGGCCTGCACACACTCTGAGCTCACTTTGACACACACATGCCTCCATCCTAAGAATCCACAAATGTATAGCCCACGCGTGCCCTGCTATATTACACAGAGAACCATCACTTTACGAGCTAAATTTTTGGCCTCAGATTAAATCTTATTGTTGTACCAGCCAACATTCTTCTTTGAAAACAAGTCATTGCTGTCAAAGTAACTCATTAATGTCTCTCGCACAAGCATGTGCATAGGAATAATCAAGAGTGCATGCTTTTTAGAAATGGGAATCCCCTAGACCCATGCTCAGAGATTTTGATTCAGTGGTCTACCGGAGCTTCTAGAAATTTCATTTTCTAGAAAGTTCTGCTAGATGGGCAGAGGACTCTCTCTACCATGTGTGCCTTAACAGGATCTGCACAATGCTTGGTCCTCAGTTGATGCTCAAGAAATGTTTGTTGAGCTGAACTGAGTGCTTTGGCTGAAGGAACTCCCGATCACAGTCATTCCAAATTTTCTCTTGGCAGAATGTCACCTTAAATAATGTCTTTTGAATTTATTTTCCTTGAAATGGAAGTGTCAAATTAAAATCATTTGATTTTTTTCCCTCATTAAAATTGCTTGTCAAATACACACCATTAACATATGAAAAATACATAAAAGTGTAACATTTTACATTTGGGCAATGGGCCTTCCATATATGTATTACTTCCCATATATGTATTATCTATATATCCATTCCCATATATTATATATATATATATATATATATCATGAGTACATATGTTCATAAGTACATATGACTCCTAAGACAAGAATGTACTTAACATCCCTGAATATGCCTGTGGAAATAACAGCTATGTCCCTGTAATCTTGGTGCTTTGGCTATATAACTCCAGAGCTCCCTTATCAGGTTGGGGACCAGTGGCATAAAAAAATTTATGTATCCCTTCTATTCCTACCACTGTCAATATCTGGAGTTTGCTTTTTAACTGGTATTCCATAAGAAAGTAAATGAAAACTCACTGATTGGAAACACTGTACTAGTTTGAGGTACATGGCAGCAAGCTCCAACTCATGTTGCCCATGGATGAGCCAAGCTGTCTGCCCCCCTGCCCCCAGAATACAAGTCTCCATTGGTGAATATTCACCCTAGCTTTGGTTATCTCCATCCTCAGAGGAAAGCCTTTCCAAATGACGGGAAGAGGGTCTGACAGCAGAAAGAGGAGTCAAAATCGAGTCTAGCCGTTGGGCCATTGCTGAGAATGCTCACACGGCCTTCCAGTGGTCAGAGGTAGTGCCTTTATCTTAGACAGCATTGCCACTTAGCCAGGCCATAATCATTATTTCAGCAGCTATTTATTGAGTGCCTTCCTAAGGCTAGGCACTGTACCCACGAACCTGAGGATTCAACACATAGAGAACAGCATCGCCCCAGTTTTCAGAAAGCGTGAAAGACAAACACATACAACCAGGGTCGTGATAAAAAAAGGTGGTGAGCCTACGAGAGCTAGTTCTGAAGGGTGAGCTGAGTAAGCACAAGGTCCCATGAAAACATGGAAGAGGGGCAAGACTTAGGGACTGGGATCGGAGAAGCTAATGCGTAAACAGTTCCAAAAGAATTGGAATGAGTCAATGTGATACTCAAAACAGTTCATAGTGTAGACAGCCTAGATACTCAGCAAGTACTAAGGATGCCTGCAGTAAACAACCAGTAAGGACATCAACAGGCCCCGGGTTCAGTGTGTGCCAGCGGGAAACCAGCCTTGAGGAAGCCAGCAAAACTGAGAAGGGGAGAGGGAAGGGAGAGTATTCTAGCCAGACAGCACAGCGTGTTCCAAGGTTGCTCGCTTGTATCCCAATTTTGAAAATCCTTGAACTTGATGAAGGGCTGCGTTCTGTCAGACATGCATGTTGCCACAAAGCAAGTGATGCCAAGAAATGAAGTTGAACCTCCTGCTACAAATGAGGTGATGGCGCTGGGATGCCAGTGTGCCTCTAGCTTCTTACCCTCTAGACCACAGCTTTCAGGAGTCAGACATTAGCTACCTTGAGATGCAACTCCGTGAGCCCATGTAGGAAAGTTAAGTCGTAGCTATGTTGTTTCTAAGAGAGAAGACTTCCACACTGCACGAAGCCTTGACAAACCAATTACACTTTGGAAACAGATTGTCTTTCTCCATGTTGCTTCACTTGGTTTCTCTCCACTCTCCTAGACTTCACTTCTCATTCTCAGAGTCATGATCCTGAATTTGTGACCAAGTGCAGTGCCTCTATGGTGCTGGCAACACTTGCATGACGAAGACTTAGGGAGTTTGTGGCCTGGTGGAGAGAAAATAGCTACACAATCACCACATGACTTAAGTGGCATCAGGGGAATTAGCACCGAGGACAAAGGGACCACAGAGAAGGGCGCGCCTAACTCTCTTCCGGGAGTCAGGGGCATCATACTGGAGAATGATTTCCCACCCCGGGCCGGAAATTGTGGGGGAGCTGTGGTCAATCTATGCAGGCAGAACAGGAGCAGCAATTGGCTCGCATACTTGGCAGCTGTTACCTGTTCTGAACAGAAGTTTACCTGAACACAACCACCCACCATAAGCTACGCAGGTAACCCTCTTGTCTTTGCCCTGCACATTCCAGCAGGAGGTAGAAGTTCACTCAGCTTTAACCAGTCAGCTTGACGGTTCTTTGGCAATGTCAGCATCATGACTTTAATCTGCAAACAGTAGGTTTTATGATAGAGAAGCCCCTGAAACAGCCATAGATGTTGATCATTAGCTGGTGGCACGGCAAGGGAAGTTAAAAAGAACTTTCTAAATTGCTCTCCGAGAGTTTGAAGTTGATAAAATCAGCCTTCATAGTTTTGCGGTATGAAAGTCTCTCTCAAATCTGTGTTCTTCCATGAAAATGAAATTCCCTCTCAGCACCTACTCTTCAATTAAACAGCACCCATTGTGTTTTCAGAACAGCTCCACCTAAGGTTATTACTCTGGAGAAAGGCTCTGAAGGACTGGGGTTTAGTATTGTAGGGGGTTATGGAAGTCCCCATGGAGACCTGCCGATTTATGTCAAGACTATATTTGCAAAGGTATTTTTTCCTTTTTACTGTGCTTTTTTGTGTTTTGGTTTTTGTTGTTGTTGTTGTTATTGTTGTTTGAATCAAACATAGATGAGACTTAAGAAGAAAAGTGTCTTCCTGCTTTACTCTGGACTAAATCTGAATGTGTGCGTATATGCTTATTTCATTTGAATATTATAGGAGTCTATAATGCCAACTGAAGGAAAGAAGAGTTCTTTTATGGATTTATAAGAAGTGTACTTTTCTTTGGACCCTGTTTCAGAAGTAGAGACTAAGTGGAATCTAAAGAGGGTCTTTTTGCAGCAACAAAGTTTAAGAAGCAATGCCATGTTCTTTGGAAGCACCTTAGAAGTATTGTTCTAGGCTAGAATGGGACTTGGCTTTTTCTTTTAAGAAAAAATAGCAGACACTGACGAGCTGAGACATAAGGCGCTGTAAAAGCCTCAGATCTGTGTAAGCCTTTAGACCTGCCCATCACTAAACTCTCAAGACACGTTAGCATAAATCCCATGCTCTTTTCCAGTCCTCTGCTAAGCACTTGGCACCCCATTCAGTACAGGAGAATAGATGGTTCATTAGGAATTACCAATACACCTTCAGGAGGATTGTAGTTAATTAGGACACAGGCCGTGGGCTCCATTCTCACTGTTGTCTCCAGATGGCTCTTAGGTAAATTATTTTTACTTCATTCTGGCTTCAAAAATTGGAATTTAATTTGATTATAAATTTGAAGATCTCTGAAAAGCATTCAGTATTATTACATTTTTTCTTTATTGGCTTTAGCCCCATCGTTTACTTAGTTGTTCCTAGTATCTCCGGCTTCCTTTATTTTCCTAAAGAGATAAAAGTCTGCAAGAGAAAAATGGAGATGCTTTGTCTTTCTAGGGATCTGTACACACATTGAACACAATCTTGGTTTTCCCTGTAAGCCACCGGCCGCGGTACCCTAGTCAAGGATGGCATCCCGCACGCAGTCAGTGAGGCCCTCACTGTCTGTGTCCTACTTGGGTCAAAACCCAACGTGCACCAGATATGGTTACTAGGCAATGTATACGCTGCTCATCTTTCCGTTGCTAAGACTGAACCATTTCAAACCGAGTCCTGGCTCCAGCCATGATTTGGCATAATCTCCGGTTCAGAATTTGGCAATTTAGGAACCTTTTGAGCGAGAGTGATGCGTCATCCTGGTCATCTCTGAGGTGGGTCTTTCCCTAAGACGTAAGACCATAAACCGTTATGATGAGTCTTCTTTCCTTCTGAAAGGTCCAGCCATCTAGTGAAGGGCCATTGAAAGCCTGCAGGGACAGCCCCTCGGTTTCCTCGAGTCCTGGCCTCCTGTCAGCCTGGTGACCTACTGGGTTCTGCACTGGGCTGCAGTCTGCATGCTCGAACCCACCAACCACTCCTCAGGAAAAAGATGGGACCTTCTACTTGCATAAACAGCCAACAGTCTCAGAGACTCAGAGAGGCAATTCTACCCTGTCCGATAGCGTCATGTGATTGGCACCAACTCAATGGTAGTGAGTTTGGTTCCATTTGGTCAGCCTGATGATGCCTGTAAAAGTTCCCCCAAAATGTTTGCGATCATCAGCTCATGTGAGTGTACCGGCAGATTAGAAAGTCTCGCCCTGGGGCCCAGGGTTTAGCTGCCTACCCCAAGCTGTGACTGTCTCTTCCTTTTCATAGGCCAGAGGAATGACAGTCTCGCCCATTTGTGAGTGCCCAGAGCTTGCTGTGTGTGTGTGTGTGTGTGTGTGTGTGTGTGTGTGTGTGTGTGTGTGTGTGTGTGTGTGTGTGTAATGACCAGGCACTGGGGCAGCTTGAAAGGAACACCATCAAATCATAGTGTGAAGGCAGGGGTAGGGATGATGGACTGAAGTTCCCACAGCAGGCCCCTCACGAAGCCCCTATGAGGATGCTCATTTACAAAATGCCTAAGAGAGACTATCCTTGGGTTGGCTGTTTGGTTTTGAACTTGCTTGCTTTGGTTTTTAAAGATGGACTTTTTTTTTCTTGGTAAAGTGAGGCCTGCCTAAAATAGAAGAAAATTTGAGTGAAAACCAAAAATACTTCCACACTCTCACTGACAGTGAGAATAAATAATTTTCCAGTGTAAATTATTATTTGGCTAGTTTCTTAGCATTTATTCTCATAAGATGTAGTTTGTCTAATAACTTTTTCTTGTTTTTATTTATTGTGTAGTAAGTTGGTATAGCCAAATTAAAAGGCCATCTATAGCAAAATCAGTAAGCCAACAACTGACAAAAGAGTATTTCTTTAAAGATTCTTTTAAAAACGTTTTCTTCAGCTTCCTGGAACTCACCTGTCTGCTCGCTGTGTGGGCTCTCCTATGATCTGGTTGGTGTCCTAAGCTTTTTAAAATGAGCACGAGACACGCGGGCACGTGAAGGCGCACAGGCACTGGGAACTCTCAGTGTTGCCAGACTCGTCCAACTGATCACAGGCTGTCAGCACTTCCATATTCTTCCAGGCATTTGTATAGCTGGAAATGTAAAAAACGTCGGCCCTAGTCCCCATAGCTGAGTTTTACCGTAAGCCAAAAAGAGATTGTCTTGAAGACAGCAACTCTGAAAATGCAGTGAGCCTTTTTTTCAGAGCCTATGAAATCTGAAAACCTGAGTTTCAGTCTCACTGGAGAGTCATTTCATTGTGCTACCACCTTTGCCGCTTAGCTTCTGTGTCATGCGTTTCCTGGGACACAGGACGTACGGTCAGTGGCACGCCATTTGATAGGCTCCAAGAAGGCAAAGGGATCAAGTCCGGGCACGTAGCAAATGGGGAGACAGCAGTCTCTGCGAGCCAGGCTTTCCTCCTCCCTTCCTTAGTCCACAACTGCCACGAGATTAAACCCTGGTCAAGTCAGCGCCGAATGCCTGAAACGGTGTATGAGCCCTGCAAACCTAAAAGCCAGGCCTCGTTTGCTTGACTGAAGTGGAAACCTGCCGAACGTAGCACACCCCTTCGACAACTAAACCCAGACACCCGAAACCTCGCGAATCCCTTACGCTGAGCACGCCGAAGGGAACGAGAGTGAGGTAGCGCAGCAGGTCTGCTTTTCCCACTGGCTTTCCTCGTGCACCGGCACATTGCTTCGTAAACAGAAAGAGAGAGAGAGTTGTATGAAGGTTACACCATTACAAGTTATTTAATCTTGTATCTTCCTCCCATTATAGAATTGACCTTGAATATTCTCTGTTCAGCCTCCGTACAGGGTTCCTGTCCTTTTCAGTATGCTGAAATTCCAGATAATTCGCCTGTCACTTCAGGACCAGCCCCCCACACCCCACGCCCACGCCCCCGGCACCTCCTCCCCCATTTTCTGGAGCACCAGCACCTTTTAGCTCAGACAAGACCTTACGCTGTCACCTTAATTTCTCCCATGGTTCCCCTCTTTTAGAATATACTCTAGAGAGAGAGGCGGGGGCTGCAGGGGGAGGTAGGAAAAAAAAAAAGAATATACTCTCATACTCACTTTCCAAGCGATTTTAGTAATTACCCCTACATATGGAGACAGCCTCCAGTGAGGCAGCCTCAGGTCCACACTCCAGGTCCTTCCTCATCCAAAATGTTTCTGCCTCGATCATGGCATTCTTACGCAGCCACAGGAGAGGAGTCCCGACTCACTGGCTTCGTGCATTTGAAGAGCCACGCATGATGGCATATATTGTAGTCTTTTAGGAGCTTAAATTGACCCAACACAAATCAAGGTGCGGCCTTTGAATATAATATTTTCAAGTTTCAGAGATACTGCACTCACTTGTTTATATATCAGGGAACTCCAAAAGGTTTATGAAAGAAGCAGAATAGAAAGATAATGGATTTTTCTACAAACATTTTTGACAACCCTTTGTATAAATTTTCCACACACATTTTGACAGCTCCTTGTAGAAATATGTAAAACCGCTTGATACACACTTCACATGCCATGTAAATCACCCATTTCAAAGCTACACTTATTTTGTCAAAGCACTCCGGTGCTGATAGAGTAATAATTGAGTGGGAACCTTCTAATGGTGGATTAGCAACACAGCTGGCAGCGCCAGGTTGAATGGCTTTGTTTCTTTTATTACATTTGTTTCCATAAACAACACATGGAATAACATTCAATCACATCGAATATTGAAGTAAGGTTCTACTGGAAAGCAATGTGGGTATCGGTACCTTTCTAGTAGGATGATTCGTAATTATGGGAACTATGATTGAACCTTCACTACTCAATAGCAATATAGCCAATATTTTTCTTCAAGGCATTACCTAGAAATAATGTCAATTGTTGTGTTTAAAAGTTATTCTTTTCATATGAGTACCAGACACAAGTTAGAGGCTTTACTGGTGTTTCCATGTAAACTGCTTCTCCCCCCTCCCTCCCCCCCCCCCAGATTAAACTGGAATGTTTCTTGTTTGTAGGGAGCCGCCGCAGATGATGGCCAATTGAAGCGAGGTGATCAGATTTTAGCTGTCAATGGTGAGACTCTGGAAGGCGTTACTCACGAGCAAGCTGTGGCCATTCTAAAGCGCCAGCGTGGGTCTGTGACTTTAACTGTGTTGTCGTGAGCTTTGGCTACCCCCGCGAGAGATGTTGTTCTTGGAGAATGCCCGTGGGAAGATGCAGCCTGCATGGGAAGGAAAAACGGCCTCACCTCACATTCACTCGCATTGGCAGCCTCCCATCCTCTGCTCGGAGAGATGGCGGGGTCTCACGTGACCAATGTGAAATCAAATCAACAGTGACCCCCCCTCCCTAGTGATTCCCAGTGTCTGACACCTGTTGGTGAGGCTAATTTCAAAAACTGGAATGAGTCCTACCTGTTTTGCACCTAACACTGAAGTTTATTGACCAACTGGTTCTGATTATAAAAAGGACTTCAAAAAGTTCCTGGGAAGATGGATTTAAAACATGATGGAATTTTCCTTTGAATGAACACTTTGAAGTTCCCAAAGTGAAGTCAACAATCCCTCCCTTCTTAAGCCCTTCTCCCTCCTCCCCCAGCTCACACAGAGGCTTACCACCCCTTCAGCACTCCTCCAGTGAGGTTCTCTTCACTGGTTAGGTGACTTGTCATCTAACTCATGATTTGCTCACACTAATTGTTTCTCGGAGTGGCCGGGAGACGTCCGCAGTGTAATTAACTTACCAGCGAGCCCCGGATGAAATGCCAGGTTCTCCTATGGGAAATCACTGTGCGGTCTTCTGTATAACTTATAGCCGCATAATGTTCAAATCCATGTCTCTGGATGGATCTTTATAAGTTAGTCAATGGTGATTTTGATGAGTCCATTAGGAGAGTATAAGGATGAATACCATATAATCTTCTAAAACTTCTGAAAAGCTTTCCGATTGTTTTCTAGCCACATCAATGCACACCACTGAGCAAACGCACCTTCTTCTCAACAGGGACGATTAGCATCCATGTTCTGAATTCTAACACTGCTACTCCAGGTTCAGGTCTAGGAAGTCCATCGGAAATTAATGGCGCCTAAGTAGGCAGGCATTAAAGTACCCCCACCCCTCCGTGGTCAGGTGAGGAGATCGGAACCCCAGACCCACACTGCAGAGATCAGCAAGTCCTCCTTCAAGTCAGACAGCTCTGGGGAGTCTTGTGACAAATTTGATTCTCTTTCCCCTAGAGCTCCACACCAACAAATCAAGCAGTCCCAACCTCGATGGAACCTACAGGGAGCGACAAGTTTTGCCATTAACAGAACACACAAAATTAGACTTGGCCGCAGGGAAGGACTGGTTGGCGCATGTCTCCCAGGAGCCTGCCATTTGTTGAAGTTCTGCTAAGACAGGAAACACAGCTGCCACTTGCAGTACACCCCTCAAGTTAATCGTAAGCATTTTTATGCAGGTACCAGCCAGAGCAAAGAGGAAAGGCTTAGTGGCGAAAGGCCCAGGGTGCACTGAAATGTCCGGTGAAGGATGGACACAGCGTCCCTCGTAGAGGCAGTGGTTCCGCATTATTTAAAACACAGTGCTTCACATGGCGCCCAGCAGTTATCAATGTAAAAGGTTCGTTAATAAGTCTAGATTTTAACCGAGCATTTCCTTTGCATAGATGCAATCACAAAGTGCATTAACTCTTGTTGGAATATTTTGTGGCTATTCCAAAGTCGAGTGCCTGAGTTTTATGTTGAAAATGTCTTTCGTGACTGGTGTTTTGTTTTTTGAAACTACACCCGGCTTTGGAGATGTACCATGTATGTGAGTCTTATATAATCAAGACACACAGTGTACAATCTCACTTTCTGATGCATGAGAAGCTCCCAACCTCCAAGCTCTCCTGTGTTAGTTGCATCTTCAAGAACACCTCCGGTGGCCACGACAAAATGAAGCCCACATGCAACTTGAGAATGAAATGTGATTCTGCTTGATTTCGATGGAATGGCCATTAAATGCACATTTTGAACTGATGTGTGGTGGTGATGTTTCATTATACATTGTCTTTGGGAGTCAGTCCACTGATAAAGGAATCAGGATGCTTTATACGCCTGATAGCAATCAATTGACCAAAATACTGATTCTGCTGGCATGACAAATAAATGATTCCCTTGCCCACCCCCATAAAATGTAAATCAGAATTTACTGGCCCATAAGCAGGTGTGAAAATGGACATTTGTATCATAAGGAGCAGGTCTTTTGCACCCACACATGCAGTTTGGGCCTCATCAGTTAGGCTGCACTTGCTACGGTAATAATATCATTTCCAGATTAACATGAGGAAACAGTAAACCTAGAAAAGGCTGACTGCTGACTGTTGGCATGTAGATGTTTCAAAGAAGGCAAGCATGTGTAGTTGCTTAAGGAGGGACTGATGAGAAGTCCTGTTGGCACAGTGGGGAAGCACTCAGATGCTAACCAAAAGGTGGGCGGTTGGAATCCACTAGCTGCTCCCGTGGAGAACGACGTGGCTGACTGTGTCTGTGAAGATCAGCGCTTTGGAAACCCTGGGAAGCAATTCGGTCCTGCCTTATAAGGTAGCTGTGAGTTGGAAGCAACTTGATGGCAGTGGGTTTGGGTTTTTATTTGGGGGGAAGGGCTGGACAGGGCAGTTGTTGGAGAGTGACAGATGTCATGTTGGTAAGGTACAGCATCAGCAAAAGGTGGGAGACCATCAGTGAATGGATCGACAGTGTTTTCTAGAAGCACTCAATGGAAGCACTGTGCCAACAAGCCTTGCAGTTCCCACAAGCTCCTGGCATCAGTAACCCGCTTCACCCCATGCTTGGGATCTGCCCAGAGCCAGGTTTGGCCTACGAGGATACCCCTGTCAGGAATACAGATACCAGCATTACAACTACTGCCATCTTGTCTAAAGAGATCAGGCGTTGTTGCCTTCAGTATTGGCTTTAAGGGTGGGTGTCAAATGGGCTAAGCTTCGGTTCTGAGTGGTGTGGCAGATATCCTATAATCCTCCATGTTGTGATCCAATGTAAGCAGCTAATCAGCTGAAAGGGACATTTCCTTGGGGTGTGGCCTTTAATATAGATATTCTGACAAAGCTCACCTTCTGTCAATCTGCATACAACTTACAGTTTCTGGACTTGAGCCAGTAGTCTGTCATCTGATCTGCAGATTTCTGGTTCATCAGTCCCTGTATCCATGTAAGTCAGAAGTCTCCATCCTGGTGCCTGACACATGAATTTGGGACTTGCACAGTTCCACAACTGCATGAGTCTTTTCCTTGGAGTATGTGTGGGGTGTGGTGTGTGTGTAGGAGCCCGGGTGGTGGTCTAGCTGGCTCTTCAGGAGAGAGGCAAGGCTTTCTACTGCCATAAAGAGTGAGACTCAGAAACACAGGAGCAGTTCTACCTTCTCCTAAATGGTTGCTATGAGTTTGAATCAACTCGCAGGTCTCGACTTCTCTCTCTCTCTCTCTCTGTCACACACACACACACACAAACACACTGGTTTTTCTCCCCTAGAGAGTCCAACCTAAGACATTGGGTAATGGGTGTGGTTCTAGAGAATCCAGCCTAATGGGCATGGTTCTGGAGAAAATAAATATTAAAGGTGAGTTTTCTGAATGGGTGCTCAAGTCTGGCTGGTCATGAAGGTCATGATGACGCCTCCAGGAGGAAAGCATGTGCTGCTAAGTGGGAAGTGGCAATAGAAATACATAAAACATCACCCACAGGTGAAGTATTTGTGAGAGAGAAGATGCTGGGTGAATGTATACTTTTTTAAAAGTTTTATTGGCACACAATTTACATAGCATACAATTCAATCGTTCCATCATATCAAGAATCGTCCAATCATTACCATATCGATTTTAGAACACCCCACCGTAGTTCAATTGTCTTTCAAATGAGTTGTGCAGTCACAGTCGATTCTAGTGCTCTCTCCCCCCTCCTGCCTTCATTTCCCACTCCTGACATTCCCTTCCCCACGTAGCACCAGGCCCTCCCCTGCACCCTCTATCAGCCCCTGGCTCAGTGATTCTCACCACGCGGCTACTCCTCCTGTAGTCACAAACTGGAAACCCAACAGAAACAAAACCCAAGATCGAAATAAGTTGGTAAGGATAAAATAATAAAAATATAAAGACTAACATACAAATAATAATGAGTAAGAAAGAAAAGATACTCCTCAACATTCCAAAAGCCAGGGAAGAAATTTCTGTCATGGAACAAGTAAGGGATCGTTGCACCCAGAACCAACTCAGGTCTGGTCCATTGGGAGGTCATCTGGCCAAGTATCAAGCTGGATTCAGCACATTAAGATGACCATGGTTGCTACCTGATAGATAGCAAGGCTGTTCGAGACTCTTGCCTGTGGCTGGAGCAGATCTGCCAGCGGCTCAGTCTGACCAGTTTCGAGGCTGATGGGTTTTGGGGCTCGCACTGTCCTCCATCACCTTCTAAAAAGTGGGTGTTTGAAGTATTTCTGTAATTTTGTCAGAATGAGAAATCAAAGGCAGCTGGTTGGTTGGTTCGACTTCCCCTAGACAAAGCGGTGAAAGAAAAAGATGAGCTCAGAGCGTCACGCGCGCAGCTCAGGTACTGCATACAACACCTGAAGTTGTCGCTTGTGCCCTGAAAGAAAGATGTGCTTCGTCTAGTAGCAGCGGATATTGCCCAAAACCAAACCAGGAATCATCAAAATTACAGCAATGGAATTCCCAACTTCAAATGATGTCTGAGTTTAGAAGGAGAGCAAATGATTGGAAAGAATATCCTGAAACCTCGCAACTGCCAACAGAAGCAGCTCTCGACCAGGGTTTGAAGAGATTACTCCATCGTGAGCTGACAAGCCATCTTCCCCATGAAAGCCAGGATCCCTTCCATTCCCATTTGATGGGATTAACCCAGCAGGGCCTGAAGAGTCTTGTCTGAGATGTGACTTTGGTCTGCTTATGACTTTTGCACTATAAAGCAGTAATGAATGGCCCAGGGCTCATTGCCACAGCCCATCCCTGCTGCCAGAGCTACAGCTAGGCCGAAGTCCCACCGAGCCCCTAGAGGCGAAGAACGAAGCGTGATTACGAAGGAAGCATATGGCACGCCAAAAGCATGTCTGCAGAATGTACAAACCAAGGGGTGGAGAGTGAGGGCGTGGCCACTTCCGGTGGGACAAGGATACAAGGAACCTAAGAATGCATCCATCTGAATTTACTGATAAGGACAAATGCTACATTCAGGGTTTCAGCTCAAGAAGTTAGAAAAAGGTCTAATTGGTTAGTTTGCTGAAGCATGGTTTAATGGCTATCACAGTTGACAGCAGCGCTAACTCAGTAATTAGAACAGTCTGGCTCTTCTGCACTGATGGTGCTAGTTACTTTGTTATGATGACCGTAGGAGTGAAATCCGTCACTCCTCTCTGGGCTTGTCGTACTGCGTTGGCTTGTGTGTAGCTGTGATGCTGGCAGCTATGTCTCTGGTACTTCAAGCGCTAGCAGGTCACCCAGAATGAACAGGTTTCAGCAGAGCTTCCAGATTAAGAACAGAAAATGAGGCAGGATTTGACCTTCCACTTGCGAGGGAGAACCTGCTGAAAACCTTATGCATAGTTTCAAAACTGTCAGATACTGAAAGAAAGGTGTGCCACGGGGTCTGTCGTGTCAGCACTTACTACATCTAAATGCTGAGCAAATCATCAGGGAAGGGGCTTTCATGGAGAAAAATGTGGCATCAGGATCGGTGGAAGGCTTATCAAGAGCCTGCAACAGGCAGAGCACACAGCCTTGCTTGCTGAGAGTGAGAAGCAGTCAAAGCACTTGCTGATGAAGGTCAAGGATGGCAGTCTTCAGCATGGAGTCTGACTCAAAGTCAAGAAGACCCAAATCCTCACAACCAGACCCACAGATCCATCAGGATCAATGGAGAAAAGGTTGAAGTTGTCAAGGATTTCCTCTTGCTTGGCTCCAAGGTCAATTTTCCTGGAAGCAGCAGTCAAGAGATCAGAAGACATTGGGTAAATCTGGTGCCCAAGACCTCTTTAGAAAATTGAAAACAAGGATGTTACTTTGAGGACTAAAGTGGGCCTGACCCACGGCATGGTCTTTTCAATTGCATCCTACACATGTCAGAGTTGGATACTGAATAAAGAATGAAGAATCTATACATTTGTACTGTGGAGCTGGAGAAGATATTGAAAGTACCATGGACTGCTAACAGGACAAACTGCTCTGTCTGGGGAGAGGTAAGGCTGGAGTGCTCCTTAGAGGCAAGGGTGGAGACATTTCAACTTACTTGCTTTGGATATGTTGTCACGAGGCCAGTCCCTGGAGAGGGACAGCATGTTGGGTAAAGCAGAGGGACAGCAAGAAAGAGGAAGGAGATGGACTGACTCTGTGGCTGCAACAAGGGGCTCAAGCCTAGGAACAATTGTGAGGAGGGCTCAGCAACAGGCAGAGTTTCCTGCTGTTGTGCATAAGGTCTCTATTGGTCAGAACGGACTCGATGGCACCTAGCCACAGCAGAGAACCAGATGTAAAATCTATGCAATACGTACTTGATATGTACAGACAGAAGACGTCGATGTCAACTGAGTGCCAGTGTAACTTGGTGTGGCAGAATAGTCATGGCCCTCAATCAGTTTCCAGAGGTGAGCCAGTTTACAGACCCACAATCTCTTGAATGAAGTGAAGGCGGAGTCCCTTTGGAAAAGGTCCCTACTGCATTGCCAGCCATTTATACTGCCGATCTTTCCCCCAGCCTTTCGCCGTGGCCTTTTATGAGACGGACTGTTCACTGGGGGGAAGGGAATCAGACTTTGAGGGAATTACCTGACAGTGGCTCTGAACTCACACTCATTCCAAGAGATTCAAAATGTTTCTATGGCCCACAGTCACAGGTGGGGTCTTATCTCACACTGAACCCAGTGGATCCCGGGACCCATCCTATACGAATGTCCCAGTGCCAGAAGGCACCATTGGAATAGATATACTCAGCGCCTGGCAGAACCCCACCTTGGACCCCTGCCATGGAAAAGGGCTTGGTGTGGTAGAGAAAGCCAAGTGGACGCCATTAGAACTGCCCTGTGCAGGAACATTGCAAACCACAAGCATAACCATGTTCCTGAAAGGCTTGCAGCGATGAATGACGCCACCGGGGAGTTGAAGGATGCATTCCTTCAGTGTGTACACGGAGTCTTCCAGAAGTTCCTGGGGGGAAAGCCATTGTCTTTTCATTCAAGTTTTCCACAAACTTTTGAAGCCTCAACTATCGATGCTCCTGCCGCGTCCCTATTCAACTCACCTGTTTGGCCCATGCAAAAAAGAGATGGATTTTGGAGAAGGACTGTGGGTTATCATCCACTCAACCAGATGGTGACGACTTCCTGGTAATAAGCATGCGACTCTTAACCTGGCCAGTCCCTCTTTCTCTGCTCCAGTTTTAAAGGAATACCAAAAGCCACGTGCCTTTGGCTCACGAGGCCAGCACTGCCCTACACGGGGCTGTATCAGCTCTCCAACCCTGCCCTATAATTTAGTCCACAGGGACCTCGATCACCTTTTCTTTCCACAAAATGTCACCCTGCCCCATTGCAAGGGACATTTTGCTAATCTGACCTAGTAAGAAAGAAGCACTCATGACTCTCAACGATTTGGTAAGATACTTGTATTATACGGGATGGGATACTATAGTATCCAACAACCAACTCTGGTGGTCCGATGGTGTGGAGTATATAGAGATATTCCCACTAAAGTGAACGTTAAATTACATACGGCCCCTTCTATAATGAAAAATGAGGCACAAAACTTGGCAGACCTCTTTGGATCGGGGAGGCAACTTATCCCTCCTTTTGGGGGGCATCCATCCCCCCTTGTTGTCAAGTGGCTTGAAAAGCTGCTATGAGTGAGTGGAGCCGAAAACAAGAGAGGGCTCAGCAGCAGGTTGAGGCTGCTCTGCCACAGGACCACAGGAATCCGCTGGTTCTTGAAGTGGCAGGGGCTGACAAGCATGCTATTTGGAGTCCTTAGCACGCTCCTATGGCTGAATCACAGCAAAAGACTTTCGGATTTTGGAGCAAAACTCTGCTATCCTGTGTACACAACTACTCTCCTGTTTGTGAAACTTTTTTTGTGCTTGTCACAGGGCCTTATTAGAGAATGAATATTTAATCAAGGGCCACCGAGTCACCATCGAGACCAAGCTGCCAATCATGTTGTCTGACCGTGGAATTATAAAGTCAGATGTGCAGAGCAGCACCCAATCATTCAGGCCCTAGCAGGATCTGAAACAAACAAGAAACAAGCATCTCCATCAAGTCAATGCTGACACATAGTGATTGTATCGGACAGAGTCCAACTGCCCCTTTGGGTTTCCAAGACCATAACTATGGGGTAGAAAGCCGTATCTTTCTCCTGCAGAGTGGTTTGTGGTTTTGAATTGCCAACCTTGCAGATAGCAACCTAATGAGTAACCACTGTACCACCAGTAGGACCTGAAAGAACGAGCAAATTGCATAGGGAAGTATTTCAAAGGTCTCTTCTGGTCTCCACTCCTGTTAGATTGCCTTCCCTGTCCTAGGCTGCTCTTCTAGCCATGTATGGAGTTCCTTGTTGACTGCAGAAGAGAAAACTCAGACCACATTTACAGATGTTTCCAATGACATGCAGGTCCCACTTAGACGTGTACAGCAACAGCAGAATAGCCTCTTTCTGGAACCCCTCTGAAAGATAATGGTGCGGGAAGACCTCCCAGCGAGCAGGACTGCAAACAATACGTCTGCTTATATACTGTAATGTATGATTGTATACTACATGGGCTGTGGCCATTGTTTTGACTGAATGGTCAGGGACATGGGAGAAATCTACGGGAATTTTTATATCAAGGAGTAATAGAGAAGAGGCATGTGGATAGACCCCCTTTGAATGGCCCAAAAGAGCAAAGTCCGCTATGTCTCATGTGAGTGCTCACCAGAATGACCTCAGCAGAGCAGGATCCTAACCATGAAGTTGTTAGGTTGACACGGTCCTTGAACATCAGCCATCCTGCTTTCCCCACCAATGGACTCATATAGTGGTCATGGTGGCAGGAGTGGAAGGTATGTGTGGGCTTCCAGCTACCAAGGCCGACCTAGCTACTGCCATTGCTGAAAACCTAGCCTGCCAGCAACAGAGACCAATGTTAAGTCCAAGATAAGGAATGTCTTTGGAACAACCAGCCAGCCGTCTTGTGGCAATTTGGTTGAAACACCTCTATCACAAATAGACATTCTAGATACAGATTTGCCTTCCATGGACACAACACTTCTGCCAAAACTACCATCCATGTACTAAAGAAGTGTCTCATAAGTCGCACCCTGGTGGTATTCTACACAACATCACCTCAAGTCAAGGAAACCTATCACAGCAATGGGTCCAGGCTTCTGGAAGCCACTGGTCTTACCACTCCCACCACCACCCTGAAGAAGCCAGCTGGATGGAAGGATGGAAGAACCTCCGAAGGATATTCTTGTAGTGTCAGCCAGGTAGCAAAACATTGCATGGTTAGGGCAGTGTCCTCTAGGAGTCTAAATATTCTCTAAACCAACATCCAATATATGGTGTTGCCTCTCCCATAACCAGGATTTGTGAGTCTAGGAATCAAGAGGTGTAAACTGGAATGTCATCACTTCCAATTATTCTTCATGGTCCACTTGCAAAAAGTTTGCTTCCTGTCCCGTGATACCATGCTCTACAAGTCCAGAGGCCCTAGTTTCAAAGAGAGGAGTGCTCCCTCCAAGATTTACAAACTAGCTTCCATTCTATTGGAATTTAAGAAACCCTGCTCCCCACTATGCCCAGCAACTTATAGCTTCTCGTGCCTCTGGATCAACAGGCAAATAAGGGAGTTACAATCTTGGATGATGTGATTGATCTTGATTACCAATGAAAACACAGATTGATATATGATGGAAGTAAAGAAGAATTTGTTTGAAATACAGGAGATCTCTTAAGATGTCTCTTAGTGCTAACAAACTGTGTTAGGCTGGGTTCTCCAGAGAAGCAAAATTGGTGATAAATATAAAGATGATATTGAAATATGTGTAAAGAGAAATATATCAAGAAAATGGCCCACATAGTTATAGAAGCCGGCAAGTCCTTTCCTAGTACCCACAGGCTCATGGCTGTGGATGATTTCAAGGTCAGCAGGATTAGGCCTGTGATTGAAGAGACGAATAAATCCAAGGTCAATAGGTCAGATGGTAGGTAGGTGATGGCTCCTGGGACTGGCAGACAATATGACAGGCTGTTGGCTCCCATGCAAAGAATCAGGTGTTGTTGAGCCAGATCCATGATTTAGACATAACAAAAGACAAGCAATTTCCCTCACAGCATTATTATCTAGGAAGTAGGACACACACACACACACACACACACACACACGAAGGAAATGTTCTTTCAATTGCATCAGGGGTAAGGTGGTTGTATTCTACTCTACTCTTCGTCTAACTGACTGCTGTTCACAGCACATCATATTATGGAGTTGTCATATTGTGTTAGGTCGCATCGAGGCTTTGACTGCCAAACCACTGAGAATCCTCACACAGCCAAGTTGACACAAAACCTAACCATCACACAAATCCTCTGATTAAAGTCAGTGGAAACCTACAGAAACTCAATTTCAATGGGAGTACTAATGACCCACACCTTTAAGGTCGAAAGTTTGGATCCCCTTCACTTCCACCCCAGGCAAAGAAACAGCTTGCTGAGTACATAGGGGTGGTAGTTACATAATCTGTTGCCAATTTGAGACTTAAGAGTAAAGGGGTCAAATTTAGCTTGTCAATCAGGTTGCAGCTAGATGACCTCATTTGGAGGTGCTAAGGAGAGAAATAGCTCTCTGGAGGCAGGATACAGGCTCACTCCCTGTGAGACATTTCCGTTCATAAGACACACGGTGCTATGCAAGAGCTCTGGAGCCCGAGGAGTCTCATGGAGACCCCTGAAAACACTGAGAGGCCCACACCACCACTGGATCCACAAGACCGTCCACCCACTGGCCTGTGATCTTCCTGCCTTTTGCATCACTGCATGTGTTTCATGAGTCTGAGGATGACTTTATAGATTGGTATTGGACATATTGCTAATATTGCATTTATGGACTTGATCTGGACTGGGCTGGGATGTTTTCTCAATATTGAAATTGATTTTATATATAAATCTTTTTCTTATACACATATGCATGTCCCTGAATTTGTTTCTCTAGTCTACCCAGACTAACACAAAAGGGCATACACAATGGTGAAAGAAAATAGTCCTAAATATCAGTTCTGACCATATGACCAGTTGTAGAGATAAAGATTGTTATTATTGAGTATTTCGTTCTTGCTTTATTATATGTGTATTTGTTGTTAAGTGTCATTGATACAGCTTTGACCCATAGTGACCCTACACACAACTGAAAGAAACACTGCAGAGTACTGGACCATCCTCACAACTGTTCCTATGCCTGGGCCCATTGCTCTAGCCACTGTGTGAATCAGATGCAATCCATCTTGTTGAGGGCCTTCCTCTTTTTCACCATCCCACCACTTTACAGAACCTGATGTCCTCCTCCAAGGATTGTCCTCTCCTGACAAGATGTCCAAATTATGTAAGATGAAGTCTTGTCATCCTTGCCTGTAAGGAGCACTCTGGCCTTATTTCTTTCAGTACAGATCTGTTTGTCCTTTTGGCCATCCCTGGTGCTTTCACTGTTCTTCTCCAGCAAGAACTGTAGGAAAACAGATTACATATTTCTGTGTGTGTATTAAAAACATTCATTGTCATCTAGTCAGTTCTGATGTACAGTGACCCTATAGGACAGGACAGCATAGAACTGCCCTTTGAGTGTCTGAGGCTGTAAATCTTTAGAGAGCAGAAAGCCTCATCTTTCTCTTTTATATACATACATATAAAAAATTTTCGTTTTCTTAGATAAACAGTGCTAGTGCGTTTTCCAGTTGTATCATGGTAGTTGAATCCTGCTAGTTGAATGTATGACTTTATAATGATCTTTATTTAGAAATTATGTATGATTTAATAAGATGGTACGAGTGTCACCCTGACAAAGTGTGGACTGGATTGCGTAAAGTTATGTGTCAACTTGGCTAGACCCTGACTCTGGTGGCTTGACAGACACTGTACACCCACCCTCTGTTTTATGATCTAATGGGAGCGCCCAGTCAGATAAAAGGGAAATTTCTTTAGCGATGTGGTCTGCATATGATACATAGAGAATTTGAGGCAAAATTCGTTCTCTCAATCCTATATCCAAGCCACTATTCTCTGACTTCCAGGTTTTGGGAGGTGAGTCAGCAGCTTGCCACCTGACCTGCTGATTTGGGGTTTGTTTGTCAGTTTCTGAAATCACAGGAATTAGAATAAGTCTATGTGTTAGTCTGGGTAGACTAGAGAAACAAATTCATAAACACGCATATGTATATAAGGGAGTGATTTATATACAAGAGGAATTGAGAACATTGAGAAAACATCCCAACCCAGTCCAGCCCAAGGCCATAAGTCTGATGTTAGCCCATTTGTCTGATACTAAGCTATAAAGTCTTCTTCAGACTCTTGAATACATGCAATGAAGCCAAATAAAGGAAGATCATAAGCCAATGGGTAGAAAGTCTTTGGATCCAGTGTCATTGGAAACATTTCAGTGCTGGCAGGGGTCTCTCTGTGACTTCTCCAGCTTCTGAGGTCTGGTTGCGTCCATGTGGCTTGTCTTCTGCAATGTCTCCCAGGAAGTAGCAGAGAGAGTGGGGTCTTCTGCCTCCAAGGAGGAAGTACCAGATTTCCCAGAATTCTCAGAAGGCCATGCCCATTAGCTATCTCCAGACTGATAGCCTAGACTCCACCCCTACACTCTTCATCCTTAAATTGACACCAGATTAGGTGACCGCCACAGTCTCCATCTGAAAACTTCCCCATGGGTTTGAGATTGGCCAGTTAAGCTGGGTTTTCTAGACACACAAAACCAGTGACACTCATATGTACAATAAAGAATTTATATCAAGAAAGAAATTTATACCAAGGAAGCAGCCCTGCCTATTTCAACTCTAGTCTAATTCAAGTGACTAACTGGCGATCACTCCAGACTCAGGCAGCTGCCAGCAGGAAGTTGGGAGATTACAGGCTGGTGGGTGCAGAGTCACATGGAGCTCAGGTTGGCAGGAATATGCAGGGCACCAGCATGGGCTGCTGCCCTCAGACATGAGATACAGGATCAATTCAAGCAGGAAGCAGAAGATGATTGAACTATTTTATTATCTGGTTTGTAAATTGTATACCAATAAAACTGTTTTTAAAAGATACTGTCTTGGAAAATCACAGAGGCAGTTCTAACCTGTCCTTTACAGTTGCTATGAGTCTGTGTCACCTCCACAGCAGTGAGTTTGGTTTGGTTTCATGATAGTTGTATGTTTAATTGTACTTAGGAAAATCTCAGACTCTCTTCCAAAGTGGCTGTACTATTTTGTATTGCCCCACCCAGAGAGGGTTGACAGGCTCATATGGTCTCAGATGGGCTCTCAAAAGCACGTCACATTTTCAATTTTTTAAGCTCAGCACTTCTTTTTTTTTCTTTTCTTTTATTACATTTTATTAGGGGCTCATACAACTCTTATCACTATCCACACATATACATACCTCAATTGTATAAAGCACATCCGTACATTCTTTGCCCTAATCACTCTCAAAGCATTTGCTCTCCACTTAAGCCCTCTGCATCAGGTCCTCTTTTTTTTCCCCTCCCTCCCTGCTCCCCCCTCCCTCATAAGCCCTTAATAATCCACAAATTGTTATTTTGTCATGTCTTTCCCTATCCGGAGTCTCCCTTCCCCCCCTTCTCTACCATCCATCTCCCAGGGAGGAGGTCACATGTGGATCCTTTTAATCAGTTCCCCCTTTCCAACCCACTCACCCTCCACTCTCCCAGCCTCGCCCCTCACACCCCTGGTCCTGAAGGTATCGTCCCCCCTGGATTCCCTGTGCCTCCTGCTCCCATATGCACCAGTGTACAATCTCTGCCCTATCCACTCCTGCAAGGTAGAATTCGGATCATGGTAGTTGGGGGGAGGAAGCATCCAGGATCTGGGGGAAAGCTGTGTTCTTCATCGGTACTACATCGCACCCTGACTGACCCATCTCCTCTCCTAAACCCCTCTGTGAGGGGATCTCCAGTGGTCGACACTTGGGCCTCGGGTCTCCACTCTGCACTTCCCCCTTCATTCACTATGGTATATATATATATATATATATATATATATATATATATATATATATATATATATATATATATATATATATATATACCCAGCACTTCTAATGACAATGTAGTGTTTTCTCGTTGTGGTTTGAATTTGAATTTCCATTTTGATTAATGATGTTCAGTATGCTCTGTGTTTACCTTTACGCCAAAGCATACAAGTCCCAAATGTGCTACGTTCTTTTTAAAGATCATTTTATTGGGGGCTCTTACAGCTCTTGTAACATCGATTGTATCAAGCACATTTGTATATATGTTGCCATCATCATTTTCTAAGGTGCCACATTCTAACCAACCTTTGTGTGAACTTGTTTTAGCCTTTCTAGTGGGTGTGTGGTATTATCTCATTGTGGCTTTAATTTTAATTTATTTAATGCTAATGATGCTAAGCATTTTTCTGTGTCCTCATATACCATTTTTGTTGGTTGAAAAAAGCATAAAAGAAAATGTCAGGGGGAAAAAGGCAGGAAGAGAGGGGCAGGAGAATGAGACCAGTTCCCCATTACGTCTCTTGTAAATAGGCCATTCCCCCAAGGAGATGTCATTAGGCTGTGACCTGATTGATAGGTTGGACTCCACCCTTATCTTCTCTCAGTTGCACCAACTTGACAGAAAAAAATAGCCATTCCACCAGCCTTCACAACCTCATGAGTCACTTCCTTGAATTTAATCTGTCTACCTACCTACCTACCTACCTACCTACCTACCCATCTACTAACCCACAACCCACCTACCTACCTATATTTGCCTGGTGCAATGTATCGTTTGATTTCCCGACTGCTGCTCCCATGGACATTGATTGTTAGTCGAAGGAAGACACAATCCTGGACGATCTCAATATTTTCTTCATTTGTTTTGATCCACTTGTGAGGATTTTTGTTTTCTTTCTGTTGAAAGGGGCTCCACACGGAAGGTTGTGCGCTTTGATGTTTATCTGTAAGCTCAAGTCCTCTGCACTTTCACCAAAGGTGGTTGTGTCACCTGCACATCACAGGTTGTAATTAGTATTCCTCCAAAGCCGACACTCCTACTTTATTCAAACCGAGCAGCTTGGAGGAGGATTTGCTCAGCATGCAGATTGAGCAAGTGTGGAGAAAGGATATGAAACTCTTATACACACACACACACACACACACACACCTTTTCTTCCTTAAATCCCTGTGGCAGTCCCTGGCTCTCTTTGAATGACTGCTTTTTAATCTATGTACACATTCCTTACAAGCACAATTAAGCATTTTGGAATTTCCATTCTTTGTCATGTTGCCCATCGTTTGTTATGATCCACACCGTTGAATGCCTTCACCTAGTCCATAAAGCATAGGTAATCATCTTCCTGCTATTCTCTGTTTTCAGCCAAGATCCATCTGGTGTTGGCCATGAGCTCCTTCATCCTACTTCCTCTTCTGACACCAGCTTGAATGTCTGACTGTCCCCTGTCTATGTACTCTGATGACCCTTTAGAAATGGACTTGCAGGTGACATTAACAGAGGGAGCCCTGGTGGCATGATGCGTTCATCGTTGGGCTGTTAACTGCAAAGTCAAACCCACCAGCCGCCCTAAGGGAGAAAAGTGAGGCCGTTGATTCCTGTAAAGACTGATGGTCTTGGAATGCTATGAAGTAGTTCTTCTCTGTCCCATAGGGTCACTGAGAATGAGAATCAACTTAGTGGCAGAGGGATTTGGGAGATTGGTATTAATACTATTGTTCAATGATTTCTCTTTCCAGTCAATCACCTTTCTTTGGCACGGGCACCTATGTGAATCGCTATCTACAGTTGGGCAGCTAGCTGTCTTGCAGACTTCCCGACACAGATGAGCGAGTGCTTTCGACACTGCGCTTCTTGGTTGAGACCTCTCAAGTGGTGTTCGGTCAAGTCCCGCAGCCCCGTCGTGCGCCAGCGCCTTCAGTGGATCGTGGACTTCTCCCAAACCACCCGTTATCCGGACACAGTTGTCTCAACCAAGTGTTCTTTTGCCGATGACCCCGTATTCCTTCCAGCTGCTTCTGGGGTTTCTTTCATTGCTCAGCATCCTTCAATATGATAGCTCGAGTTTATTTTTCATTTCTATTTGTTTGCTAGCGCTGAGCACGTTCTTCCGCTTTGGCTTTCTGCCTCTAGGTCTTTGCACATTGTATTGTGATTCTTGACTGTCTTCATGAGTGGCCCTGGGAAATTTTCTCTCAGCTCTTTTATTTCACGTTTTAAATTTTTTATTTTGCTACTTTCCATTGAAGAGAAAACTTCCAGCTCTTCTGACATCCTTTTGGCTTTTCTTCTTTTCCTGCCTTTCAATGATCTTTTGGTCTCTTCATGTCGGGGTTACCCATAACTCATCTGTGATCTTTGGTCGTTAGTGTGTGTGTGTTACTCTGGGTACTTTAGAGAAACAAATCCACAGAAATTCATGTCTAAGAGAGAGTTTTTTTATAAACGGTAAGTGCACATCAAGAAAACATCCCAACCCTGTGCTGCCCAAGCCCACAAGTCCAACATTAACCCATATGTCCAACACCAATCTACAATGTCCTCCTCCATCTCATAAAACACACATAATGATGCTGACTGCAGGAGGAAAGCCGAGTCAGTGAATGTGTAAGCATCTCAGCGCTGGCAGGGGTCTCCACACGGCTGCTCCAGCACCCAGGGCTGCATCAGCATAGGTCTATGTGGCTTCTCCTCAGAGATATCTTGCAGGAACTAAGCCTTGCCAGCTGAAGCAGGGAACTGGCTAAGGCAGCTGCACCCTGGTCTGACCATCAGAAAGCAAGAGACCTGAGAACTAGAAAGGCGAGGCTCACTGAGTCATTTATCCCTCTGCCCTTCAATTAACCTCATGTGTTTATCGGCCAGTTTGGCACAATAAACTATTTTTGAGATTAGTTTGTAAATTCAGGTAGAATATACTTAAGGTCATATTTTAGCTCTTGTGAATGTGTTTCAATTTTCTTCAGCATCAACTTGAATTTTCATATGGACAATTGATGCTCTGTTCTAATTGGCCTGTCCTGACTGAGGATATTGGGTTTTGACATCATCTCTTTTCTCAAACATAGTTGACTGGACTCCTGTGTATTCCATCCAGTGAGGTGGACATGGATAGCGACCGTTTATGTTACTGAAAAAATTTTTTTACAATGAAGTCATTGTTGGTCTTGCAGAAGCCTATCATGGAATCTCCAGCTGCCCTTCTCTCCCCAAGGCTGTATTTTCCAACTCTCTATTCCAATATGTTTTCCTCCCTCCTTTCCCCCAACAGTTTTCTTGGCATATAAGTCACATATTACACAATTCAATAGTTCAATCGCATCAAGAAGAGTTGCACAACCATCCTCACAATCAGTTTTGGAACATTTCCTTCCATCGTGTACTCATTGTTCTTAGCTCCCTATTCCCCCTGCTTTTTGGTTCCCAACTCTCACATTCCAATCAATAGTAATTATCAATGTATCTTGATTGAAGGTTTGATTACTCCCAGACTGCAGGGATTGGTAAGAGTATTCTATTTATTCGCCTTGGGCACTAGTTTAAGGTACATAAGTTCAAAGAACAGTCATATTAAGGTGTCTTTCTTACATACATATGATGTCATCAATATTCCCACCCTTCACTAGCTCAACCAATTTCTGGAGGGGGCTATCAAAACCTGTATTTTCACCAGCTCTCCAACCGGTTCTAATGCACAGGGAAATTCAAGAACAACTACCCTTGAACCTCCTCTGTGTTCTTCCCAATCTCAACCTTGGCAGGACGTGAGAATAGTGATCATTCGCTGTTGTCAATTTCTTTTATATACATGCAAGCCTCCTCCCTCACATCCTTGCTCCCACGGTGTAGTTACAATTGATAGCAAGTCTCAGACAGAATCTGCCACCTGTATCAACATTTCATAACAGGCAGGTACGGCACACAGTCACACCTGTCCAGACCACTTGACAAGCTGCCCACTCCAGGCCCTGGCATAGACGTTGACTGTACTTTAAAATCACCTGGGATATTGGATATGTTCAATGCCTGGACTGTACCCTCAGATCAATTAGATGGGAACCTGTAGAAAGGGGTGGTGAGATAAAAGAATTGGTGATGGAGGGTTTTTTTTGTTGTTGTTTTCTTAAGCCCCCTAGGGGATTTCAATGTGTTCCAGACTTGAGACCAATGTTGTTGGTCCTCCAGGAGTCACTTTGTTGGAAAAGTTTACTCCCTGGAAATTACAACACTGTGCTGCTCCAGTAGCCCATCGGACCAGATAACACACTCTTTCCTGAATTGGGTAAGAGGCACTCAGAACAGAGCATTCCAGAAGCAGTTTGCTACTTAAGCTGCTGCCAGAAATTCAAGCTAGATTCAGAAGAAGGCATGCCCTAGGGGATATCATTGCTGATGTCAGATGGAGCTTGGCTGAAAACAGAATACTAGAAATAGGTTTACTTGTGTCTTGTTGAATTTTCAAAGGCACTTGACTGTGTGGATCACAATAAACCATGAATACCGTTGAGAAGAATGGCAATTCCAAGACATTGTGCTCATTTGGAACCCGTGTCTGGACCAAGAGGCAGTTGTTCAAACAGAACAAGGAAATTCTGCGTCATTTAATATCAGGACAATTGAGCACCAGGGTAGCATCCTTTCACCATACTTATTCAATCTGTATGCTGCACAGATAATCAGAACTGGTGAGACATCACCTCCTGTAGTTTGGACAGATTCTCAGGAGAGGCTGGTCCCTGGGAAAGGACGTCATGCTTGGTAAAGCAGATGGGCAGAGACACAGAGGAAGACGCGCAACAAGATGGATTGAGACTCGGCCTGAAAGCACGGGCTCCAACATCACAATTGTGAAGTGTCTGCAGGACTGGGCAGTGTTTCCTTCTCTTGGGCCGACAGTCACTATGAATTGAACCAATTCAATGCTCCTAACAAAAAGGACTTAGGGTGGTGCCCTAAGGGATTGGTCATTAAACCCACTGTCATCGCACTGACGCTGACACAGTGACTCTAAAGGAGAACTGCCCCGTGTCATTTCCACGGCTGTGATCTTTATCCAGGAAGCAGCCACCACATCTTTCTCCACAGGGAACGGGAGGGGTGGGATGACCCCTTTCAGTTAGCAACGGACTCCTTCGCCACTGGATCCTCAGGGCCTCTTGGACATTCCATTTCTGGACGTTCCTTCCACGGGTGTTGAACTGTGAAGTGAACTAAAAGGAATTCCTTGACAATATCTGTATTTTATCCAGTGATCATCCAAGTTTATTACAAAATATCAAGGAAGGAAAAGGGAAGCCATTTCTTAGAGGACAATTGTTGTATAAAATTATTAACTTAGTCAACATCACCGAATTATACATATAAAAATTGTTAAATCGAGAATGTTTTATTATATATATTGTTTTTACTAAAATATATTTACTTAAGAGGTGCATGGCACAACAGGCCTGATAGCAGACAATTGTAGCAGTTTACAGGGATGCATTTGTTTTTATAAATCATTTTATTGGGGGCTCTTATACCTCTTATAACAATCCATACATCAGTTTTATCAAGCACATTTATGCATATGTTACCATCATCATTTTCAAAACATTTTCTTTCTACTTGAGCCCTTGGTATCAGCTCCTCTTTTACGTAAAAACTCAAAGGCCGTTGATTCTAAAACAATTTTTTTTAGTATCTCAAGAAAGCTAAACCTGCTCAAGACCAGAAGATGGCGCCAGTTTCCCATTCATCTTGGAAACCTGGTTCAAAAGAACTGGCTGGATCTCCCTAAACAGGCCCGAAGAGGGCTCCCCACAAACTGGGATGAGCAATTAAAAAACGAGAAAGAATCTGTGATAACGGAGATTAGGCATTGTGTAAAAGCCACTCATCTCAAGAAACAGACGGATGGATTAGGACAGGCCCTGGGCCCGAACAGGAAAACAAAGCTCCAACGAATCCTGCTTTTGTCTCGACTGCCATCAGCTCAAGAACAGCAGCTTGGGCCCCCACCCTCCAGCCAGGAGAGGGTCTCCGACCGCAGGGTAGGAGGGGCTAAGTCCAAAAAGCTCCTGAGCCCCACGGTTCTCCGAGCCAGGTATCTTCCTTCGCGCCTAGTTTTAGTCTTGCCATCAGCGGGGCCGGAGGCAGAGACGTCACAAGCTATGTAATTGTGGATCACATCACTCACCTGATGTGTAAATTGAACCCTGGTGGCGCAGTGGGTGACACGCTAGGCTGCCAACCGCAAGGTCAGCAGTTGAACATCCTGTAAAGGTTTCAGTCTGGGAAACCCAGGGGCAGTTCTGCTCTGTCTAGCAGGGGTTGCTGTGAGTCAGAAATGACTCGATGGCGGTGAGTTTGAGTTGTTTACAAATGTGCCCCTGACTGCCTCTCCTTCCGGTTTCTCACTGAACTGCCTGTGGTTCTCCTACAAACCGCATGTTCCGCAGTCTGCTCATTTTTGTCCAGGAGAGTCCTCTTCCCAAGCTTACTGCCCGCTCCCCCTTGGAGACTCAGCCTCCAGTACAACGGGCAAGGTTGGCGCCTTGGACCTCCTGGCGCTTTCACTGCACTCTGCTTGCCCTTATCTTTTCACTGACACATTGCTCTACAGCCCATCTCCGTACACGGGTTGCCTTTCCCGGGAATTCTAGGTGAAGGATTGCACCACTTTCCCTACATTCGCCCTTTGAAAGGTCGTTAGTGCTCTTGAGTTGGTACCAATTTCTCGCTACCCTCTGTGCACAGAAGGACGTACTATCCCAGCCTGCACCATGCTCACAGGTGGTCTTCTGAGCCCATGGTGGCAGCCTCGGTGATGATCCATCTCCTGGATGGCCTTCAGCTTTTTCAGTGACCCTCTCCCTTACCCAGCCTGATGTCCTTCTCCAGGGACTGGTTTCGCCTAACAACATGTCCAATGTGAGGTCAAGTTTTCCCACCCACACTTCTTCCTTATTTTTTTCTTTTTAATTTTTTTTGTTTCCATCCACGCTTCTAAGGAGCATTCTGGCTGTACTTCTTCCAGGGCAGATTTGTTTGCTCCTCTGGCGGTCCATGAGACTTTCAAATTCCTCATCAGCAAAAGCACTCAACTGCTTCTGTCCTTCTCCGGTCTTCCTTAGTCAGTGCTCAGCCGAAACACGTATCTGAAGTGGTTGAAAATATTATAGCCTGGGTCAAGCACACCCTTGTCTTCAAAGTGACATCTTTTATTATGATTTTCTTTGACACTTAAAAGAGGTCTTTTGCGTCAGATTTGCAACTTATTGTTTCATTTGACTGCTGCTTCCCAGGGTATTGAATTGTGAATCAAAGTCAAATGAAATCCTTGATAACTTCAACCACGATGTTGTCTATTAGTCCAGTGGTGAAGATTTGGGCTTTCTTTACATCGAGTTGTAACGCAAATTGAAGGCTGCAGTCCTTGATCTTCATTAGCAAGTGCTTCAAGTCCTCATTTTTAGCACGCCAGGCTGTGTCATCTGCAGGCTGTTAATAAGCCTCCCTTCATCCCGATGCACATTCTTCCTCATATCATCAGCTTCTCTGACGATGTGCTCCGCCTACAGATTAAATGACGAAGGGGACACAACCCTGACAGCCACTTATCCTGGTCTAAAGCTGTGCAGTGGTCCCTTCCTGTGTTTGTACACCTGCCACTTGGTCAGAGTACAGGCTGCGTGTAGGCGCAGTGAAGTGTGCTGGTATTTCTACGTTTCCTTGGTGTTACCCACAGCTTGTGACCATCCACACATGTAACCCATGTGCCTTTGCAAAGTCGACGAAACACCCGGAGACATCTTCTGTTTTAGTCTCTGCTTGTAGCCAAGGTCCATCTAGCATGAGCAAGCTGGCTTTGCTCCACATCTTCTTCTGAAATCTGGCAGTTCTTGGCCATGTCCTGCGGCAGCCATTGCTGAATGATCTTCAATAAAATTGTACTCACACCTGATATTCTTGCATAATTTCCACATTCTGTTGGGTTACTTTTCTTTGGAATGGATACAGATATGGATTTTTTTTCCTTATTCATTTGACCAGATAACTTGCTTTCAAATCTCTTGGTGTAGACATGTGAGTGCTTCCAGTACTTCATCAGCTTGTTGAAACATTGCCATTGGTGTTCCATCAATTCCTAGAACCTGTTTTCTCCTGCTTTTACTGACGTTTTGACTTCTTCCTTCAGTATCATTGGTTCTTGATCAAATGATACCTCCTCTTGAAATGGTTGAATGTTGACCAGTTCTTTTTGTTACAGTGGCTGTGTATTTTTTTTCCATGTCTTTTGGTTAATTCCTGCATTATTCATGATTTCAACTTGAGTCCTAAAACTTTCCTCAGTTCTTTTAACGAAGTTTAGTGTTCTGCCTGCTTGATGTTTAATTCCAAGTCTTGCACACTTTGCTTTAATACTTTGTCTTCTCAAGTTGCCCCTTTGAAAATGTCTGTGTAGTTCTTTCACTTCATCATTTCTTCCCTTTGCCTTAACCTACATCATAGAGCAAACCAATGGAAGTACAGAGAGGGCAATCTTGCCCAAGGTCACACAGCAGGTAAAGTGATGCCTTCAGTTCCACAGCCTGGTTTGACAGACAAATCTTTTTTAAAAATAATTTTATTAGGACTCATACAACTCTTATCACAATCCATACATACATCAATTGTGTAAAGCACATTTGTACATTCATTGCTCTCATCATTTTCAAAACATTTGCGCTCCACTTAAGCCCCTGGCATCAGCTCCTCACTTTCTCCCCTCCATTCCCGCTCCCCCCTCCCTCATGAACCCTTGATAATTTATAAATTATTATTTTGTCATATCTTACATTGTCCGACGTCTCCCCTCACCCACTTTTCTGTTGTCTGCCCCCCAGGGAGGAGGTTATAGGTAGATCCTTGTAATTGGTTCCCCCTTTCCACGCCACCCTTCCTCCACCCTCCTGGTATTGCCACTCACACCACTGGTCCTGAAGGGATCATCTGTCCTGGAGTCCCTGTGTTTCCAGTTCCTATCTGTACCAGTGTATATCCAGATTTGTAAGGTAGAATTGGGATCTTGATAGTGGGGGTGGGAGGAAGCATTAGGAACTAGAGGAAAGTTGTATGTTTCATTGTTGCTACACTGCACCCTGACTGGCTTGTTTCCTCACTGAGACCTTTCTGTAAGGGGATGTCCAATTGCCTATAGATGGGTTTTGGATCTCCGCTCTGCACTCTCCCTCATTCACAATGGTATGATATTTTGTTCTGATGATGCCTGATACCTGATCCCTTTGACACCTCTTGATCACACAGGCTAGTGTGCTCCTTCCATGTAGGCTTTGTTGCCTCTCAGCTAGATGGTCGCTTGTTTATTTTCAAGCCTTTAAGATCCCAGACATGATTTCTTTTGATAGCCAGGCACCATCAGCTTTCTTCACCACATTTGCTTATGCACCTGCTTTGTCTTCAGTGATTGTGTCGAGAAAGTGAACATCATGGAATGCCAATTTAATAAAACAAAGGATTCTTGCATTGAGGGAGTACTTGAGTGGAGCCCAATGTCCATCTGCTACCTTAATACTAAACCTATACATATATGCACATAGATATCACATCCTCATATATAAATATATTTACATATGTGCATGCCTTTATTTAGACCTCTATATATACCCTTTGCCTCCCAGCTCTTTCCTCGATTTCCTTTTACTTTCCTCTTGTTGACAGAGAACTCTTATGAGTGGTTGATATTTCAGAGTGGTTTATATTTCCTTCTGAAAAAGAGAGGAAATGGTACAAAATGATGAATGTTTTAATAGTGATCGTCCCTGGATACTTAGCAACATGCAAGATGAGCTCCTAATTGAAGATAGAGCATCCGACAGTGTTTCTTATTAGAGGGGCATGGAAACAGAGCATGGGAAGAAGCATGCATAAAACCAAATGTGTTGGCATCAAGTCTGAGTCCTAGCAACCCTCTCGGCTAGAGTTGAGCTGCCCACCGGGTTGTCAAGGTTGGGTTGCTCTGTGAAAGCAGTCTCCCACATCTTTCTCCCCTGGAGCAACTGGTGTCTTTGAACCACTAATCGTTCTCTTCACAGACGCTCGACTCCTGTGCCACCAGGGCTCCTTCTCCACACAGACAGGTGTTAGGATTTATTACACATATTTGGGGAAGACAGAATTCAATCCATAACAGGTGTCAACCCAGTAATTAAACTGGGAGCAGGACCAATCTTTTATCTTGACAGCCAGACAAACCTGCGGAACAAAGCAGATACAAGAACAAGTTGGCGTCTGGCAAGAAACCTGCCACCAGGCTCGGTCTCTTTGCAGGAACCTGGGCAGCAGCTCGTCCCCTTCAGAGCTAATTCCCTCGGGCATTCTGGGATCGATTGTGGCGCCAGCACAGGCCACAATTAAACTTCTGGAAATGACAAGATCTGCTTTGATTTGTATTTCCTTGAATAATACAATTGAGTATATATCCAATTGTTTGCGACCCATTCCCATTTCTGTGACTTTTCTCTGTGTGTTTGTAAAAATGGGTGCAATTTTGGCAACTTTTCCTCTTTTTCTATATCAAGGACATCCTTTGTGTGGTGGTTGTTGGTAGTTACCCTGGGACTGATTTTGATTATTGGAGACCAGGTCTCTAACGAAAGCATATGGTTCTAAATGCTGTCTAGTAACAGCATATAATTCTATCGTGTGCATATCTTTTATTTGGTTCAACTCTTCTCTCTCTACGGGGCGGTCTCTCTTTTGGACCCTCCATTCTGTGCAAACACTGGCTTGCACATTCAGAAGTCTAGGCAGGGCTTTGTACTGGAGGTAGAGTCCTAAGGAAAAGGAATATGTATTAGCTCTGATTTTAACAGGTTCCCCACCCCCTCCAATTTCCTGAAAGATTATAGCTGTTCTTCGTGCAGATACATAAAAGCAACCTCATTAAAAAAATAAAACTCCAAGAAACTATAGCTTCAACTTCTGGAGTTGGGTAACTTTTCATCCATTGAGTGTTGCTTTTGCCTCTTCTTCTGTAGGAGATATTCTGTTTATTTCAGCTGACCAGTGTATTTCCACTCTGAGATGTTAGCCTTTTATGTTTGGTTGTTTTAGGACTTATTTGTAGCCCCTGTTCTATAAACGACCTCCTGATTTAGCGTTTCCCCCTCTGCACTTCAAAGGTGCTTAATGAGGATTGTCTGTTTTGTGCAGTTAAACAAAACCATCTGGACCTGGCAGTTAAAAATGCTGCACGTCAGTGCGATGCTTCTTTAGGAGGCTGATCTGATGAGATTGTTTTAAAATTATTCTTTGAACCAGTATTTGGGTACTTAAAAATTTGGCCAGGATATGATTTATCTCATTGAAAATTTCCTCTTTATCGCTGTGCAATTTTAACTATCTTTGAAAATCCTTCTGTAGGGTCTTTCTCATGTTCAATTTTGCACATTTGCTCCTATGTTTCCCCCTTTGAGGAAAACTCTTAACTTGGCTCTTGATTTTATACCTCACATTTTCTTTTAAGTTCTGCTTTTATCTTAACCTTTTTTTTAAAAAATTGGCTAAACCATTTAGGCATAAAAGTACTTTTATTTGTGGATTATTCCAATTTAAATATTCTCTTTGCTTCATTGTATACTTATGACCATGAATTAATTATGCTCTACGTGGTCAGTATTGCCATCATTTTTTCCCTTGTGTTTGCAATTTTTGGTACAACTTTAGTCATATTTTAGTTTGTCTTAGCAGTTTGCTTAAACAGTGTCTTTTGTAAGTCAGGTAGGAATCTGGATGCTTTCAGTGGCGGAGCTTGGTAGTGTGGCTTAACTTCTTGCAGTGTGAAGTGCCTTTGAAACACACACAGAGAATAAACTCTCAGAGCCACCACCCAGATCAAGAATATCACCATTTGCTTCATCTAGACCCCGGTTTTTTGTGTTTTGTTTTTGCTTGCTATGAGCACAGACTGAAAATTAGACATTACTGGACTTTGAGTTTGAAAAAGACAGCTAAGTAATGACCCAGACAAAAACTCTCAAAATATCACCCAGAGCAGGCCCACATGTCAGGAGGACATACTGATAAAATAGATTTAGGAGCACAGAGCAAGGGGGCCGGACATTACTCTCTCAGCTCGAGGCGATCATGCTTGCTTGTCCTTGTACTTGGTGCCCGTTGAGTTTCAGAGGCCCTGAAACATGCTAGCTGTGTCCCTGTCTGAAGGAAGTGCCACTGACCACAGCCCCAGAACCCATGACTCTTCTGCCAAGATGCCGATCTTCCTGGAAAGACACAAGCACAGCATCTACCCCAGACGGGTAACATTGATTCTTTTATTCAATACTTCCTTTATTATTTATGAGATTCGAAGGCGTGACTCTTTCTTTGGGGAACAAAATGGAGCCCTCCTCTATGAGGTATTTCCACCTATAGCCTGTGGGGAGAGGGAGTGAGGGTTGATGTTTTAACCTTTGTCCCTATAACTATTGATCCCAGTGAAAAGGAGGCGGACTTGAGGCCCTTGCTGATGAAGGTCAAGGACTGTAGCCTTCAGTATGCGCTAATTCAATGTAAAGAAGACCCAAACTCTCACAACTAGACCAATAGGGGACATCATGATAAATGGAGAGAAGATTGAAGCCATCAAGAATTTTGTCTTGCTTGTCCACCATCAAAGCTCATGGAAGCAGCAGTCAAGAGATCAAAGGATGCATTGCATTGGGTAAACATGCTGCACAGGACCTCTTTAATGTGTTGAAAAGCAAGGATGTTCCTTTGAGGACTAAGGTGTATGGTATTTTTCATTGCCTTGTTTGCATGTGATAGTTGGGAAGTGAATAAAGAAGACTGGGAAAGAACCCGTGCATTGGAATTGTGCTGGCGAAGAACATTGAAAGCACCAGGAACCGCTAAAAGGACAAACCAATCTGTCTTGGAAGAAGTAAGGCCAGAGTGCTCTTTAGAGGCAAGGATGGCAAGACTTCATCTTACATACTTTGGACATCTTGTCAGGAGAGGACAGTCCTGGGAGGACATCATGTTTTGTCAAGTGGAGGGGTGGTGAAAAAGAGGCAGGCCCTGGAGGAGCTGGCTTGGCCCAGTGGGCACCAATGGGCTCTGGCATAGGCAGACGAGTGAGATGGCACTGGACGGTGCAGTGCTTTCTTCTGCTGCGCACAGGCTCTGTGTGAGCTGGAGCTGACCCGATGGCACCTAACAACAACAATGCGCTCGGAGCAAGGCCAAAGCTATTCGTGTCCCTGGTCAATGGTCAGAAGGAATGCAACATGGGGACTCTGCAGATGGATTGCAGGCTTTCACTGTCAGCCATTGCCCTTCGCAAACACGGTGCTCAGAACTTAAGCTCGAATCCAACACTGGCCAAGTCAGGAGAGAAACACGCTGTACTCAGCAAACCTCCAACATGGGTGCATTGACACAATGCCAAGGCCCCTTCTTTCATCGTGTTGTGGACCTAGGAGTAATAAAGCCGGGTTCCCCGTGCCACCCACGGCTGCACTGAGGGTATGAGACTCTCCAGTGCCGACAGTGGAGTGGACGATGGTCTTCAATCCCTGCCATGTTCATCGTGTCTGTGCCTGCCACCTCTCTATGTTTCTACGTTGTTCTCGATCCTCCTCCTTCCACTCTGTGCGTGTCCTATGTGTCCTTGGATATGTGAATTTCTTCTAATATCTGCCACTTGGAGGCAGACTGTGCTCTTAATTCATGGAACAAGGATTATGCTTTAGACTCAACACTGATCTGGCGAGGTTGCTATGCACTTGTAATTCCTAACTGCTGCCAAGAATTTCACAGCCTACATCCTCCATACGTACCAGTTTGCCTAGTGGTGGACACCCCAACTGCCTCCAAATTTCCACTGCCTCAAACAATACTGCTTCTAACTTTCCTTTACCTGTCCCCCTACAGACCTCTGAGGTCTACATTCAAAAGATCCATGGTCAGTGGTGAAAGTAAACGTAAGCATCTCTATTCCACAGGATCCTTCCAGCTTGTCCTCCAGCGTGCCCGTTGCTCTGGTTGGGTGTCCACAAGTTGGCTTCAGTTCACTGTGCCCCTGTGCACAGCAGAAGGAAACCCTGTCCCTTCCTGCCCCATCTGAACAATGGTATCGCTTGAGCCCCTTCTTACAGCCAGAGCAATGATATCCTTTTCCGGGGACTGATCCCCCACTGAGAACATGACCAAAGGAGCCTTCTGGCAGTACGTCCTCCAAGACAGACTTGTTTGTTCCTCTGGCAGTCTAGATTGCTTTTCATATCCCTCATCAACAGCGAGATTCAAATGCATTAATTCTTTTTGCTCTTCTTTATTCATTTTGCAGCTTTCATCTGCATATGTTGTGGTTGTGAGGAAGCCCGAGTTGGTTTACGATTCAGAGTGTCCCTGTGTAAAACAGAAGCAAACACTGCCCGGTCCCGGGCCTCCTCACAACTGCGATAGTTGGGTCAATCCATCTTGGGGAGGGCCTTTCTTCTTTTCACTGCCCCTCTACTTACCAAGCACGATGCCCTTCTGCCAGGACTGTTCTCTCCTGACAACATGTCCTAAGTACCCGAGACCAGTCTCGCCACCCTTGCCTCTGAAGAACATCTTGGCTGTACTTCTTCCAAGATAATCGGTTGGTTCAATTGACAGCCCATGGTACTTTCTATGGTACTTTCCAGCACCACAATTCAAATGAATCGATTCTTCTTAATGTGCAAGTTGCACACCCACGTGAAGTGATTGAAAGCACCATGGCTCAGGTCCGGCACACCTCGGTCCTCAAAGCGACATCTTTGCTCTTTGACCTTTTGAAGAGGCCCTCTGCAGTGCTTGCTCCAGGGAGGGAGTCATCCCCCCCTTCCAGGGAGGGAGTCAGCCCTCCCCCCCTTGCATTTGGCAGAGACTAAGGGCAGTCGTGGGAATGGGAAAGGCGTCCGGGGTGCTCGGATGGCACCTTGTCGGCCGGGGGAGTCTCCGAAGGGGCTGATTGGAAGCAGGTACCGTGTATGTTTGATTTGGGGAGCATCCCTGACTCCCTGTGGCTGGTCTTGGAATGGAGGTTGTGGAAAAGAAAAAAAAACAAAAACGAAGTTGGCTGTGGATGACCAAGGCTGACTGGTCTGAGACTGGTGGTTTGGAGTCCAGGCCGGTTGCTCCTGAGCTTGTGGTCAGAGTTCTATAGTTATGTATATCACTGACCATCTGAATATTCATTTTCTTCCACCTGGAGCCCGGGAGAGTTCCTATTTCTCCACACCTTTACCCACATTCTCAAGTTTACCCCCACGAATGAAAATAGTACCCCTCTGTTTTAATACGTGTTGCTTTGGTTACTGAATGAGATGAGGCATCTCTCTCT
The DNA here is from genome assembly GCF_050624435.1 of Tenrec ecaudatus. Taxonomy (NCBI): domain Eukaryota; kingdom Metazoa; phylum Chordata; class Mammalia; order Afrosoricida; family Tenrecidae; genus Tenrec; species Tenrec ecaudatus. Next base: position 89,106,249 of record NC_134530.1, read on the forward strand.
ATATATATTTTCACCAGTTAGGGTTTACTCTTTGAGTTACTGAATCCTAACCCTGGCTCTTATCCCTTCAAAAAGCCCTCTCTTCGTTTTGTTAGAGTTTTTCAAGAGTTTTTATGTAACTGGGTAGTTCCTGGGTGAAATAAAAGATTGCACATTTGACTGCTAGCCTCTAGGTTGATCATTTGAACCCACCCCAGAAGCACCTTGGGAGACAGGACTGGTTTGCTGCTCCCAAAAGGTCACAGCCTTAAAAACTCCATGGAGCTGAGTGGTTACTTTGTACACCTGGGGCCACCATCAATCAGCAATGCACAACAACCCAAGTTCTTATTTAGACAGTGCAAACATCTTCCCCCAGTTTCCTACCTATTTGTTCACTTTATCTATTGTGTTTTTTACTGAACAGAAATGCTTAATAATTGATGTGATCAAATCCATTATTGTTTTTTGCCTTATGGGTTCTGCTCTTTTTTATCATTTTATTGAGGGCTCTTACAATTTTTATTACAATCCATACATCGATTGTAGCAGGCATATGTGTACATATGTTGCCATCATTCTTTCTAAACAATTACTTTCTATTCAGTCAAAGGAAATAGAAGAAAGAGCTAGGAGGCAAAGGGCATTTATAGAGGTCTAAATAAAGGCATGTACATAGGTAAATATATATGAGGATGGGGAACTAGATCTATGTGCATATATTTGTAGGTTTAGTATTAAGGTAGCAGATGGACGTTGGGCCTCCACTTAAGTACTCCCTCAATGCAAGAATACTTTGTTCTATTAAATTGGCATTCTATGATGCTCACCTTCCTAACACAATTACTAAAGACAAAGCAGGTGAATAAGAAAATGTGGTGAAGAGTGCTGATGGTGCCCGGCTATCAAAAGATATAGCATCTGAGATCTTAAAGGCTTGAAGGTAAACAAATGGCCAACTAGCTGAGAAGCAACAAAGCCCACATGGAAGAAGCACACCAGCCTGTGCAATCACGAGGTCATTATGAGGTGTTGAAGGGATCAGTTATCAGGTATCAAAGAACCAAAAAGCATATCATTGTGAATGAGAAGGGGAATGCGAAGTGGAAACCCAAATCCCATCTGTAGGCCACTGGACATCCCCTTACAGAAGGATATCGGGGAGGAGACGAGCCAGTCAGGGTGCAATGTAGCAACGATGAAACATGCAACATTCCTTTAGTTCCTAAATTCTCCACCCCACCACCCCCACCACTATCATGATCCCAATTCTACCTTACAAATCTGGCAGATCAGAGGATATACACTGGTACAGATAGGAACTGGAAACACTGGGAATCCAGGATGGATGATCCCTTCAGGACCAGTGGTGAGAGTGGAAATACCAGGAGGATGGAGGAAGGGTGGGGTAGAGAGGGGGAAACCGATTACAAGGATCTACATATAACCTCCTCCCTTGGGGACAGACAACAGAAAAGTGGGTGAAAGGAGATGTCGGACAGTGCAAGATAGGACAAAATAGTTATTTGTAAATTATCAAGGGTTCATGAGGGGAGGGAGGGGGAAAAATGAGGAGCTGATGCCAGGGGCTTTCGTGGAGAGCAAATGTTTTGAGAATGATGAGGGCAATGAATGTACAAATGTGTTTTACACAAAGGATGTATGTATGGACTGTGATAAGAGTTGTATGAGCCCCTAATAAAATGATTTTTAAAAAAACACCACAATTACTTTCTATTCAGCCCTTGGTATCAGTTCCTCTTTTCCCCCTCCCCTACTCCCCTCATGAACCCCCAACAGTTTATAAATTATTATTATTTTCATTTCTCACACCCACCACTGTCTCCCTTCCCCCATGGTTTCTGTTGTTCTTCCCCCTGGAGGGGTGTGTGTGGTTGTGGTTTGATCATTATGATCCGTTTCCTCACCCCACCCCCTCTCCTCACTACCCTTCTGCTATTGCTATTCCCATTTGAGGTAGTTAGTTTATTGTGCCAACCTGGCCGAAAAACACATGTGGGGTTAATTGAAGGGCAGAGAGATGAATGTCTCGGTAAGACTCACCTTTCTAGTTCCCGGGTCTCTTGCTTTGTGATAGTCAGACCAGGGTGCAGCTGCCTTAGCCAGTTCCCTGCTTCAGCTGGCAAGGCTCACTTCCTGCAAGACATCCCCAAGGAGAAGCCACATGGACCTAACGCAATGCAGCCCTGGGTGCTGGAGCAGCCATATGGAGATCTCTGCCAGCACTGAGATGTTTGCACATTCACTGATTTGGCTTTTCTCCTGCAGTCGGCATCATAGTGTGTGTTTTGTGAGATGGAGGAGGACTTTGTGGATTGGTGTTGGACATATGGGTTAATGGGGGTAATATTGGACTTGTGGGCTTGGGCAGCACTTGGTTAGGATGTTTTCTTAATGTGCACCTAACCTTTATATAAAAATCTCTCTTATACATGAGTTTCTGTGGATTTGTTTCTCTATAGTACCCAGATTAACACACCATTCCTGCTCCTGTGTTACATGTGTCATAAGCTCTTATCTCTTATCTACACCTGTGTACATGCTCTGGTCTAGTTGAAGTGAGAGGCATCACTGGGGATCATGGTAGTGGGGGGTGAGGAAGCATCAAGGAACTAGAGGAATATTGTTTGTTTCGTCGGTGCCTTACTGCACCCTGGTTGACTCATCCCTTCCCTGTGACCCCTCTGTGAGGGATGTTTCATTGTCTACAGGTGGGCTTTGGGTCTCTTATCTGACCTCCCTCATTCTCAACCATATTTCTTTGTTTGATTGTTAAGGGTCTTCTGATGCCTGTTACCTGGTTCCAATGACACCTCATGATCACACATGCTGGTGTGCTTCTTCCATGTGGGTTTTTTGTGTCTCTGCTGGATGGCCGCCTGTTTCACTTCAATTCTTTAAGATCCTAGATACTATATCTTTTAGTAGCCAGGCACCATCCACCTTCTTCACCACATTTGCTTATGCACCCATTTTGTCTTCAGCAATTGTGTCATGAGGGTGAAGATCTCAGATTGCCAATTTGTGAGAACAAAGTGTTCTTGTATTGAGGGAGGGTATGAGCAGAGGCCTGTAGTCCATCCATTACCTCAATATATTGCTATATAAATATATATACATAGGCCAATACCTCTATTTTTATGGATTTATGTATTTACATATGGATACACCTATGCTTATACCTCTATTTATAGCTTTGCTTCTTAGATATTCCTCTGTTTCCTTTTACCTTCCTTCTGCCCCACCATTATGCTCACCCTACTTCTGTCTCATAGTACTTCCTCTCAGCTAGATTGCTGTTGTACCAGCACCCCAGGGTCTCTAGATCCTCCTCATCATTGATTTTTTATTTGTATTCTCTAGTTGTTTCCCTGTCTATCGTGTTGTGTGCCCACCACACTCTTCCCCTGCCTCAAGTCCCCCTGGGACTATTGGTCCCATTGCTTTCTCGTCAAGCTTGATTCCCATGCCTGTCTTATGTAAGTAGGCATACCAACAATGGCATAGACTAAACAATAGGAAAACAAGATTGGGGGAAAAAAGAGAGAAAAGATCCAAAATCAGTGGTGAGTAGGGTGTAAGTGGCCTGGTAGGGCTTGATCAAGGGCAATGTAGCTGAGAGGAATTACTGAAATTCAAATGAAGGCTGAACATGATGGTGGGGCAAGAGGAAAGTAAAAGGAAATAGAGGAAAGAAGTAGGACGCCAAGGACATTTATTGGGGTATAATATAGGCATGTATGTTGATGGGGAAATAGATCTATGTACATATATTTATAGGTTTAGTATTAAAGTAGCAGATGGATATCGGGCCTCCACTCAAGTACTGCCTCAATGCAAGAACACTTTTTTCTATTAAACTGGCATTCCATGATGCTCACCTTCCCAACACGATCGCTAAAGACAAATGAGTGCATGGGCAAATATGGTGAAGAAAGCTGATGGTGCCTGGCTATCAAAAGAAATAGTGTCTAGGGTCTTAAAGACTTGAAGATAAACAAGCGGCCATCTAGCTGAGAAGCAACAAAGCCCACATGGAAGAGGCACACCAACCTGTGTGATCACGAGATGTCAATAAGATCAAGTATCAGGCATCCAAGAACAAAAAAAATCATATCATTCTGAATGAGAGGGAGTGCAGAGTGGAGACCCAAATCCCATTTGTAGGCCACTGGACATCCCCTTACAGAAGGGTCGTGGGGAGGACAGGAGCCAGTCAGGATGCAGTGTAGCAACAATGAAACATACAAATTTCCTCTAGTTCTTAAATACTTCCTCTGCCCGCCCACTATAATGATCCCAATTCTACCTTTCAATCTGGCTAGACCAGAGGATGCACACTGGTACAAATAGGACCTGGAAACACAGGGAATCCAGTACAGTTGAACCCATCAGGACCAGTGGTGAGAGTGGCAATACCGGGAGGGTGGAGGGGAGGTGGGGTAGAAAGGGGGAATCGATTACAGGATCTACATATTATCCCCTCCCTGGGGGATGGACAACAGAAAAGTGGGTGAAGGGAGACATTGCACAGTGTAAGACATGAAAAAAATAATAATAACTTATAAATTATCAAGGGTTTGTGAGGGAGGGGGCGGGGAGGGATTGAAAAAAATGAGCTGATACCAAGGTCTCAAGTAGTAAGCAAATGTTTTGAGGATGATGAGGGCAACAAATGTACAAATGTGCTGGACACAATGGATGGATGGATGGATTGTGCTAAGAGCTGTACGAGCCCTCAATAAAATGATTTTAAAAAATAATAACTCTTACAACGGAACGATTGGACCGATCAAAAATGGGCAAAGGACTTGGATAGCTGTCCCACCAGAGAGATACACAGCGGGCCAGTAAACACAGAAACCCTGTTCCGTGTCCTGGGTCACTGCCACTGTTGCATGCCACCGAGCTGAGTCCAACTGCTGCGCTCCCCCTCAGAGCAGAACTGTCACCAGGGCTTCCTGCTGCAGAGCTGCTGGGTCGGTTTGGGTTGTCAACCTTCCTGTTTGCTACCAGCTGAGGGCATGGCCATGGTACTGCCAGGGTTCCATCCTAAGTTATTAACTCACGTCCTGCCACCGAGTCGATTCTGACTCAGACAGATCCTATATAGGGTTCTCAAGGCTGTCAAACTCTATGGGAGCAGACAGCCTCATCATTCCTCTCAGAGAAGCTGGTGAGTTTGCACTGCTAAGCTTTCCGTTAGCAACCACATGTGCCGCCACTCTGCTTCCAGGGCTCCTCTCTTAAACCTTTAGGGAAATGGAAATCACAACCGCAATGAGATGGAGATACCACTTCACAGCTATGAGGATGACGGCCAAATAAATAATAATAACAATAATAAAGGAAAATAAAAATAACGTGCTGGTGAGAGGATGTGCAGACACGGAAACCCTTGTTTGCTGCTGGTGGGAATGGGATATGGTCCAACTTGGGGCCTCCTCACAAGAGGTGCAGTGTGAATTACCTATTTAATCCCAGCTGTATATACAGTTAGGTATCTACTCCAAAGACCCGAAAGCAAGGGCTCAAGCAGGCAGCCTGATTCCAGTGTTCACAGCAGGGTGACTCACAATAGGCCAAAGTGGAAACACCCTAAAGGTCTGCCGCCTGACTAATGAACGAACAAAATATGACATACGTACAATAAAACACTATGCAGCCCTAATAAGGAAGGACATTCTGATACATGCTAGAACACAAACAAGCCTTGAAGACATTCTGCTAAAGTAAAATAGAGAGGCAGGAAGAGAAATAACATCTAAGTCACACCATGGGGGACTGAGAACACCAATGTTGTAGACAAGGAAGAGTAGAGATTGGCAGAGGCCACAGAGAGAGGTGAGTGAGGAGTCACTGTTTAATGGGTATGAAGTTCGGGATGATAAAAAATGCCTGGTCAAGGGTAATGTAACTGAGAGGAATTCCTAAAACCCAAATGAAGGCAGAACATGATAGTGGGACAAGAGGAAAGTACAAAGAAACAGAGGAAAGAACTAGGAGGCAAAGGGTACTCATAGAGATTTAAATACAGACATATAAAGATGTAAATATATTTATATACAACGAAGGGGGAATAGATCTACGTACATATATTTATAGGTTTAGTATTAAGGAAAAAGATGGACAGTGGACCCCTGTTCAAGTACTCCCTTAACACAAGAACACTTTGTTCTAACAATTCGGCAGTCTGAGATGCTCACCTGCCTGGCACGACTGCTGATGACAATGGGTGCACAGGCAAATGTGGTGAAGAAAGCTGATGGTGCCCAGCTGCCAAAAGATATAGCACCTGAAGTCTTAAAGACTTGAAGATAAACAAGCAGCCATCTAGCTGAGAGACAACAAAATCCACATGGAAGAAGCACACCGGCCTGTCCTGACTAGATCACTGAGGACAAAGTGGGTGCATAGCAAAAGTTGCGAACAAAGCTGCTGGTGCCCGGCTATCAAATGATATAGCATCAGGGGTCTTAAAGGCTTGAAGACAATCAGGCAGCCATCTAGCTAAGAAACAACAAAGCCCACAAAGAAGAAGCACACCAGCCTACCCCAACGTGAACGCTGAAGACAAAGCGGGTGCCTGGGCAAGTGCGGTGAAGAAAGCTGATGGTGCCCAGTTGTCAAAATACATAGCATCGGGGGTTGCATAGGCTGGAAGATAAACAAGGGGCCATCTAACTGGAAAACAACAAAGCCCACATGGAAAATGCACATCAGCCTGTGAGATGACAAGGCATCGAAGGGATCAGGTATCAGGCATCAAAGACAAAAAAAAATCATAGCATTGTGAATGAGGGGGAGTGAAGAGTGGGGTCCCAGGGCCCATCTGAGGGAAATTGGACATCCTCCTTGCAGAAGGGCTGTGGGGAGGTGACGAACCAGTTAGAGTATAGTGTAGCAACGATGAGGCATACAATTTTCCTCCAGTTCTTGAATGCTCCCCCCCTGCCAATATCATGATCCCAATTGTATCTTACATAACCAACTGGACTGGGAGATGTACACTGGCACGGATAGGAACTGGAAATGCAGGGAATCCAGGACAGATGAGCTCCTTAGGAACAGTGGTGAGAGTGACCATATCTGGAAGGTGGAGGGAGGGTAAGGGAGATGACAAGGTCTACATGTAACCTCCTCCCTGGAGGACGGACAGCGGAGAACTGGGTGAGGAAGACGTTGGATGGTGTAAGATATGATAAAATAATAATTATAAATTATCAATGGTTCAGGGGTAGGGGGGAGTAAGGAGGGCGGGGAAAATGATACTAAGGGCTCATGTAGAAAGCAGGTGTTTTGAGAATGATGATGGCAACATATGTACGAATGTGCTGGACACAAATGATACATGTACGGATTGTAAAAAGAGTTGTATGAGCCCCTAATAAAATGCTTTTTTAAATACCTGGAAATACATAGTCATGAGGGTTGTACAGCACTGGGTCTGGACTTGATGCCGCTGATGTACACTCAGTGGTCATCCAAATGGTACCATTGTTGTACATAGTTCCCCACAATGAAAGTGGACCTTACAGAGAGCCATCATGGAAGAATATGAGGAAAGATGTGCGCATGATTTAGGCAGACCACCTCCTTTTCCCCGGGGAGAAAAACAGATCGTAGGCAGTTACTTAAAGGAAGAAAATAGCAATGGAAGCTTCCTGAAGAAGAGCAACAGTTAAAAGTGGCTGCTCTGGGGAGCACTGAGTGGGTATGGGTAGGCTGAGCCAATAAACCACTCTTTTCTGTTATAAGCTTTGTAATACAATTCAGCTTTCAAATCTATGTACACATATTGCTAGGTTAAAAATAAACATTTAATTAAAATGTAAAAAAGGAAAAGAAAACATGCATAATTCCAGTTCTGTCCACTGACCTTTATGACTATCTCCCCACTGGTCCTAGGGGAATTCCAGGAACTGCCCCTCCTGGACTGAAGTCTATTTTGGGGGCTCTTTAGGGGCTCTGTGGCTTTACTTTGCTCCTGTTGCTGATCTGTTATGTTCCCTTCTTGGTTTGCCCCACTGCAGGGCATTCCGACTGCATTTCCTCCCGGTGTGTATCCCCAGTATTGTCCTCAGTCACAGTATGCTCCAGTAAGGGGACAACATATCATGAGCTGTTGTCGGCCCTATACTCCTCTCTGTGCCTTAGCAGCTCCATGCAGGGACGGACGTCGTCCTCCGGGCTTGGTCTGCCCATATGGGGTCCAGACTGATTATCCCTTTCTCTTTTTCCTTCTTGGTTTGCTTCCATGTGGGCGTGATGTGCCGGCCCCTCTCCCCAACCTGTAGGCTTAGTGTTGTTCTCTGTGGCATGTACTTCTAGGGACGGGGTCAGTTTGGCTCTGGTTGTAGCCCAATCTTTTCGTACAGTCATACATTTTCATATATTTCATACATTCCTCCTCGGGATTATGCTGCCCTCCTGGTTTGGTGTGCCGTGATGGGGTCTGTATGCACACTCCCGATTCTGTGGAGACATAGCCAATACTCACCCCCCCCCACCACCACACCACCGGTGGGGTGGGAACCCTGCTCCCCCGTGCCATCTTCTCACAACATCCCCTCCTTTTCCTTCTCCCTTGCCCCCTTCCCCTTTATTTGTGTTGGGTTAACATGTACCTCCTTGGGTTTGGTCTGACCTCCACCCAGTTGCCTGTACCTCAATCTGTACATTGTGAAAGAAGCGATTTTTCTTCCATACCTACTGTGCTGGTTATACTTACCTCAGGGGACTCATGTTGTACTAGGCCTTTTGTGATTAGCTGACTTCGGTTAGCATAATTTCCTCCAAATCTTCCCATGGAACGAAATGTTTCATGTGATCATTAGTGATTTTTAGTGATGCACAATACTCCATTGTGTGTATGCACCAGAGTTTACCAATCCACTCATCTATTGATGGAAATTTAGGTTGTTTCCAGCTCTGTGCGATTGTGAATTGCACCCCAATAAACATTAGAGTGCAGATAACATGTTATGGTCTATTTCTTACCTCTTCTGCGTATATGTCCAGTAGAGGGATAGCTGGGTCATAAGGTAGATCCGTTTCCATTTGTTTTAAATATCACCAGATCGCTTTCCACAGTGGCTGTACATATCTACACGACCACCAGCAGTGGAGGAGACTTCCTATCTCACCACACCCCTGTAACATTTGTTGCTCTCTGATTTTCTGATTTGGGCTGTCAAGTGTTAGATGGTATCTCGTGGTTGCTTTAATTTGCATCTCTTTGATAGCTAATGATAGGGAGCATTTTCTCATGTTTTTTTGGCCATCTGGGTCTCCTCCCTAGTGAAACTACCTTTTCAGTTCTTTTGCCCACTTCCTCAGGGGGTTAACGGTTTTCCTCTTTTTGCAGGCCAGGAGAGTATTGTAGATTTTAGTAATAAGCCTTTTGTCTGTTGTGTCATTGCTAAAAATTCTCTCACAGTCCGAGGGTTGCTGTGTTACCTTCTTGGTGAAATCTTTTGACACACACAGGTGTTTTATCCTTAGTAGATCCCACTTACCCATTTCAGGTTCACCTGTGTGTGTACCGTGCCCTATGGCAGTGAGTCTATGTATTCCCTGGGCCAAGGTTCTTAAATTTGTTCAGATTCCTTCGTTGAAAGGTCTTGATAGTTTGGGGTTTTACTTCTAGGCCTGTGATCCACCTTGAGTTTGTTCTTGTGCATAGGGTAAGTTAAATATCTTGTTTCATTTTTCTGCATGTGGATATCCATTGTTTCCAGCACCACTTGTTAAAGAGGGCATCCAGCTCCCACTTGATACTTTTGGGGCCCTTGTCAAAGATCAGTTGTCTATATGCTGATGGTTTTATTTCTGGGTTTTCTGTGCTTTAACATGGGTCTGAGTATCTGTCATTATGCCAGTACCATGCTGTTTTGACCACTGTGACTCTGTAGTAGGTGTTAAAGTGGAGTAAAGTGAGCCCTCTGACTTTGTCCTTCTTCTTGAAGAATTCTCTGCTGATTCTGGGCTTCTTCCCTCTCCATATGAAGTTGGTGATCAGTTTTTCCAATTCTTTGAAGAAGTTTGGTGGTATTTGAATCGGGATAGCATTAAACTTATAAAGTGCTTTGGGTGATATTGACATCTTTACTATGTTGAGTCTTCCAATCCATGAACATGGGATATTCTTCCATTTGTGAATTTTGCTTTTGGTTTCCTGTAGTAAGGTCTTGTAGTTTTCCTTGTATAAGTCTTTTGGGGTTTTTATTTGGTTACATATATTCCTAGATATTTCAATTTGTTCTTGGCTATTGTGAAGGGTATTGCCCTTTTGATTTCATCTTCCATGATCTTGTCTGATGTATATAGCAAACCAATTGACTTCTGTTTGTTAATCTTGTATCCTGCTACTTTTTCATATTCCTCTATCGCTGCAAGTACTCCCATTATGGAGCTTTTGGGATTTTCAATGTACAGAATCATGTCGTCTTCAAATAGTGATAGTTTCACCTCCTCTTCATCCAGGTGGGTACCTTTAATGTCCTTCCACTGTCTTATGTTGTTAGCTAGGACCGCCAGTACAATATGGAATAGAAGTGGGGACAAGGGGCAACCTTTTTCAGTGGGATTGTTTTTGTCCTTTCTCCATTGACCATGATGTAGGCTGTTGGCTTTTTGCAGATCACTTGTATTAACTTGAGGAATTTTCCTTCCATTCCTATCTTCTTGAGAGTCTTAATTAGGAATGGGTGTTGGAGGTTGCCAAATGCTTTTTTGCATCTATAGCTATTATCATGTGATTCTTATACTTTTTGTTATCAAAGTGGTACATAATACTGATGGATTTTTCAGATGTCAAACCATCCCTGCATCCCTGGAATGAGTCCTATCTGATCATGGTGGACAATATGTTTTATATACTTTTGTATTCTATTGGCTAATATCATGTTAAGGACTTTTGCATCTAAGTTCATTAGAGATATCAGTCTGTAGTTTGCTATCCCTTGGAGGGGGGGTGGTCCTTACCCTGTTTTAGGTACTGAAGTTATATTGGCTTCGTAGAATGAGTTTGGGAGTTGGCCATCCTTTTCCATGCTCTGGAATAATTTGTGGAAGATCAGTGTCAGCTCTTCCCTGAATGCTTGGTAAAATTCTCCTGTGGAGCTATCTGGTCTGGGAGCCTTTCTCGTTGTAGGTTCTTGATAACTATATCTATTTCTTCTTTTGCTATGGGTCTGTTGAGGTTCTTGACCTCTATATGGATAATTTAGGACAGGATTGTTTTCCCAAGTATTTGTCCATGTCTTCCATGTTGAATTAATTTGAACACAGACTTTCATGGTACTTTGTTATTATCCTTTTAATCTCATTGGGGTCTGTTATGATTTCACCTGTTTCATCACTCATCCTAGGTATTGATGTTTGCTCCTTCCTTTTCTTGGTTAGGTTCGCCAGTGGTGTATCAATTCTGTTGATCCTTTCATAGGACCAGTTTTTTGCTGGATTAATCTTTTACACCGTTCTTTTGTCTTTCCACTAGTTTAACTCTGCCCTGATTTTTATTTTTTTAAGTGTATTTATTTATTTATTTTTAATCATTTAATTGGGAGTCATACAACTCATCACAATCCATGCATATATCAATTGTATAAAGCACATTTGTATATTCTTTACCCTCATCATTCTCAAACATTTGTTCTCCATGAAAGCCCCTGGAATCAGCTCCTCATTTTTTCCCTCCCTCCCCGCTACCTCTTCCCTCATGAACCCTTGATAATTTATAAATTATTATTTTGTAATATGTTACACTGTCTGACGTCTCCCTTCACCCACTTTTCTGTTGTCCATTCACCAGGGAGGAGGTTATATGTAGATCCCTGTATATTGGTTCCCCACCCTCCTGGTATCGCCAATCTCAGAGGTGGTCCTGAAGGGATCATCTACCCTGGATTCCCTGTGTTTCCAGTTCCTATCTGTACCAGTGTACATCCTCTGGCCTAGCCAGATTTGTAAGGTAGAATTAGGATCATGATAATGGGTGGGGAGGAAGCGTTTAGGAACTAGAGGAAAGTTGTATGTTTCATCATTGCTACACTGCACCCTGACTGGCTCGTCTCTTCCCTGTGACCCTTCTGTAAGGGGATGTCCAGTTGCCTATAGATGGGCTCTGGGTCCCCACTCTGTACCCCCTGCCTCATTCACAATGATATGATTTTTTTGTTCTTTGATACCTGATACCAGATCCATTTGACAACTCATGATCACACAATCTGGTGTGCTTCTACCATGTGGGCTTTGTTGCTTCTGACCTAGATGGCTGCTTGGCCAATTGGCTATCTCTTTTGATAGCCAGGCGCCATCAACTTTCTTCACTACATTTGTTTATGCACCCTCTGCCCTGATTTTTATTATTTCTTCTCTTTCTTTCTTTCTATTGGAGGAGTTATTGTGTTGACTCTATTCTAGTCGCTCGAGGTTTTGTGATAGCATATCAGTCAAAAGTCTCTCCCTTTTTCATATATGCGTCTATTGCTATCAAGCTACCTCTGATAACAGCTTTCGCTGAATCCCATAAATTTTGAATCATTGTGTTCTCATTCTCATTAGTTTCTAGAAACTTCCTAAACTCCTCTCTAATTCTGACCAGAACCCATTTATGTCACAGAAGATCATTATTCATCCTCCAATTGTTTGCCCTTGTTTTTCTGGTCGTCCTTTTATTAATCTCCAGTTTTATGGCGTGGTGATCCAAGAAGGACATCTGATTAATCTCAATGTGTTTGAATTTACTCAGGCCCAACTTGTGTCCCAGCATGTGGTCTATTTTTAAAAAATGAGCTATGAGTGTTTGAAAAGAATGTGATTTTTTTTTTGCCTTTGGATGGAAAACTCTATATATTTGTCAGATCCAGTTGCCTAATTGTGGTGTTTACCTCTGTAGTCTCCTTGCTTAGCTTCTTTCCCGGTGATCTATTTTTATCCAATAACGGTGTATTAATGTCTCCTACTATGATTGTTAACGCTGTGATTTCTGTTTTCATCTTTTGAATAGTTACTTTGATGAATTTTGTGGGTCTCCTGTTAGGGGCATATATATTTATTATGCTCACTGGTTGCTGATCCCTTGAGCATTATATAGTGCCTCTCCTTGTGTCTTTATGGTTTGAACCTTGAGATCAATTTTGTCAACGATTAGAATTGTGACCCCTGCTTTTTTTAGGTTGCCATTTGCCTGTTATATTTTCTGCCAGCCTTTTATTCTTAGTCTTGTTTTGTCTGAGAATTTAAGATGTGTCTCTTGCAGGAAACAGATTGATGAGCTGTTTCCTGAGCCAGTCTGCTAGCCTTTTTCCTTTCTATGCATAAGTTAAGGTCATTGACATTCAGAGTTATTAACACGATTGGTGGATTCATTGGTGCCATCTCTTGCCTTTTGTGTTGGGAGTCTTCCTATCTCCCCTCATCGCAGTGTGCGGGTCTTCACTATGTCTTCTTTTCCCTCTGAGTCCTGTTATCTTGGTAATGGTTATCGGCACGTTGGCTTCTGAGTGGAGTTAGGCTATATGGTGGTCTCCTGCTTGTTCTTGGTGGATGTTAGTATTCTGACCATAGTCAGTCAGCAAGGCTCCTCCACAGGGTTGAGTGTCTGGTGGTACATTCTTTGAGATTTTCCTTGTCCTGGAAGACCTTGATCTTGCCTTCCATCTTAATAGGTAATTTGGCAGGGTAGAGGATTCTTGAACAGATGTACTTTTCTTTCAGTTTTTGGAATATGTCACTCCACTCTTTCCTTTTCTTCATGGTTTCTGCTGATAGGTCTGAGCATAGTCTTACCTGAGAACAATTGTATGTGACTATCTTCCTTTGTCTTGCTGCTCTTGAGATTTTCTCTTTTTTGTCAAAGTTGGATAATTCATTAAAGTTGGATAAGTGAATTCTTCCTGGGATTTAGTCTATTTGGTGTCCTCTCTGCTTCCTGTATGAGTGTCTGATTCTCATTCATTAAGGTGAAAAAGTTTGCTTCCAGAAAGTCCCTCGCTAATTTAGCACTTGACTTCTTTGCTGTGTCTTGTTCAAGTAGACATTTTATTCAAATAGTGTTCCTCTTCATAACTTCTGTCATTGATCTCAGGCTTCCTTCCACCTCTTTTATTATCTTGTTTGACGGTTTTCCTCATTTGTTGAATTCTGCCTGATTGTTTTTGAGACCACTACTATGGTTCTCTGCCTCCTCTAGTCTGTTCATGAGATCTGTTATCTTCTGTGTAGCTTCTGTTACCTCATCCATTAGCTCCTGTATTCCCCTTTAGTGTGTGGACTTCATCCCCTCTATAGCGGATTTCATCCTCTCTATTGTGGATTTGCATCCATATTCTGCGTTGCTTCCCTTATTCCCTGTATTACTCCCAACAGCCTCTGAAAATTTTTTTGTGGCAGATCCACATCTGATTCCTCTTTGAGCGTCATGAGCTCTGCTGTTGTGCTTTGTCTTTCTAGTTTTTTTGTTGAGAGTGTTGTGGTATGCTGCTGTTTACGAGATGGGCGCCATGATTCTGGGAGACCAAGGGTCCCTGAGCTATTTCTTTGTGTGATTGGTTGGCGTGTTTTGAGGGCTTCCTGTGGCCTACTATGGTGTTGGGTTGGGCTGCTGTGTAGCCATGGTTACATGGTGACTCAATGCCCAATGGTGATGAGGGGCCTCAAATACTGGAGTGAGCCTGAGGACTGTCTGAATGCCCCTGGACTGAGTTGGTCTGGGCTGTCAGATCATGATTTGTAGCTTTATTTATTTTTATTTTTTAAAGGCACCTAACAGGAGACAGTGGTCGGGAGGCCTCGCTACCATGGGAGGGGGTGTTGAGCAAAGGCGGAACAACCCACTGCCACTGGTGCAGATGCCAAGGAAAGCCTCCACGGGTTGGAGATGCCTGACACCACTGGGGGCAGCTATTGCTGTCACACATGGGTGTGAGACAGGCTGCTGCTCTTGAGGGTGGCAGGTGAGGAGGAATGCTGGGTGTAGTGGTAGGCTGGTGGGGGGGCACTTGGTGAGTGGAGTGAGGCAGTGTGGCCCAGGCCACTGATCCCCTGGGTTCTGGAGCTAGACTAGAAGTGGGGGAGGAGTGCCTTCTGGACCAAGATTATATTCTCCGCTGCTCCTTGCAGGCCAGGAGGGACTAGGGAAGTGTTGAGGAGCCACGCACCACACTGCCAAGCCATGGGCCGAGCCATGGACTGAGCCACATGCCACTTTGTCAGGCTGTACTGGGCCACAGACTGGGTTTCTGCTTTTAAAATCTTATTTTATTTATTTATTTTAAGTCTTATTCTAAGAATTTTTTTCCCTACAGTAAAACAAATGTTCTACAACCAAACAAATATTTTTATTTTTTCCCTCTTGACCTTCAAGTGCTAGATTATTATCATTCTTTCTTGGTTAAGGCATAGCGTACACACAGTAAAACTCATCTATTTATCTATAGTCTTAAGAGTTTTGACAAATCTATTGTGATGTTTAACTTTGGTAAACAGCAAGGAGGTGGATATATCTGACCTCCTCTGACTTCCTCATTTCCAGGAGGCAGTGGTCAGACATGCTCCACCTTCCATCCTTCTTTGTCTATTCTGAAATCAAGTACTCCTCCCATGGCACTCTGCATCTATGCTGCGTTCGATTATCTGCTGCAACGGCCACAAAGGACTCACACACAATACTCACAATTACGGGGATGTTTATTTCTTATTAAGGAAGTTACGATCAAGTCAGGATGAACAAACAATCAGAACACAGTTATTGGCCCACAGAAACACCTCTGCTCAGCCCACAGCCAAGTCTCTCAAGTCCTTAGTCTCTTATCCACGTAGTATCTTGGTCTTTGCTTCAAAGATGGCTCATCCTTACAGCCAGGAGGGTGGTAATGAAAACTGACCAATTCCCTCTTATTGGTGGCGTGCATGTCTTATTTGAAAAGTCTCACCCATTCATTGGGTGGGAGTTACAGAAACTTGGGTAGAAGACCCATACTAAGAAATTTCACTCCACCATTGTAATCACTCTCACAATGAACATACAAATAGTTCCTTATTTCTCCATACTCCTTGTGGTTAGTTACTTCCCAGATCTCCAGCCTCTGACATCCATAGATATGTTTTCTGTACATGTAGTTTTGCCTTTTTTTTTAATTTTAACAATTTATTAGGGGCTCATACAATTCTTATCACAGTTCATACATATACATACATCAATTGTATAAAGCACATCTGTACAGTCTTTGCCCTAATCATTTTTTTCTCCTCTTTGCTTTTTTTACATTTATTAGGGACTCATACAACTCTTATCACCATCCATACATATACATACATCAATTGTATAAAGCACATCCATACATTCCCTGCCCCAATCATTCTCAAGGCATTTGCTCTCCACTTAAGCCCCTTGCATCAGGTCCTCTTTTTTTTCCCCTCCCTCCCCTTTCCCCCCTCCCTCATGTGCCCTTGGTAATTTATACTTCGTTATTTTGTCATATCTTGCCCTATCCGGAGTCTCCCTTCCCCCCTTCTCTGCTGTCCCTCTCCCAGGGAAGAGGTCACATGTGGATCCTTGTAATCAGTTCCCCCTTTCCAGCCCACTCACCCTCCACTCTCCCAGCATCGTCCCTCACACCCTTGGTCCTGAAGGTATCATCCACCCTGGATTCCCTGTATCTCCAGCCCTCATATGTACCAGTGTACAGCCTCTGTCCTATCCAGGCCTGCAAGGTAGAATTCGGATCATGGTAGTTGGGGGGAGGAAGCATCCAGGATCTGGGGGAAAGCTGTATTCTTCATCGGTACTACCTCGCACCCTAATTAACCCATCTCCTCTCCTAAACCCCTCTATGAGGGGATCTCCATTGGCCGACACTTGTAGTTTTGCCTTTTATAGACTATTATATAAGTGAGTTCATATAATATCTAAATATTTTGAATTGGATTCTTTTATTAGACCTAATACATTTGAGATTCATCCATGTTATTGCTTGTATCAATAGGTTGCTCTCTTCTTATTAATGAATAGTATCCACTTGTATGACTGAATCCCAGTTTACTTATCCATTTCCATGTTGAGGGACAAATTTTGGTGATTTCGAATAAAGCTTCTATAGACATTTGGATATAGACTTTTGTATGAATGATCAATTTACACTGCACTTGAAGTTCTAACGCCCTAGGACCTGTGAAAGCCAGAAAATCAGGTTTTTACAGATGTTATCAGTTAGCATGAGATCATACTAGAGTAGGTTGGGCTCTACTATTATTTTACCTTAAGGTAAACAGACTCAGAGAGACACACCTGGCAAAGATGGTTGTGCAAGATGCCAGGAACACCAGGGGCTGTAAGCAGGCTCACTAGGAGAGAGGCATGGTGAACATTTCTCTCAGAGATCTCTGAAGGAATCTGCGTCGAGATAACCTCCAGAACCATGGACCACTGTTTCGATTGTTTCCAGGCACCCGGTCCGTGATGGTTTGCCGTGGGAGTCCTATGACACTTAGAGACTTGGGTGTGTGTCTAGAGTGAAATTGCTGGGTCGCCTGTGCTACGACGACATGTACAATGCTTTTAAGAAACTACCAAAGTCTTCTTCCAAAGTAAAAGCACAAACATGTTTGTAAAAGCCGGCTCCAACTCCTAGCAATCTTATGCCCAACAGAACGAAACACTGCCTGGTCTTTTGGAGCTTAGACTAAATCCTAGCTCCAACTTAAGATCAATTACTTCTTACATCATGGCGCTGCTTGATATTCGCCCTCAGGATGGGAACGCAGAAGATATGGGTGCTATAGCAAAATGTGGTGAAGAAATTAGACGGTGCCCAGCTATCAGATAAAATAGCACCTGAAGTCTTAAAGGCTTGTCTCCAAACAAGTATTCATTTAAGTGAGATGCCAAATAATCCACATGGAAGAAATACACCAACATCAGTCAGCAAAGGATTGTAAATTATATAATCCAAAGTTGAAGGAAGCAATAGTATCAGAGCCTAAATTGTGAGAATCCGGTGTGCAGAAGGCTATGAATGACAGTGGAAGCCCAAGATACATTGGTGGGAACTACATAGGAAATAAGCCTCTATTCGTAATAGAGGGATGGGAGGAAAGTGGTTACTAAACAGAGTATGTTGGAAAGGTGACAGTAGATCAAAGGGATAAACTTGACTTGAATGGTTAAAGCCTTGTCAGTTGATCCCGCTGTGATGCACAATGGACCTGATTTGTTTTTCAACATTTTCTGTGTGTTTTTTGTTTGTTCATATTAAGGTTTATCTCAGATGTGTTGGGTCATTGGGGGTCACTCTCTAGAATTTGTTTTTATCTGGGGTTTTTTTGTTATATGAAACCCAGGATTGATGAACCTATAGGAACAGCAAGTAGAATAAGGGTTTCTGGGGGGTATTGGTGGTGCTGGTGGTTGATAAAAGAGAGACGACGTTGAGGCGTCCAGGAAGGAAAAGAATGGTTGGAAACGGATTGTGGTAGCAATAGTACCATACTGCTTGATGTGATTGAACTGTGGAATGATATGATATATATATATTAACTCCCAATTAAAAAATAAAAAAGAAACATTGCCTGGTCCTGCCCGATTCTCATGATTGTTCCTATGCCTGAGCTTATTCATGCAGTAACTGTGTCAATCCATCTTGTTCAGGGTCTTCCTCTCTTTCACTGCCCCTTGACCTTACCAAACATGTCCTTCTCCAGGGACGGGTCTCTCCCGACAACACGTCCGAAGTATGTAAAACGAAGTCTTGTACTTTCAAATACCGAAAGCCTAAACAAATGTGTTTTAGGAAAGCAATAATTTGGGAGCATCCAAGAAGTGAATCTAGAATCTAATATAGTTAATTCTTAGCGAGAGCACTTGTTGAAAGTAGAGTGTTAATCTATGCATCCTCTGGAAATCCAAACGATTTGCTTTTGAAATAGTGTCACTGTAACATTTCTCCCAGGAAGTTCAATAAGCCGGTCTTGGCACAAAGTGAAGAGGAGCTATGACATTTTGCACTCCACCAGCAGTGGATGGGAGTTCCAGGGCCCCCAACCTCATTAGCACTGATTTACAGGGAAAAATGTTCACATTCTCCTTCTCTAATTCACCTAAAATCCATTTTTATATACATATTTGGAGTGATGTTGGAATGCAATTTAATTTATTGCCAAATAGCAAGCCAGTTTTTCTAATTCTATCTACTAAACTTCCTAGGAGATTTTTTCCCCCCTGATTTTTAGTTTCATATTTATTATAAAGTTTTCACATCTTTTTGTATTTCTAAGTTGTCTATTCTGTCCTCTCTATGTTGACCTCTTTAAAAACAGACAACAAACCCCACATTATTTAATGATCTCCGTGGTTGGAGCTTTGATAAAGCCCAAGCTTTCATCTTCTTGAGGAGTGCTGGTGGCATAGTGGTTCCGCATTGGCCTGCGATCCACACGCCGGGAAGTTTGACACCACCAGCAGCTCTGTGGGAGAAGGGCTGGGCTTCCCACTCCCACGCACAGTGGCAGCCTCAGAAACCCATGGGCCACTGTGAGTCAGCATTGACCCAGGGCAGTGAATGTGTCTTGTTTGTTTCCTGTTTCTTATCCACATAGTTTGTTAGCTGGTCCTAAAGAATTAGAAGCAAGTCTTCAAATACAATAGTACAACACATTATTGTGTAACCAATGGATTATTATTGGACATTTTGGTTCTTCACTGAAGTCGGGTGAGTCCATGGTAGAGCCTGGTATGGGTCAGGGTTCTAAGATGGCATGATGGAGGTTCCAGATGACAATGGAGCCTTTACTGTATGTTAGACACCAGGTGATTTTCATACACACAGACTCTTGGTAAGTGGCATGTTGGCATTGAAAGCCTTTGTAACCATCCTTTTCACCAACGCATCATCCTTCAAATGAATGTACTACAAATTATTAAACCTCTCACCTACCTTTGGACATTGAGCTTATTCTTAATTCCTCATCAGCAAAGTAGGGCATTCTGATGGGGCAGTGGGTTGCCTGTTGGGTTGTTAACCACAAGGTCAATGGTTCAAATATACCAGTTGCTCTTCAGGAGAAATATGAGGCTATCTATCTTAGTAGAGACTTACAGTCTTGGAAATCCTACACAGGTTCGCTATGAGTCAGAATTGACTTGATGGCAGTGGGTGAGTAATCAGCATAAGGAGCTGTGGTGGCACAGGTGTGAAGCACTCAGCTGCAAATAGAAAACTTGGCAGTGTGAACCAATCAGTTGCTACTGGGAAGAAAGGTATGGTAGTCTATGTCTGTAAAGATTTACAGCCTTGGAAACTCTATGGGGGCATTTCTATAGGATCACTATGAATGGGAATTGACTGAAAAACAATGAGTTTGGCTTTTTGTTTGTTTTTGGAAGATCAGCTTAAGTACAGGGATTACATTTCTATGGATGTGCATGTCCCCTGTTTTAGGCCTTCTGTGTCTTTCTTCTTTCCCCGAAACACAGGTGGACCGGATGGAAATTAATGGATCGAAAGACATGTCCATTTTATGGCATTTGTTAAATATTATCATATTGCTTTCAAAAATAGCATTACTGATTTATACTGCCTCAACTGAGAGGTCTGGCTTCTTGCCTCCCACTGTCAGCAAAGAGTACAATTAAATACACATTTTAGTGACACCTTTCCTCAAGCAGCACCACCCGGGGACTGTAGCAGAATTTCGGGCTGACATAAAAACGGAGGTCTTGCATATGCTAGCATAAGGGAGGATAGGTAGTAATGACATGAGTTACCTAAATGCTAATTTAAAAAAAGAGTCCTGGTGGCGGAGTAGGCTACTCATTTGGCAGGTAACCACAAGTCCAGCAGTTCAAAACCACCTGCTGTTCTGAGAGAAAGATGAAGCTTTCTACTCCCATAACATTTATAGTCTAAGAAACCCACAAAGACCATTATACTCTGTCCAATAAGGTGAATTGGAATTGACTTGATGACAGTGAGTGAGTGAAATATCTCATGAGATATTTAAGGTACACCTGCCTTTGGAAATAAGTTAGATTATCATTGGTGTGATGTTGTGAAGGATTAAGAGCTAGCTAACAAAAGTTACCTGATATAAGTCTGCAATGAGTTGCTTGCAAGAGCCAGTATGTCACCTTGCCAGCTCCCCTCCCTAGCCCCATAACTATCCCCAAAGGGCTAAGTACTCAATCTAAGTTTATCCAAGACTCTCTTCTTAATCCTCATCAGAAATATCCTGGTCTATGGATCAGGCTACATTTGGACTTAAAGAGTTTCCTACACTGGCAGGAGAGGAGAGTTATGAAATCAAGCAAAATGTAGACAACATTGCAAAAGAGGCGTTCCATTTCTAAGGAGGATGTCTTTATTCTCAGACTACCTTCATCAGTTGCATCAATTGCTCATATGCAAGCTCAGGTTGAAAATGAAGACAAAACACGTTCATAATAGCCCAAATCCAACCTCGGATATATCCCACCAGAATTTAAAGAACATCTTAACAGACTTGACACATTAAACACTAATGATGGAAGACATGAGTTGTGGGCTAACAACAAAAATGTCACACATGAAGGAAGCAAAAGATCATAAAAACATCAGGAAAGAGAGAAAAGATACTGGATATCAGAAGAGACGCTGAGACTTGCGTTCAACACAGAGTATCTAAAACAAATGGACAAAATGCGATAAACGCACTAAATGGAAAATTTCAAGGACAAATCAAGAAGACAAAGTAGAGCATCGTAATGAAATATATAAAGACCTGGGATTAGAATGCCAAAATGGAAAAACATGCTCAGTAGATATCAAACTGACAGAACTGAAGAAAGATGCAAGTCTTGAGTTGATACCGTGAAGGATTCCATAGGCAAATGTCAGCAATGCAGGATGCTTCAGAAGTTGGAAAGAATGCAGAGTCACTGTACCAAAAAGAACTGATCAATATTCAACCATCTCAAGAAGTAGCATATTATCAAGAACCAATGGAATTGAAGGAGGTCCAAGCTGCACTGACAGCATTAGTGAAAAACAAGGCTCCAGGAATTGATGGTTTATCAACTGAAATATTTCAACAAGCTTATTAAGCACTGGCAGCACTCGTTCATTTATGCCAAGAAAATTGGAAGAGTTCTCTGGCCAATCAACTGGAAGAACTCCATATTTGTGCCCATCCCAAAGGAAGATGACCTAAAGGAATGCACAATTTATAGGATATCCTTGATATCACACGCAAGCAAAATGTTGCTGAAGATCATTCAACAGAGGTTGCAGCAGTACATTGACAAGGGGTTGCCAGAGATTCAGGCCAGGCTCAGAAAAGGATGTGGAACAAAGGGTATCATTGCTGATGTCAGATGGTTCTTAGCTGAAAGCAGAGAATACCAGAAGTTTAGTTCTTGTGTTTCATTGACTATGCCAAGGCATTGGACTGCACGTGAATTATAACACACTATGGTTAGCATGGAGAAGATATGAATCCTACAGCACTTCGTTGTGCTCACGAGGAGCCTGTACATAGGCCGAGAGGCACTTGTTCAAACAACACAAGGGAATATTGGCACGATTTAAAATCAGGGATGGTGCTTGTCGAGGTTGTATCATTTTACTGCACTTATTCAAGCTGTATGCTGAGCAAATCACCTGGAAAGCTGGACTAAATGGAGAAGGATGAAACATTGGGATTTGAGGAAGGTTTATTAGCAATCTGTGACATGCAGATGACATAATCTTACCTTCTGAAAATTAGGAGGATTTTCAATGGTACTTGCCAATGCCGATCATAGATTGCAGCCATCAGTATGGATTGCAACTCATTGTAAACACAACCCAAATCCTCACAACTGGAACAAAAGGCAACATCATGATAAATTAAGAAAACATTTAAGTTGTTAGGGATCCACAAACAATGCTCCTGGAGGCAGCAGTCAAGAAAACATAGGACACAATACACGGGGCAGCACAAGACCTCTTTAAAATGTACAAGAGCAAGGAGAGCACTTGAGGACTAAGGTGTGCCTAACCCAAGCCAGCGTCTTTTCAGTCACATCATCTACATGTGCAAGTTCCACAGGAACAAGGAAGACCACAGAAAATTGATGCATTTCACTGATGGCATTGTTGAAGGATATTGAAAGTATCATGGACTGTCAGAAGAACAAACAAATCTGCCTTGGAAGAAGTACAAACAGAATCCTCCTTAGAAACGAGTCTGTGAGTCAATGAGGCTTTGACTCACATACTTTGGTCATGTTATCAGGAGAGACAAGTCCCTGGAGAAAGACATCGTGCTTGGTAAAGTAGAGGGTCAATGGAAAAGAGGAAACTTTCAGAAACAGTAATGGGAGTAGCGATACCATGAGAGTAGCAGGAAGGTGGAGTGGGGGGCAGAAGGGAGAGAAAGGGAACTGACTACAGTGATCGATGTATAACTCCCTCCCTCTCCCCAGGGAGACGAACAACAGTAAGGGAGACAGTGGGCAGTGTAAGATATGAAAATAATAATAGTTTATAATTTATCAGGGGTCCATGAGAGTGGGAGGGCCAGGGAGGGAGGGAAAAAAGAGGAGCTCACGCCAAGGGCTCAAACAGAAAGAAAATATTTGAGAATGATGATGACAATATATGTGCAAATGTGCTTGATACAATTGATGTGTGGATTGTTATAAGAGCTGTAAGAGCCCCCAATATAATGATTTTAAAGAGTAAATAAAAATAAATGGTAGTTTGTACCTAAAAAAAAAGAAAAAGAGGAAGTCTTCAAGGAGATGGATTCACACAGTGGCTGCAACAATCAGCTCCAACATAACAATTGTGAAGATGGCAACAGACTGGTCAGATTCTCTTTTGTGGTACACAGGGTTGCTATGAGCCAGAACTGGCATCTCACAGCAATAGCTCCCAAAGAATTGTTCAAGGATAGAGAGTATCTTAGTTTCTTAGTGTTGCTATAATCGAAATCCCACATGTGCATACGTTTAAAGAACAGAAATGAATTGTCTCACAGTTTGATAGCCTAGAAGTTCAAATTCAGGACACCAGCACAAGACGAAGCCTCTTCCTACATGTGCTCTAGGGAAAGGAATTCCAACCTTTGTAGACTCAGGTATCCCTTGATTCTTTGTCAACCACCTTGAGACATGTGTCTCCCCTCCATTTGCACCTTCGTCTCTGAGCCTAACCTGCTCTTTTTATTTAAAATAAAACCCCAAACTCACCAAGTTCATTCCAGCTCACAGCAACCTTTTACCGGGTTTCTGAGGCTGTAAATCATTATAGGAGCAGACGGCTTCGTCTTTCTCCCATGGAGGAGCTGTGGGGTTTGAACCTCAGACTTTGCCCACACAAGCAGCAATCATTAAGACAACAAAGAAAACTCTGTTCCTAAATGAGATAATATACTCAGGTATAGGGTGATGATTCCAAACCATATGTGCAGGGGGTGGGGCAATTCAATTCATACCAGGGTGCTAGCAGTCAAGCCATTATTAGGTAGTTCTCAAAAACAAACAAACAAAAAAACCCACAGCTGAATATGAAGGGTGCAAAAGTGTGAGTAGCTCTTTGTGGGACTATGTGGCTGTTACATAATCTCCTATCAACCTGAAGGAAGGGGTAGAGTCTAGCCTGTCAATCGGGTTGTAGTGTGATGACTTCACTTGGAGACGTGATGGAGATAAAGAGCTCCCTGGAGGCCAGACCCCCTCTCTCTGCCTTCCCTTTCCTGTTGTGGAGACACTCAGAGAACTGGAGGAGACATGAAGAAACTCGTGCCAATGTTAAGACGCTTCCACTGCCACGGGATCCACAAGACCTTCCACCCACTGGCCTGTGATCTTCCTGCATTCGACATCATTGCATATACTCCGTGAGTCTAAGGAGGAATTTATGGACTAGTATCGGACAAGTGGGCTAATATCAGATTTATGGACTTGATCTGGACTGGGCTGGGATGTTTTCTCAATATACAATTGGTCTTTGATATAAAGCTCTCTCTTACACACATAGGTCTGTCCCTAGATCTGTTAGTCAACCCAGACTAACACACAAACTGGCACAGGCTAGTTTTTGCATCTTCAGGGTCTGGGTTCTAGAGAATCATGGGCCTCTGGCCATTCACTCCTATACCCCCCAGAGCAGCCGCTCCTGGAAGGGGCCACATGGATACATAAATCTCATAGCAAAGTCCAGAGTCCTTTTTCACTCTTGGAAAGCACGATATCTCGAACCAAGGGAGAGAAAAAGTTCAAAGCGTATGTGGAAACAAAACAAAACCAAGCCCAACCCTCTCAGTTTCTCGTGATCGCTCCAGAGTGTGAGGTGAGGTGGAATAGAGGTAATGTTCAGAGCATTTGCAAGAACAGTTCCATCAAAGAGTCGCGCACCACCATGAAGACGTTGCTCTGCTGGGCGCCCTCCGTTGTACAGGAGTCTTGGGAGGTTCCTTTGGACTCTGTTTCATGTGGCCAGATTCCTCAATAGCCCAATCTTGGGAACTCTGTCTACCTGCCAATTCCCCACGGACAGTTTCCTGCCCCAAGAGCTACCCCACGGCAAATCCACACAGTGCTTTTTGGAGGGGTTGTTCCCCGTGGGTGGATTTTCCAAGGCATACTTCCTGCAAGGGTCTTCCATTCGAAGGCAAAGGGAAAAATGGTTAGCTCACGTGGACGGTTTCCAGGTTCAGAGCCACCTTGTGAGGAGGCACACAGTTTACCACGCCCGTCATTTCAAGGCGGCGGAGCCCTGGTGACACCGTGGTCACGCCTTGCGCTGAGGTCTACATGACCAGTTGTTGGCAACCACCCGCAACTGCTAGAAGAAACACGACCGTTCCAGTCTCGGAAACCCCCAAGAGACTGATGTGAGGCAGCATTGCCTTGGAAGTGAGTTTTGAGTGAGCCATTTCAAGGCAGAGAAAAGTATAAAGACAGTTTGTAGGGCTTCGAACGGTTCATTGCAACTCCGCTCCTGTTAAGAATCGCCTTTCCACAGTATCCACCCACCCACAAAGCTAAACCCAGACCATCCAGGTGACTCCAGCTCATAGACCCTTTGTGGGGCGGAGAAGATCTGTCCCATAGCGTGCCCAAGGCTGTAAACCTTTACATAGTAGATTGTCACATCTTTCTCCTATAGAGTGGCTGGTGGGTTTGAACTGCAGACTCTTGCGGTAGGGATTGGGTGCTTCCACCACTATGGCACAGGAGTGCCTAATTTCACCCCAGATATTCTGAATTAAAATCTACAGTTTTAGATTCTCATTCAAC
Source organism: Tenrec ecaudatus (assembly GCF_050624435.1). Taxonomy (NCBI): domain Eukaryota; kingdom Metazoa; phylum Chordata; class Mammalia; order Afrosoricida; family Tenrecidae; genus Tenrec; species Tenrec ecaudatus. The sequence goes on from NC_134530.1 coordinate 89,132,512, forward strand.
ATACCTAGGAAGGAAATGCTAATTATCTGCAAGGGTCAAACTGGAATGAACTGGTTTGAAACTCTGATATTTGGTCCACAATATTAAAGTTTAAGTTCTTCAAATGAAATACAAACTGTTGCATCTTTGAATGGAACTTTGATTCCCAGTGTTTCCCGAGTTTGAAATAAATAATGACTTTCTTCTTTGTCTTTACAAAAAAGTTAAGTAGAATTGCTTTTTAATCACTGAAGTTAAAGACATAGCACGAAAATGATAGCGCTATCACTTAGATCTTGTTGCAGTCTACAGAGCAGCAGCTGATCTTGACATTCTTAAATGAATTCCAGCAGGCAACCTAAAGGATTCATCCATCACCCCCTGGAACACATCAGAGAAAGCAGGAATACAGTGCCACTCGAAACAAATGCATGGCTGTCCTTACTTAAACGTTCCAGATAACAGAACAGGCCAGAAGAGAGAATCCTTCGGAATGTTTCTCTTCACTAGTCAGGACAACTTCAAATAGGCCAACTCCTCAGTAAGCAACACTCTGTATGTGGCTCCCATGCAGTCCATCCATCATCACTGCTGGGGGCCGTGGACTTGATTTCAACTCGTGGGGACCCCATGGGTGTGGGAGTAGAACTGTTCTCTCTCTAGGGTTTTCAGCAGTAGATTTGGAGGGAGGGGGCAGTGGTCCTCTTCCCTGCCTTATAGGAGCTCTGTGAGTCACCGTGGGCTCCACAGCTGTAGGCTAGAGTGCCAGGCCTTTCTTTTGAGGTGCTTTGGGTATACACCAATATCCCACCTTTGACCTTTCAGTTAGCAGCCAAGTGCATTAACCATTTGCAAGCTGTTTGTAGTACGAGTCCGGAACGAATTTAGGATAAACGTGTTTACACAATGAGCATTCACATGGATGCTAAAAAATAGCCACTGTGTATCATAACTCTGTTGATATTTGTTACCTTCTGATAGGCGCCTTGGTGGCACATTGGCTTGCTAACTGCCAGGTCAGCAATTCAAAGTCGCCAGTCATTCTGCAGGAGACAGATGAGGCTTTCGATTCTTGGAAAGAGTAGAAATCCCACAGGGGCAGTCCTGCTCTGTGTGATAGGGCTGCTCTGGGTCAGAAATGACTCCACACTGGTGAGGATTTGGGTTGTTTAGGTTTTGATTATGGATTAATCGTGTCCCTCACAACTTATTCCAGAACACTCACCCTTCTATTTGTGGGTGTGATGTCACTGGGAAGTAGGGTTTGCTTTCTTATATTAATGAGGCCCGGTTTTGGAAGTGACCTGCCTCTCAATATTCAAAGTTATAAGGAGCAACAGGGACCCTCTGCCATCACATGGAGGCGGACTGATCCTGGTCCTCCCTGCAGGACAGAGTAGAACTGTAAACTGTTACAGTGAACGGTCAACCTCATCGTTCTGCCACAGGGGGGTTGGTGGGTCCCAGCCCAGAGCTCACACCACAGCACCACCAGGGATCCAGCAGGAGAGGAGCAAAGCGGGGAAGGCAGAGCCGTATGAGATCGCCAGGGGACCAGGGAGTGCTGGAGAGGAGGAGTGGGTCACGTGTGACACAGATGAGTCAAGCAGTGACCCTGAGTTGGCTTGGGGGGGAGGGGAGACACCCTGTGGCCAGATTATTTGATCATCTTGCAGATTTGCCTAACTTTAAAAAAAATCATTTTATCAGGGGCTTGTACCTCTCTGATCACAAGCCATACACACATTCATTGTGTCAGGCACATTTGCACATTTGTTGCCATCGTCATTCTCAAAACATTTGCTTTCTACTTGAGCCCTTGGTATCAGCTCCTCATTTTTTCCCTCCCTCCCTTGCCTGACTTTTTAAAAAGGGGTTTAAAAAATTAAAAATGATTAATAAGACCTTGTGTTATAAAATTACTTGTAACAGCTTTGTGCATACTTAAACTCCTGGAACGTAAAGCTCTTTCATAACTATAAAACTGAAATACACTGATATCTGAACTGCAAATAAAATGGCAAAGCCAATGAAATTAAAAACATTAATATAACTTTACAGACTTTGTTGCTTTGCTGGAATTTAATAGTTGCTCACAGGGGGGTTGTGGCTCTAGCCACTACAAAACAGGCTCTCGTGAGTTTTATGTATCTTTCGGGGACTGAATTCTTCTATTTTACTGCCCTCAAACCAACAGGAATTCCCAGGCAGAAACAGCTCTGACCCTGGGGGGAAGCACTCTCACAAGGGGATCATCTAAATCTAAGTGACCTTGAAGATGCTGACAGTATGATTGCTCACCCACACCAAATTCCAGCACGCAATGAAGTTCTTCCTGAGCCCGAGTGAATTTCCCCCAGCATCCATCGTTTGAAGGTGTGTGTGTGTGTGTGTGTGTGTGTGTGTGTGTGTGTGTGTGTGTGTGTGTGTTTCAAACATGGCTATCAAATTCTCGGGAAATTCTTAACACACCGACAACCTGATGTGATGAGCACCTGTGTCAACAGCAAGGTCCCTGCCAATAGGGATGGGTTAGTGGTGGAATTCCCACCTTCCACATGGGAGACCCTGGTTCAATTCCTGGCAAATGCACCCCAAGTGCACCCACCACTCACCTGTCGGTTGTGTGTTTTTGTGATGCTGAATAAGTTTCAGAACAGCGTCAAGAAGAGAGACTAAGAAGAGAGGGCTGGTGATCTAGTTACACATCCCGGCACAAAATGAAAACCCCAAGGAGCGTCAGCCTATCATGCGCATGGTGTTCTATTGTGTGTGGGCTGGGAGCACATGCTTCAGAAACTAACCACCAGGAGCCAATCTCGTGGGGCCCCTGATGGCGAGCAGGTGGGGTCTTGCCCCAGCACCTCCTTCAGACCCAGAGTCCCTGTCACACCGCTGACGAGGGGATAGGACTCAGGTACACCTGCGGGAGAACACGAACGGGTCTTCTGGTAAATTAATTGTTTTTCATTTCTGCTTCCAGAATCCTAATTTGGGCAGCCATGCCCAACGATTGCTCTCCCCCGACTAGGATGAGGGCTCTGTTGGGAAGAAAGAAGAATGTCACACTCCCTGCTAGTCAAGAATTTATATTCCAATTAGAGAAGTTTTCATTTAAAAAATTAAATGTGCTCATATAAGAGATTGCCAGGAAAGCTTAAAAATTAAGTCCAATGTATGTATGGATTGTGAGAAGAGTTGTACGAGCCCCAATAAAGTGATTTCTAAAAATATACAAAGGGAAAAAAAAGAAAGTAAGAAACATTAAGTCCAAGCAGCCAACAGTTTTCATGAGAGCTCACCAGTTTCCCCACCTCCACGATGCTCCCCTTTCCCAACTGCTCCCAACGGCTCTGCTTTCTTTCCTCGGACTGGTCTGGGAAAGTCAGCAGGACAATTAGTTCTAGTCTACCCCGCGGGGTAGGGTCGCTTTGAGTCCACACTGACTGAATGGCAGAGAGCTTGAGTTCGGGGTTAGCGACTCGTCGCTGGAAGTTGCTGCGAGGCAGGTAGTTGTCAGTTGGCCTCCACTCAAAGACTGGCACTAAGTCTGGTCTGAGTGTGCCCAGCTTTCTCTTTCCTAGACATGAGCAGAGCTCGCTGCCCTCAAGTTCATTTTGACTCACAGCGAGAGCTCCTTCAGGGCAGAGTGGAACTGCCCCATCTGGGTTCTGAGACGGCACACCTTTTGGGGAGTGGATGACCCCATCTTTCTCCTGCAGATTGGCTGGTGGGTTTGTAAGCCACCAACCTCATAGTGGGCTGCCCAATGCCTAACTCACAACACCACTCCATTCTTGCACCCCCAAAATCCCACAAAAGCCCCTGAAATGTAAAAGTCCAAACTCTTACCTACACTTACAACTGGATGTCTCCAATTTCCATATGAAAACGATAAAGAATGAAATCTAAAGGTGTGCCGTGTTTGGGGAGCACCCACACCTGCTTGGGCAATGACCTTGCTACTGACCCATGAGACAATGTTTTCGTTTTTAATATTTTCTGCTTTTTTTTAAATTGAGGCTTTCCTGTTTCCCTGTGCTATTTTTGTTGTGTTGTTTGTATGTGTTTTTTTCTGTATGTGAAATCCAGGATAGGCAAAGCTATAAATATAGTAACTGGATTAATGCTTTCTTGGGGGCGTGGCAGAGGAGGCTGGAGGAAATGGAGAGCTAATAACAACGAGTAAAGGAAAGATGAAAATGTTCTACAGCTGATTGTGGTAATGACTGTACAACTCCTTTTAATATGATTATACTACTGAATAGTATGATAAGTGGATTATATGCCAATAAAACACTTTAAAACCTTTTTATTATGAATTAGGTGGAGGTTTACAGAGTGGATAATCAGTTTTCCATTCCGCAGTTCATACACATTTTGCTTCAACTCATCCATTACGATCCTCCCAATGTAACAGCGCTTCTCCACTCCCTCTCTATGTCTCTGTGTCCACTCCTCCTGCTTGACTAGCCCCGATCGCTGTTCTGGAGTGACTACTGCCCTGGTGATTTTAAACAGCTGATTTTTCTAGCATGGGGTCAGTTCAGCTCCAGACCCGATCAGTGAGCTGGAGGCCATAAACATTCTTGGGAGTCCCATCAGTCTTCATATGTCTTCTTGCCTGCGGCTTCCTTGGACATTGGTTGTGTGTTCAAACTAAACGGAATCCTTAAAACGTCAGCATATTCTCCTTCACGCACAAGGTTGCTTATTGATCCAGTTATGAGGGGGTTGTTTTCTTTATGATGATGTGCGATCATACAACCTGTAAACAAACACAATTTTGCAACCTTCCCTCTAATTTGCATACATTTAGCCCTTGTCAAATTGACTTGTCCAGAACAATATTCAATATCAGACACTTTCTTGTCTCAGACTTCATCGAAAATACATCTAGAGTTTTAGCATCCTGCCTTCAGTTTTGAGAAATCTGTTTTCATTAACATAAAGGATAAACCTTTTGAAAGGTTTATCAGGAGTGGGTACAGGAATTTTATTAAATGTATGTTCAACATTAATAAAGGTAATTACATGGTCTGCCTATGTTGACTTATTTAATAATTTAAAATTAGAAATTTCCAATATAGAATCATTCTTGATCCATCCTTACTGCCAAGTAAACTTGATCAGTGAGATAGTTAAAGTTTATTGTGCCAACCTGGCCGATAAACACATGTGGGCTTAATTGAAGGGTAGAGAGATAAATGGCTTGGTAAGACTCACCTTTCTAGTTCTCGGGTCTCTTGCTTTGTGATGGTCAGACCAGGGTGCAGCTGCCTTAACCCTTCCCCGTTTCAGCTGGCAAGGCTCACTTCCTGCAGGACATCCCCAAGGAGAAGCCACATGGACCTACCCCAATTCAGCCCTGGGTGTAGGAGCGGCTGTGTGGAGACCCTGCCAGTGCTGAGATGCTTACACGTTCAGTGATTCAGCTTTTTTCCTTCAGTCGGCATCATTGTGTGTGTTTTGTGAGGTGAAGGAAGACTTTGTGGATTGGTGCTGGACATATGGGCTAATGTTGGACTTGTGGACTTGGGCAGCACTGAGTTGGATGTTTTCTTGATGTGCATTTACCCTTTATATAAAACTCTATACACATAAGTTTCTGTGGATTTGTTTCTCTAAAGTACCCAGACTAACACAATCAGATCTTGTATTTATGCTTCCACTTGAGATTCACAAAAGCACACATGTACAGATGCAAAAATTTAAACTTTCCCCCCTCTCATCTCTATGCACAAGAAAAATTAGTCTTCAGCTTGTTTTTTATACCTTTTTAAAAATCAAATTGGAGGTTTTTAATAACTGTAAAAGAAATCCACTCATGCTGGAAAGAGGGAACCGATCTACATGTGACCTCCTCCCTGGGGGATGAACAACAGAAAAGTGGGTAAAGGGAGATATCGGGCATGGCAAGATATGACAAAATAATAATTTATAAATTATCAAGGGCTCATGAGAGAGGGGGGAGTGGGAAGAGAGGGGAGAAAATGAGGACCTGATGCCAGGGGCTTAAGTGGAGAGCAAATATTTTGAGAATGATGAGGGCAATGAATATACAGATGTGCTTTACACAACTGATGTATGTATGTATGTGATAAGAGTTGTATGAGCCCCTAATAAAATATTTGAAATATATATATAATAAAATAACTACTACAGAAAAAAAAAGAAATCCACTCACAGAGAATGATTAATTAGCAGAATGTACCAGCATATTGTCTAAGCAGAACTTGTGTTTATGGCCAGAATAAATTGACTATAGTAAATATATATATACATATATATATTTGTGTGTGTATATGTATATATACACAGAGAGAGCATTTAATCACATTACAGTAAATATACTTTGAAAGTCTTTAAAAAAACTAGAGAATTCTGAGTAACTATATATTTTAAATGCAGCACATACACATGTAACAACTCTGTGCATATTTTTATTGTTAAAATTGACCTTGGGTATTATAGAAACGCTGCATTATTGCCACAGAGATCAAAGTTCAAGGCTCAAGAAGTTTAGAAGAGAAAGCAAGGGTAGTCTTAAGAAACTTGTTTTGTTTATGTTTTTTTAAAACGGCAAAGTTAGTTTACCAGCCAAGAACAAACATAGTACATATGTATTATGTGTAAACATCTCTAAAACATTGATGTTTTTTAATGTATGGCCCCAAAGAACAGAAAACAGTCACCGTTTTCAAAACAAGCCAACACAACCCCCCTCCAAATGGCACCACTGCAGTCTTCTGGGAGACTATACAATGTGAAACCCACCTAATTCACAATCACTTGCTCAAATCATTTTCACGATACAGTATTTACATGTACACAGAAGCTATAAAAACTTGGTAACACAGAGAGAATGAGCCAAGAATGAACAACATTTTATGGTCAGGCATTTCTGCTGGTTAGTATGTCTGTGGTGACATGATTGATTCCCCGAGCCCCAAGCCCCAAACCAGCCTCATATGCTTTGGTGTCCTTCCCTCAGAAAAGTGTGTTTTCATTGACAATAATTGCCTTCACTTGACCAAAAGGGAAAGAGAGAGTTGTAAATCCCCTTTGGGGTACATTCTGTTAAAGCACCACACTGGTGTATGTTCCATGCACAGTTTTAAAAAGTGTGCATACTGCCTCATACACACACAGTGTGTGTAGCAGGCCAGGATCATCCCAGAGCTGAAAACAATGTACTTTGGAAAGAATAGAACTCAAATGCACCCTTCTTACTGGCTGGTAATTTAACGGACATCAGTAAGTGAAGTTACCAATGACTATAGTAAGGTACCGATGATACTGAAGGAAGAAGTTCAAGTTGCACTGAAAGCATTAGCTAAAAACAAGCTCCAGGAAGAGATGAAATATCATTTGAATGCTTCAACAAGCGGATGAAGCGCTGGATGGTCTCACTCTTTATGCCAAGAAATCTAGGAGATGGCTTTGGCCAAGTGACAAGAAGAGATCTGTTTGTACCCATTCCCAAGAAAGGTGACTCAACAGAGTGCACCAATTATATATCAATACCATTGATATCGCATGTCTATAAAATATGGCTGGTGATCATCCAACAGTGGTTGCAGCATTACATTGGCAAGGCCAGATTCAGAAGAGGAGATGGAACAAGGGATCAAGGGATATCATTTGTGATGTCAAATGATACTTGACTGAAAGCACCAAAGAGCAGAAAGATGTTTACCTGGGTTTCATTGAGAATACCAAGGTATTCGGCCGTGTGGATCATAGCAAACTATGGGTAGTCTTGAGAAGAATGGGAATCCAGAACACTTCATTGTGCTCATGAGGAACCTGCGCTTAAATCAAGGGGCAGTTGTGCAAATTGAACACGGGAGTACTGCAGGGTTTCAAAGCAGGAAAGGTGTGCCTCAGGGTTATCCTTTCACGGTACTCGTTCAGACTCTATGATGAGCAGGTCATCAGAGAAGCTGGATGATATGAAGAAGAACGCAGCATGAGGGCTGAAGGAAGGCTTATTAACAACCTTTGACATGCAGGTGACAACCTTATTTGCTGATAGTGAGGAGGACTTGAAGCACTTGCTGACGAAGATCAAGGATTACAGCGCTCAATACAAATTACAAGCCAATTAAAGAAAATAAACATCCTCACAATTGGACCAAGAGGTACCATCATGGTAATCAGAGCAAAGATCGACGCTGTCAAGGATTTCCTCTTGCTTGGATCCACCATCAATGCTCATGGAAGCAGCAGTCAAGCGATCAAACGACATATTACATAGAGTACATCTGCCGCACAAGACCTCTTTAAAGTTTGAAAAGCAAGGCTGTTCCTAAAGTAGACCTGCCCCAAGCCAGGGTATTCTCAACGGGCTCCTATCCATGTGCAAGATGGACTTTGAGAAAGGAAGACCAAAGAAAGGATGCCTTTGCATGGTGGTGCTGATAAAGAATATTGAGAATATCATGGATGGGCAAAAGAACCAAAAGATCTGTCTTGGAAGAAGTGCGGCTAGAATTTTGGGTTTTTTAAGAGGCAAGGAGCTGAGACTTGGTGTCACGTACATTGGACATGTTGTCAGAAGAGACCAATCCCTAGAGAAGGACATCATCCTTGGTAAATTGGAGGGGCAGCAAAAGAAGATATAGATTTTTAGAGCAAAAGATTGGCCAGAGTCATGGATACACACTGTCATAAGCCGGCTCCGCTGGTTTTAGAGACGCAGGCCCTGGGATCCGCACATCACTAAAGCAGGGTCTCAGAGGGTGCTGTCCATATGCCCTGCCTTCGTTACAAACCAGTCATTGATGATTTCTTGGTTTTGTAAAATGAATGAAGATCATCCTTTTATTTTTCTGTGCTCCTGAACAATAGCATTTGAAAAGCCTGTTGTTTAAGATTTGAAAGATTCACATGTGAAATTAACTGGGACTGGAGCTTTTGAAGGAACTTTTTTCTTTCCTTTTAAAAATTTATTATTAATTGGAAATTAATAATATATCATTCCATAGTGGTTCCCAACCCTCCTAATGCCACAACCCTTTAATACAGTTCTTTATGTTGTGATGACCCCCCCAACCATAAAATTATTTTCGTTGCTACTTCATCACGGTCATTTTACCACTGTTATGAATCGGGCGAGCCCTATGAAAGGGTCATACGACCCCCGTGGGGGTCGTGACCCGCAGGTTGAGAACCGCTGCCATAGCTCTATCATGCCAAGCTGTACTGACAATTGCTGCCACAATCAGTTTCCGGACCTTTTCTTAATATTCTCCATGATATTACTTTATTTTGGCTTTTTATCTCTCTTTAATCCAATTTTGGTCATGTGTTTTCATAGATAACCATCCATTTTGTTCAGGTGTTCCGATGTATCAGAGTAGTGCCCAGTAGCCTGCATGGTCTCTCTTTCTGGGGCAAGTTTTCCCTTTAGCATTTCTCATGTTGTGTTTGGGGCTTTTTCCTTTTGTTTTTCTTCTTCTTTCGCTAGCTACTGACACTCATATTTATAGCTCTGTGTTTTTAGATTTATTAAATCCTTGTGGGATTTTTCCCCCAATTACTTTCTAATTCTAACTGTATTCCCCTTTCTCTATCCCTTCACTTTCTTCGGGCTTATTTTATTGTTTTTCTGCCTCCTAGAAATGGACGAGTCTTCCCGTGTTTATTTTCTATAATGGCAAGCCAAAAAACCAAACTTGTTACCAAGTCCACTCTGACTCATCCCCCCCCCACCCCTTTGAGGCAGAGTAGAGCTGTGCCAGACAGGGTTTTCAAGGCTGGTTTTGCCGAAGTCAGAACTGGTCTTGTGGGAAACGAACAACTGTCATTCCTGCAGATTCTCCCCCAACAGCTATACTGCTTTAACATGAGCTCATGGTTGATTCTGATATCTCCTCCCACCTTGGCACCCATGCCCCATATTGCCTTCTCCCTATGCAGGTATCAAGTTTCCTCACCTGAGCTCAAGAGTCTTTACTGTGATTCCCACCCACCTTTTGACCTATGTAACTCCTGAATATGCATGCCTTATGGCTACCTCCAAATAGCCCCCAAACCATAAAGACCCTCCCCCCTCTCCCTCGGTCCCCTCTCCTCCAGTCCCTCTCTCCCCTGATCATTCCCACCTTCCACATCCTCATGTGGACCACAAGCAGGGCTGAGGTGAGCCTGCTACCATGGAATGTGTCTGACTCCTTCGTTTTTGCTCTCTCGCTCCTAGCTCTCTTATTCTCTCTGACTTTACTGTAACCTTTACTTATCATCGCTGTACAATTGCGCCTGCCGGGCCCGTGATGATTTGTGAGGGGCTGGCTCCCCTGACAAGGCCTTTTTTCCTGAGGTGCCTTTGGCTGGCCTGACCCACCAGCTCTCCAGGCTGCAGATGAAGGCATCCATCATCCTGTGCACCTGACATTGACAGGAATCTTTCCCTGAAGGACTGAGTATGGCAACCATTGTGCCCTCTGTTGGCCGTCTAAGAGATCACACCCAGGGAGATGGCCTTGGAGGTTTCCTTTCCACGACAGTTTGATACTTTAGCTCAGCTCTGACTCAGTGGCAACTAACGACAAGACTCCCAAAGGACTTGACCAAACCGCTGGGTGGGATCTGAACTCTAGTGGCATAAAAAACAACACAGCATAGTAGGCAGAGGAAGCATCGTAAGCAAGTTTGCAGCGGTGGGAAAGCAGAGGTGTTGTCTCTTTGGAGAGCGTGGTAAGGCGCTAGTGGCTTCTGGCAAGGGGAGGGTGGAGTCAGACCACAATGGATCTTAAACGCAAGGCTAGTATTTAGACGCTTTTCTGTACACGGTGCAGTCACTGGTGGCTTTGTGGATGGCAGGACACACTGAGCTGAGAAGGAGTTAGAGGAGACAGCAGGACCGGGGTGGTCGATGCAATGGGAAGAGCAGGACAGGAGGAGCTCCTGCTTGGTCGGCGTTCAAAGCCAGGCTGTTCCCACAGAGCTGAAGGGAAGGGAGCAGAGAGGGGGCCAGGGGGTGTGTGTGAATGAATGGAATCCCAGGCATTCCGAGGGCTCTAGGGAAAGGAGAGCCGAGGATACAAGAGTCAAGAAAGACATTTTTTGGAAAGAGTCAAGCAGGAGCCTGAGTAGAGACCCACATGAGGCGAGTCAGGCAAAGAATGGTCACATGAGTCAAGGGTCAGGGCCGCTCAGAGTTATGGGAGAGCATCAGGGCAAAACTGCTCTCCGGCGGACAGAGGAAAGGCAGACGAGGAAGTGAGGTGTTAGCGGCAACTTCTCTTTCTAGAGAATTCCCTCATGCCCAGTAATCACCAAGAACATTTAATGTTGTCGAGCAGAATGGCAGCCTTGATGGAAGATGGCATTCTGGAGAGAACGGGCTCTCCGCCCTTACAGATCTTATTAAACTTTTATTCACAATTGACACAGGAAATATTAGAGAATGTTTATTGATGTTAATGAAACAAAGAAACAAAATTTTCTGGCAACCTCACATGTGTAAGAATAACACGCTGCTCCATGGGTTTCTCAGTGGCAGAGTTCCTGGAAGATCACCAGGCGTTTCTTCTGAGGTGCTTCTGGGCGAACTCAAGCCTTCAACCTTTGGGTTAGGAACTGAGAATGGCAACCATCTGTACCACCCGGGGACTCCTCTGGAGGACTGGGAAGTCCCATTTGACCTTACCGAGGTCAGTAGCATGCATTCACCGCAGAATATTGATGGTGGCTGCTTTGGGACAATAGGCTTCACCAAAAAGGGATCAACTGGTGACAAAAGCAAAACCAGGGGATGTGCCTTCTTTTCAGAAGAGGTTCGCTGCTAAAGGCAAACAAATGTCTCTTCTCTGGTATGGAAATTATTATTCCATTTACAGAGGTTGTGGATCTGCTGAGCTTTCCCATGAAATGACAAAAACAAAACACAATGAAAACCCAGGCAGACTCTTAGCAATTGTTACCCATCGCCCCATCTCCCACTCCCAGTAGTTTCTGGGCAAAATAGGCCGTGTTCCATCACAGGCAGCTGCGATCTTCCTGCTTAGCAATTAGATTAGTTCCTCGTGTCGGGGCCAGCATGCCTCGACTCTCCCATCCGCAGGCACTGTGAGCTCCTGCTTGCTTGCCAGCAGAGATGGTTTGGCCTTTGCACCTCCAATCAGCCTTCTGCCCCGCGAGGCCTGCTCGTTCTGTCTGCTGGCCACAGCAGGATGCTCACTTTGGAGATGACACAGCAGGGCATCTGCTTCCGGCTGCACAGACACCGGGAGGGCTGTGGAAAGGTCACTGGTGGACTCATCTGTAACGTGTCCACCAGCAAATACCCTAGTTTTACCCAAATAATGCAAGGCGGAGTTTTATTTTGCTTGTTTCAAAACACTTTATTGTGAATTGGCTGATACAGAGTGGATCATACACAAGTTGGTCCATCTCATCCATTGCAGTCCCCTCAAGGTAACATCACGTATCCTTCTTCCGGCTGGTGTTTCCTGTTTCCATGCCTCCTTTCTTAACTCTGCCCTTGGTGAAGGGCCCTTGGTTCCCTTCTGAACTTTGCCCTTGGGTCAACGGTGCCCTTCGATCTCAAACGCTTGGTAATGGGGTATCAAACCTGTCCTATAGGGTCACGATGAGTCAGCATCAACTCGAGGGCAGTGAGTTTGGTTTTAGTTTTTAACCCCTGAAATATGTCACAGGCGAATCTGTTTGTAAAATAATATTTTTGTAAAATAGAAAAAAATGAATGAATAGGAAAATGAAATTCAAAATAGACGAAATCCAAGCTCACAAGGGGTTTGATGGAAACATTGCTGGCTGTACTTGGAGCAGCACTCTGCTACGGAAGTGACCAGGGAAGTTACTGCTGCGCTGTATCTGTGATAAAGAGAGATCATGGGAAGCTTCCCGGAAGAGGTCCCACTGTGAGGAAATTTCAAGAAAAATATATGCATTCGCTCAAGGGCAGAGCCTTTTACAAAGAGAGAAACCCCAGCATGGGGGAACCTGCATGGCCGTGCAAAGCGCCACAAGCTGGAGCAGTATCTAGGGCTAGCGAGGGGCCATTCTATAAAGAACTAGACAGGCAGGCAGAGGCAGACCCTGGAGGGACTTGGTGATGTGATGGTTAATTTGAGCTGCACCTTGGCTAGCTCATGGTGCCCAAGCATTTGGTCACACACTAGTCTAAATGTGCTATGAAGTACTTACATGGAATTAACATGTAAATCAGTTGGCCTTCAGGAATGTGGATTCGGAACTTGGGCCCATTGCAATAGGCTACTAACCTCAATAGACTCCCAACCCATAGATAACTAAGGGCATCTAGCAACAAGCTCACCTTGAAGGCTGGCCTCTCTCACCGACCCATTGGCTTTTTTGAAGAAAGGTCTGGTGAGCTGATTCTGTAAAGATTACAGCCAAGAAAGCCCCGGGGAGCAGTTCTCTTGTAACATATGGTGCTGCCTTGAGTCAGGGGCCAACTGAACACCAGCGAATAAGAACAAAGCAGATTACCCTCCAGAATGTGGACAGGCTTCATCAGTCAAGTGAAGGCCCAGAGGGGGGTGGAAACCCACAGACTTCCTGGGGAGGATAAAAATATAATAATACTTTTTTAAAAACCCAGGTTTCCTGGGGAGGATATAAATATAATAATATAAACACAACAAAACATGTCTCCTCGGGGAGGATGTAAATTTAATAAACAGGTTTCCTGGGGGAGGATAAAGATTTCCAGACTATAAATAGACATTCTACCAGAATACCACTCTCTCCTCTACCACCTGATCTACTGTGTTCCTGTTTGTCACTGACCTGCAAATCTGGAACATTCCAGTCTCCATAGCACATGAGTTGATTTGTCAAAATAGATTTCTATTTCTTAGTCTATTATTAATCTATAGGGAGCAATAGTGATGTAGCGGTTATGAGTTAGGCTGCTCGCTGCAACGTCAGCAATTCGAAGCCATCAGCTGATCCTGGGGAAAAGATGGAGCTTTCTACTCCCATAAAGAGCTAGAGTCTTGAAAACTCTCTGGGGCAGTTTCCCCTGCTCTCTAGGGTTGCTAGGAGACACAATGGCAGCGAGGTTTGGTTGTTGGTACGTATTTATGTGTGTATATCTATCTATAAACAGTGAAAGGAGCTGAGGCCTAGTGTCACAGTGGCTAAGAGTTGGACTGCTGACTTACCTCGTTCAAACCTACCAGCTGCTATGAGTGAGAAAGAAGAAGCTAGAGGCCCCTGTGAGGATTTACAGCCTCAGAAGCACAACTTAGGGACACTATGAGTTGGACTAAACCTGATAGCAGGTTTAGTAACATTAAATAGTAACATATAAACAGTAACATTGTGTGTGTGTGCATGTGTGTGGTATGTGTGTATGTGTGTAAACATTATAGCAACTCTATAAGACAGAGTGGAATTGCTCTTTCCAGATGTGGTAGATATAAAATTGTTTGTCAATATGAGGATTAAGAGTGTAGGGGTGGAGTCTAGCTTGTCAATCAGATCATAGCCAATGAGGCCTCTGTGTAGGTGTGGCCTTCTCCTGAGAATTCTGGGAAATCCAGTACTTCCTCCTTGGAGGCTGGAGACACTTCTCTCTCTGCCGCTCCCTGGGAGACATTGCAGCTGAGAAGACACATGGAACTACATTAGTGCCCTGAGCTGGAGAAGCCACATGGACCTACCTTGATCTAACCAGACCTCTGAAGCCGGAGAAGCCATGGAGAGACCCTGCCAGCACTGAGATGCTACAACACCACTGGATCCAAAGACTTTCTACCCACTGGCCTGTGATCTTCTACATTCGGTGTCATTGCATGTGTTTAGTGAGTCTGAAGAGGACTTCATAGATTGGTATTGGACATATGGGCTAATATCGGACTTATAGGATTGATTTGGACTGGGCTGAGATGTTTTCTCAATGTTCAATTGCTCCCGTATATAAATCTGTTTCTTATACACATATATGTGTCCATGGATTTGTTCTCTAGTCTACCTAGACTAACACACCAGGTTATATATATATATATATATATATATATATATATATATATATATATATATATATATATATATATATACACAGTATTACTTGTTTTATTTCTCTAGAGAAACCTGAATTAGACAGTGGTATGGTTAGAAGCTTAAACTTGATCCTAGAATTCAATAACTTTAAAACATTACTTTTCTGGGATAAATAACATATATCCACAGAAGAAGAAGAAAAAAAAACTCACGAGGAATGAAACACAATAAAAATCTCCCAGGGGGACAGACAATAGAAAAGTGGGTAAAGGGAAACATTGGTCAGTGTAAGACTTGAAACAAATATATAAATTATCAAGGGTTCATGAAGGAGGATGGGGGACAGGGAAAATGAACTGATACCAAGGGCTCAAGTAGAAAGAAAGTATTTTGAAAATAAAGATGGAAACAAGTGTATAAATGTTTTCGACAGAATGCATGGGTCTACGGATTGTGATAAGAGTTGTAAGAGCCCCAAATAAAATGATTTTTAAAAATATCCTTGAAAACTACAAAACATTACGAGAGACTGAAAGGGATTTACACAAATAGAAGAATAGTCTGTGTTCATGCATCAGAAGACTCAATATTGTGAAAATGCCAATACTACCTAAAGCAATCTACAAATTCAATGAAATCCTAATCCAATTTCCAGCATCATTCTTAAAAGAAATAGGAAAAATGATTACCAACTTCATATGGAAAGGGAAGAAACCCAGGATAGGCAAAAAACACAAAGTAGGTGGTCTTGCACTACCTGACCTCAAAACCTACTATTCAAGCCACAGTTGTCAAAACAGCCTGGTACTGGTATAATGATAGATAATCAGACCAATGGATCTGTACAGAAAACGCAGAAATAAAAACATCTGGATACAGACGATTTATTTTTGAAGAAGGCCCAAAAAACATTAAATGGGAAGCAGATGCCCTCTTTAATAAACTGTGTTGGAAAAGCTGGATATCCCGTGCAGAAGAATGAAATAAGACCCATATCTCACTCCATGTATAAAAACAAGCACAAGATGGATTAAAGACCTAGATGTAAAACCCAAAGCTATCAGGACCATCAATGAGAAAATTGGGACAAAGCTAGGAGCCCGAGTGCAAGGAATACATGGGCTAGCATAATGAGCAAGGGAAACACACACTGTGGAAGATAAAATAGATGAATGGGACCTACTAAAAATACTTGAAGTGAAACAAGCAGCCATATAGCAGGGAAGCAACAAAGCCCCCATCGAAAAAGCACACCAGCCTGTATGATCGTGAGGTGTCAGCTGGGATAGGTATCAGAAGTAAAAAAAAAAAAAAGCAATCGTATTGATGTTAATGAGGGGGAGGGGACAGTGGAGACCCAAAACCCATCTGTAGACAATTGGACATCCCCTCACAGAATGGTCGCTAGGAAGAGATGAGCCAGTCAGGGGGCAGTATAGCACTGATAAAACATACAACTTTCCTCTAGGTCTTTAATGCCTCCCCACCCCCATTTCCACGATCATGACTCCAATTCTACCTTACAAATCTGGCTAGACCAAAGCATGTACAAGTACAGATAAGAGCTCCCAACACAGGGAATCCAGGACAGATAAACCCCTCTGGACCAATATTGAGAGTAGTGATACGAGGAGGGGGAGGAGCAGGTTTGGGGAGAAATGGAGTACCAATCACAATGATCTACATATAACCCCTTCCCAGGGATACGAACAATAGAAAAGTGGGTGAAGGGAGACAGCAGTTGGTGTAACACATGAAAAACTTTTAAAATAAATTATTAATGGTTCATGAGGGAAAGAGAGTGGGAAGAGGGGGCAAATGAGCTGATGCCAAGGGCTCAAGTAGAAAGAAAATGTTTTAAAATGATGGTGGCAACATATGTCTAAATGCACTTGACATAATGGATATATGGATGTATTGTGATAAGAGCTGTAAGAGCCCCCAATGAAATGATTAATAATAATTTTTAAAAGGCAATCAAATTGACGTGAAGGAGCATGGACAAAGTGGACACCCAAACCCCCCTATAAGATAATTGGACAGTCCCTCACAGAATGGCCACATGGAAGGCATGATATATCCAGGGCGCAGTATAGAATAGTTATCCTCTAGTTCTTTGACATTTCCTCCCCTTACTATCACGGCCTTAGCTTTACCTCATTAATCTTGTTACACCTAAGTATGTTCATTTGTATAATTAAAAGCATTCATTGCATGAAATCCAAGATAGATAAACTCTTCAGAAATAGTAATAGGAGTAATGACTCCCTGAGGATACAGGAAAAGGGGGGTCAGGGGAAAGGGGAAAGTGATAGCAATGATGACTGTATAACCCCACTTGAGGGGATTGCATAACAGGTTTGCAGGTGAACAGATACAATGAATGGTGTAAGATATGACAAATAATAATAATGTATAATATAATATTAAGAGTTTTGGGGTGAGAGGGAGGGGACAAAGGGGAGCTGATATCAAAAGGTTCAAGAAGAAAGAAAATTTTTTGAAACTGGTGGTGGTAGCAATTGTAAAATTATGTTTGATCTAACAAAATTATGGACTGTTATAATATTGGTAAGAACTCCCAACAAAATGATTAATAATAAATAAATAAAACACTGATGCACATCGAAAGACTTTATTAAAAGAGTGAAAAGAGAGTCCAAAGATTGGGAAAAGATATTTAGCAACAACATAACAGACAAAGAATTAATTACTAAGATGTACAGAATTTTACAAGCCTACAAGAAAAGAAATATTGCCCCCTCTGAAACGGTGAGCAAAAGACCTGAACAGGCAATTCACAAAGGAAGACACTGGGAGGCTAGTAAACCCAGGAGGAAATGCTCCAGGTCGTTAGTCATCCGGGAAATGCAAGTCACAACAACCATGAGACACCACCTAAGGCCCATTACTGTAGCCCAATTGAAAAAACAGAACAGCAAATGTTGCAGTGAGTGTGGTGAGATAGAAACTCTTATCCACTGCAGGTGGATTTGTAAATATGAACAGCCACTGTGCAAGACGATATGATGCCTAAAACAGATGGAAATTTAACTAATATGACCCAGCAATACCATTACTGAACATATAACCCAACGAAGTAAGAAACAGATCACGAGCAGGTGTTTGTTTGCTCCCACGTGGTCATCACAGCACCGTTCATGATAGCAAAAAGTTGAAAACAGCCTAAATTCCCATCAATAGATGAGTGGATAAAAAACCTATGGTACATACATACAATGGAATACTACGCATCCCTAAAAAACAGCGAGGAAACCACGAAACAACTCAACCCGTGGAGCGATCTGGAAGACATGCTAAGGGAAGTTAGTCAGGCGCAAAAGAACAAACACTGTCGGTGTTCACTGCGGCAGGAAGCCACAGCAGAACGCGCATATCTCAAGGTTGCCGGCCAGCCAGTCTTGTGGCGGGAGACCAGAAAGCCTGGTAGAGGTGGGCCAGCGCCAATGAACCACACGCCGTCTGCTGCAGCCAAGTATAGTGTTGTCCCTGCCTTTTGGATTTTATTGGGAATCTTTTCCTTCTTACACAGTGTTTGTATTTTTGTCTGTTTACTGTTGTATTATTGCCCTTACCACCTTAGTGCAATTTTGTTATTACTGTTTTCTGTTGGATCTCCTGTGAAGCACAGGAGGTGTGGATGCATAATAATAATTGATATAAGGGGAGATAGGGAAAACAATGGGGGGTGATAGGGAGGGAAAGGGGATCTTGGGAGTAAATAATGAAGGCGGGAGGGGAGAGGGAGCACTAGAACTGATTGTGATTGCACAATTCTTTTTAAAAGCAATTTAACCATGCTTGTGTGTATGTGCATGTGTGTGTAAATGCTTTAAGATTTATGTGGTGGTGATTGTACAATTCCCCTTGATATGAATGAATGATTGAATTATTATGTGCCAATCAAGTGCCAATAAAATAGTTTGGGAGAAAAAAATCTCCTCTCTATTGGACTTCCACTCAAGAATTTACTCAATGCAAGAACATTTTGTTCTATTAAATTGGCATTTCATGATGCACACCTTCCTGACACGATTGCTGAAGACAAATGTGTGCATAAACAAATATGATGAAGAAAGCTGATGGTGCCTGGCTCTCAAAAGATATAGCATCTGGGGTCTTAAAGGCTTGAAGATAAACAAGTGGCCATCTAGCTCAGAAGCAACAAAGCCCACATGGAAGAAGCACACCAGCCTGTGTGACCACGAGGTGCCAAGGAATCAGGTATCAGGCACCAAAGAACAAAAAATCATATCGTTGTAAATGAGGGTGAGTGCAGAGTGGAGACTCAAAGCCCATCTGTAGGCAACTGAACATCCCCTTACTGAAGGGTCACGGGGAGGAGACGAGCCAGTCAGGTTGTAGGATAGCAACAATGAAACATACAACTTTCCTCTACTTCTTAAATGCTTCTTCCTCCCACTCTCATGATCCCAATTCTACCTTACAAATCTGGCTAGACCAGAGGATATACATTGGTACAGATAGCAACTGGAAACACAGGGAATCCAGGACAGATGATCCCTTCAGGACCAGTGGTGAGAGTGGTGATGCAGGAGGGTGGAGGGAGAGTGGGTGGAAAGGGGGAACCGATTACAAGGATCTACATATAACCTTCTCCCTGGGGGGTGGACAACAGAAAAGTAGGTGAAGGGAGACGTCGGTGTAACATATGACAAAATAATAATAATTTATAAATTATCAAGGGTTCATGAGGGAGGGGGCAGAAGGGGTGGAAGGGGGGAAATGAGGAGCTGATATTAAGGGTTCAAGTAGAAAGGAAATGTTTGAGAATGATGATGGCAACAAATGTGAATGACACAATGGATGTATATATGGATTGTGATAAGAATTGCACGAGCCTGGATGGGGAAATAGATCTATGTGCCTTTATTTATAGGTTTAGTATCAAGGTAGCAGAAGGACATTGGGCCTCCACTCAAGTACTCCCTCAATGCAAGAATACTTTCTTCTATTAAATTGGCATTCTATGACGCTCACCTTCCCAACACAACCGCTGAAGACAAAGCGGGTGAATAAGCAAATGTGATGAAGAAAGCTGCTGGTGCCCAGCTATCAAAAGATATAGTGTCTGGAGTCTTAAAAGCTTGAGGGTAAACAAGTGGCCATCTAGCTCAGAAGCAGCAAAGCCCATATGGAAGCACACACCAACCTGTGCTATCACGAGGTGCCAAAGGGATCAATTATCAGGCATCAAAGAACAAAAAATCATATCATTGTGTGCACACCTCCATGATACAATCGCTGAGGACAAATGGGTGCATAAGCAAATGTGGAGAAGAAAGCTGATGGTGCCCGGCTATCAAAAAATAAAGCATCTGGGGTCTTAAAGGCTTGAAGGTAAACAAGAGGCCATCTAGCTGAGAAGCAACAAAGCCCACATGGAAGAAGCACACCAGCCTGTGCGATCACAAGGTGTCAAAGGGATCAAGTATCAGGCATCATCAGAACAAAAAATTTCTTACCATAGTGAATGAGGGGGGTAGTGCGGAGTGGAGACCCAGAGCCCATTTGTCGGTCACTGGAGATCCCCTCACAGAGGGGTCTAGGGGAGGAGATGAGCCAGTCAGTCAAGGTGCGATGTAGCACCAATGAAAAATACAACTTTCTTCTAGTTCCTAAATGCTTCCTACCCCCCTCCCCACTATCATGGTCTGAATTCTACCTTGAAAATCTGATTAGACCAGAGGATGTACACTGGCACAGATAGGAACTGGAAACATAGGGAATTCAGGGCAGATGATCCCTTCAGGACAGTGGTGTGAGTGACAATACTGGGAGGGTAGAGGGAGAGTGGGTTGGAAAGAGGGAACTGATTACAAGGATCTACATGTGACCTCCTCCCTGGGGGATGGTCAACACAAAAGTGGGTGAAGGGAGATGTCAGACAGGGCAAGATATGACAAAATAATAATTTATAAATGATCAAGGGCTCATGAGGAAGGGGGGATCAGGGAGGGAGGGAAAAAATGAGGGCCTGATGCCAAGGACTTAAGTGGAGAGGAAATGTTTTGAGAATGATGAGAGCAATGAATGCACAGACGTGCTTTACACAGTTGATATATGTATGGATTGTGATGAGTTGTATGAGCCCCTAATAAAATGATTTTAAAAAAGAGAATTGTACGAGCCCCCAATAAAATGATATTTTTAAAAAAAAATCTCCTCTCATCCTTCCGCCCCACTTCCTCAGACACAACCACCTTTTCTAGCTGTGTCTGCACGTGGCTTCTCAGCAAGTATCCACACTCCTGGGAACTTGTTGGAAAACGCAGAATTGCAGCCACCACTCCAGACCCACTCACTCACGTCACAAGCTCCCTTGGCAATCTACGTGCTTGGTAAGCACTGAGA